>NW_020837947.1:40411858-40783381 GCF_003676395.1 Aethalodelphis obliquidens
TTATCAACGAGAACACACAGGAAAGGCACAGAAGGAAGCCACACACAGTCATGGTGTGCCTGCTCACCCAAGCAAAGCGACTTGTTTTGCTGCCTGCTTTTTCCTCTTGGCTGTCACAAAAGATTTAAATATCTAAGAGCACCTCGTAAACATTCTTTCTCTTTATAACGCCTAAATTTCTGTAATGTAAAGAAAACATAACTATTTTTTTTCTGGGAAATACAAAATACGTTTGGGTAAATGCACAGTCTGACAAATTATATTGGGAAACAAATTAGTGAGTGCATACTCTGCGGCCCTTCACACACGTACACACACAGCTGTTTTCAAAACACTCTCCTCTCTTCAAAGATTTCACTCTAGTTGCGTCACAGGCAAAGTCCATTAACAATTCCCAGGAAATAAAAACAGAATCTGGGTAATAAAATAAAGTCTTACCTTCTTTTCTTTTCCTTTGTGCCCAGTCTACTTTCGCAGATGCCTTGGCCTGGCCCTTCAGGCCCGAGCTCCCCGGGTGGAAAAGCTGCGCTGACTCACCTTGGCGAGCCGTGCGCAAAAGCGCTGCGCACACCACTATTGAAGATGGCGGCGGCGGGCTGTGTGCAGACGCTGCGCCGGGAGAGGCGTGAGCAGCACAGCTGCGCCAGACTTGTGAGAATGCCGCGGCCGCCCCCGTGCTGATGAGAACTATATAAAGTAGCCCCGCCCACAGCCCTGCGGGAAGATCATGCACTCTAAAGCGCCAGTTTGCACCGCTTCACACTCCAGTGGAAGACTAAAGCGTTTCTTTGCTTCTAAACCAAACTCGGTCTCGTTCTATTAGCTCAAATGACACCGGGCAGAAGGACCCTTGTTGGGAACTGACTAGGGAGGGGTGGTAGCAGCTGTAGTGATCCTCCCTGAAATAAGGGGACTCATAGCTTGATATATTTCATTTCCCCACTTCACCTTTCACACTCTCAAAACACATAATACTTAAAATCACAAATTAAAGCAAAGTAGTAATTTTGTCCCTACATTTATAATGGATAGAGGGCCCTAAAGGTAGAATTCTCTTTTGCTTTGAAGACCGTAAAGCAGGAAAGCATCTGCCTCAAGATGGTCTCTCTCTGAACTTATTTTTCTAGTAACATCCTTACAGTACTATTTAAGGGAGATCTTAATTAATAGACATATACCCTGGATTGAATATAATTGATGTCAATGGAAAATCTGGTCAGCGTTTGCCCATGTAACACATTTCTAACTGAATGAATGTAAGCCCAATGCTATCTTTAAAAATGAAGGCTAATTTACTAAAGAAATTTGAAATACATTAAGAGGTCTTAGTGCAGACAGCCCTGTCTATGTTTATCTAGGTAGCATTGAGGTAAATTAATCTTCACCAACTGTCTAGATTGGTTAAAATTTTACAGATATTTCTTTTAAATGCTAATCTTTCAATTTGTCCTTACAAATCCACAACATACTCAAGCAGCTTGCTTATGAACACAATTGCCTGTTGCTCCATAGACAAAAGAGGCAAACAAAGGTCAGAAAGGTGTTTTTTGACTAGTATAGATATCCTCCAGAAGTCACTACAATAAGGAAAGAAAATCAAATTGTAGAATAGATTAGGGCTTCCCTGGTGGTGCAGTGGTTGAGAATCCACCTGCCGATGCAGGGAACACGTGTTCATGCCCTGGTCGGGGAAGATCCCACATGCTGTGGAGCGGCTGGGCCCGTGAGCCAAGGCCGCTGAGCCTGCGCGGCTGCCACAACAGTGAGAGGTCCGCGTACTGCAAAAAAAAAAAAAAAAAAAATATATATATATATATATATATATAGAATAGATTAAAGAAAATGAGATTTAAAAATATTCAAAACTTATAAGAAAGAAAGAAAAAGAAAGGGAGGGAGGGAGGGAGGGGGGGGGGAGAGAGAGAGAGAGAGAGAGAGGAAGGAAGGAAGGAAGGAAGAAAGAAAAGAAAGAAAGAATTCCTATTTTCCTGTTTCTGGTTCCACATATAAGGAGCATGGAAGCTACCATTCCATCCTAACAAGTGAAAAGCTGAACAGACTGAAAAGCCAACAAACTCTTCTTGGATCCGTAAGAAAGGAAAAGACACAGGAAAAAAATCACTACCCTCAAGTTTGGAGAGAGACAGGTGAACACAAGGAGTCACCGATTGCTAAAACAAAGACACATGAGTGGAAACTATTGCAGGAGCAAGTGCCAGAGTGGAAATCCTAAATTGTAATTGATGAGTTGCTGGAGGTTCAGTGTGGACAGCTCTGAGAGTTAGAAACTCCATGGGAGCCCAGTCATTGGGAAGTAGAGGGTTACAATTTTGTGAGATTTACCTTCAGGGACTCAAGGAGGTTCTCACAATAAATATCAAGAAAAATCTCCTTGTACTTCTAGCAGAAGGAAGGAAAAGGAACCGTTCTGAAATAAACCAGATTGCTATGATCTTCATAGCAAGGACTGCCTTCAGGAGAAACTAGTTAACTAGAGCCTAACCTGCTGGGGTATTATCAGAGTTTAACTGACCTGGGAGAAGGGAAATATCTAACTCCAGTCCACTCCAGCCTTACACATGGAAGAAGGGAAAACCCAACACCAGCCTATCTGTTTATGATGTCTCAGCTAATGGAGGAGAAAAACACTGAGAAACGTTTGTGAAGTTCACAGTCCAGAGGCATAGGCTCATTAAAAGACTGAGACATAATGATAGGACAACAGAGCTCTTCCTCTTCCCCCATACCTTACCATCACATTACCAAACTATTTATAGCAGTTCCTTTTACCTGGTACATCATGCCTAGATATCAGGAAAAATTGCAAGGCATACTAAAAAACAAAAACACAATGTGAAGAGACAGAGCAAGCATCAGAACCAGACGTGGGATGTTGGAATTATCAGACCAGGAATTTAAAACAACTATGATTAATATGTTAATGGCTCTAATGGATGAAGTAGACAGCATGCAAGAACAGATGGGTGATGTAAACAGAGAGATGGAAATTATAAGAAAGGACCAAAAAGAAATGCTAGAGATCAAAAAGATTGCAACATAAATGAAGAATACCTTTGATGGGCTTATTATTGGGCTGGACACAGCTGAGGAAAGAATCTCTGACTTAAAGGATCTATCAATGAAACCCTCCATAACTGAAAAGCAAAGAGAACAAAGGCTAAAAAAAAGAGACAGAATATCCAAGGACTCTGGTACAACTACAAAAGTGTAACATAAATGTTATGAGAATTCTAGGAGAACAAAGAAAGGAATAAAAATATTTGAAACAATAGTGACTGAGAATTTTCCCCCAGTTAATGTCAAACACCAAACCATAGATCCAGAAAGCTCATAAAATACCAAGCAGAATAAATACCAGAAAAACTAAACCATGGCATATCATTTCAAACTACAGAAAATCAAAGATAAAGAAAAAATCCTGAAAGAAGCCAGAGGAAATAAATACCTTACCTAGAGAGGAACAAAGATAAGAATAACATCCAATTTCTCTTCAACAACCATGCAGGCAAGAAGAGAGTGCATATTTAAGGTGTTGGGGGGAAAAGCAGCAAGCTATAATTCTGCACCCTGCAAAATTATTCTTCAACAGAGAAAGAGAAAGACTTTCTCAGACTAACAAAATTGAGAGAACTTGTTGCCAGTACACTTGCCTTGTAAGAAATGTTAAAAGAAGTGCTTTAGAAAAAAAGAAAAATAACATACATCAGAAACTTGCATCTACATAAAGGAAAGAAGAGCACTGAGGAAGGAATAAGGAATACTGACAGTAAAATACAGACTTTTATTTTTAATTTTCTTATTCTTAATTGATCCAACAGACACTAATTTGTTCAAAATAATAATAGAAACGATGTTTTTGATATATATAAACATACGTAATTAGCATAAATTCATACGTTTATGTATGCTTATATATAAGTGAAATAAATGGTAAAAATAATATAAGGGATGGGAGGGAGGAATTAAGATTCCGTTATTATAAGTACTTATACTACCTATGAAGTGCTATACTGTTATTTTAAAACAAATTTGGATTAGTTGTAACTGTATATTGAAAACTCTAGGGCAACCACTTTAAGAAGTAAAAAGAGAAGTATAACTTATATCCTAAGAAAGGAAAAAAACGTGTCAGTGTAGGTTCATCAATTTTAACAAAGGTACCACTCTGATGGGTGATGTTGATAACAGAGGGAGGCTATGCGTGTGAAGGTTTAGGGAGTTAAATGAGAAATCTGTGTACCTTCCTCTCAATTTTGCTGTGAACCTAAAACTGCTATAAAAAATAAAGTCTTTTTTTTTTAAAGAGCGTTTTAGTCAAAACCTTAAATTCTTTATTTGTCTCTATTTCTGTTCCTTAATACTATGCTGTGACACTAAGTTTCTATGACTTCCAGTGTTCCTTTAGCTGGAAATGGAGATATCTTTGTCTCATCGCTCATTTGGTGCTCAGGTCATCCTGACAAGGATGTCCTCTTTGAAGCCAGCTCCAAGACCCTTGAGTAAAAGATGAAAATGCCAGGGAGGTGGGAGTGGACTTCTAAATTTAGGGATAACACTGTAATTGGACACCTTCTTAATATGATAATGTAATGTAGCTTTGGGAAAAAGAAAGGTCATCTCAGCAGTATGGGTAGGAGGGAGACGTGAGCGGGAGGGGATATGGGGATATACGTGTACTTGTAGCTGATTCACTTTGTTATACAGCAGAAACTAACACAACAAAGTACAGCAATTATACTCCAATAATGATATTAAAAAAAACATTTAACAGTCAAGTAATAAATTCTCAATAAAGGCAATTATGTTAAAACTGTTATCAACTCTGTTAAAAAAATAAAGAGTTGAATTCAAAATATCAATTCAAACTTACATTTATTTTTTTAAAAAAAGGTTATATTCTGGCCAGACAAAAATGAATCTAGTTGCTTCTGTGTCATCCTGTCCTATCTCACAGGCTCCTGTAAAGAAATGCATCCAGTATTCAATTAGTCGCATCCAGATTCAATCCTATGGCTACTCTCCACTAAAAGGAGCCACGTCTTCTTGGAGAATAATTGATTCAATCTATGTAGACAGGTTGACTCCCAAGGCACCTTGTTGTCAAAGCAAGTACACTTTCAGAGTAATGTAGAGGCAGTGTTAGGGGGAAAAAGAGGTGAAGTCTGAAAAGAGAGCTACTAGCATCCAAGTTGTATCAATAATCTCTTCAAGACAATACATTTTCTACTGTCCCCTTGGACAGTATCCTGAAGAATCTTAGAAGCCCTACTGTTTAATTAGAAGGATCTGTGCAGCATGCCCTTAAGCTACTTAGAGGTCGTTGTGTCTGTCTGAAGGTTTCTAAAGTAGCTCTATCTTAAATCAATTCTAAGGTCTTAACAAAAGTTTGTATAATTCCACCCTGGATTTGATCTTTGTGTCGAGGTCCTTTCTTACCTTGAAAACACTTGGTTGTCTGAAAAACACCCTCTGGAATCTACATTTCTTCTGAATTCCACTTTAAAACTGAATAACTTTTTCTTCAATCCATCTCTCGCCTCTCTTTTTATTATTGGTAGCTAGGAGAAGGTAGGTGGCACTTTCAGGACTATGCCTGGAAACACCCTTAGCTACGTCATAAAGTGGTAAATATACATACAATGGGATATTACCCAGCACTAAAAAAGAATGAAATCTTGCCATTTGCACTGTGTTTTTTTGATGTAGCCTCAGAAGTCATGCAGTCATTTCGACTGCATTCCTTCAGTTGCAAGCAAATCGCAAATACACTTAGATTCAAGATTCCAGTCTTAGAATTAGACTCTAGTTATAGTGGAAAGGTTCTAGAAATCCATATGGAGTAACAGATACCTCTTGCAACCACCTTTGGAAGATAAAATCTGAGACAGTGTCTGACTGTGGAGACCTGTGGCCCATTTGCTGGGCCAACAAGTTCAAAAACTTTTTTGTTTAGACAAGTTCTAAATTTCAGTGTTCAGACTAGTTAAGAAATATGTTATAAGTAATTTATTCAAATAATAGTTTAAACTATCAAAACTGAAATATATTTTTTACAAAAATAAAATAGAGCTCGTATAAGGTTATCCCTTTATAATACCCCACTCATTCACTTAGATACTTAGGAGAAAGGGTTGGGTTTACAGCTAACTAATAGGCAATTTTACAATTCTAAAGCCAGTTTTGTCTATGCCAAAGCCTAATAAGATAATACTTAAGATGTGGATATTGCCCCTCTTATATTTCAGGTTAGGAAAATATTGAAGGCTGCTGTTGCAACCAGTGAGGAGCCATTGAAAACTTGAATGTCAATTCCTGTTTTCCAACCTTAGCTGTGACCTCATGGAGGCTAAATATGATTCTTATTCATCCTTTTTGCTACCATTTCTTTTACTATTCCAAACCTTTGCCACTTTCCTCAACCCCTTAATTCACTCTAACCCACTTCATTTTCCAACAGATGGTTTCAGCTCAGTCATTTCTTCCTACTCAAGTTACCAGTATTACCATTAACCAGTCACCCAAGCTAGGCACTTCAGAGTTTTCCTCATCATCTCCAACTCCTCAACCCCTAACAATCTGTTCTCAAGTCTTACACATTCTAAATCTAAAATGCTTCTTCAATTCTCATTGCCCTACGTCAGTCCTTCAACATCCTTTACTTGAATTACTTCAGTGAACATCTAACTTGTCCTCTTAACTCAAGTCTCTGTTCCTCAATCAATTCTCCTTGCTTCCCTGCAAACAATTTACATTGGTACCTCGAATTTTTTTCTAATCATGGACTGGATAAAGAAGATTTCCCTTTACATGATACCAATAAGATTTAAAAACCACTCACTTCATCTCAGACTTCTCAAACTATAAATTTCAGAATTCCAATTGTTGAGTACAAGTGAGTACAGGTTCTGTTCCAAGGACCAAAGAAAATGTGTTCGTTGTGGAGGAGGGGAATAGGAATCGAAATCATCACATTACATCTAAGTCAAAAATATTCATCTTAAGTATGGCAGAAAGCACAGAGGGACTAAATATAAATATTTTATGAGGCCGTTGACATGTCTAAAATTTCCCCACTACCAGTAAACTCTACTACCAGTCTTGTTATAAATGTATTTTTAAGAAATTTTATGTTCAAATGAATAGTGACTAGTTCTCCCATTTTAATACTCCATCATAATTTTGCTAATAGTTGTGTTTATGTATCAAAAACTCATCTTTGTTAGTTAGCACAGTTAATAAACAAAACAAAATATCATCATAATATTAAACTTTCAAAATCAAAGCAAGCAGATACCTTCCAGATAATTTATGTTTTCCCTCAACACAGAAGGAACGCTATGCACTTATCGCAATGGACTTTTCACCATTTCCTACACCAAAAACTCCATAGAAAATCCTGGTCTCTGTATATTTGCTTATACTATTCTCTCTTCTTAGAATTTACTTTTACTCCGGCTGTGACTGACATAATCCTACCTACCTAGTAAAGCTAGCTATAATTTGGAGCCCTTGCTGATGGACCAGACATAATTAATTTTATCTTCCTGGGGCTGCCAAGATATTTTAGTCATTCCACCAGTATGACATTTAGACCTAGAACACAAGATATTAATCCAGTGTTCAGAGACTGTCCTTGGGATATTTTAAATTTGAAGTGAAAACCTCCTAGGTCTGGGGAACCTACTGCTCCTGAGGATTGGTACTCATAGCATGGATAAGTTCTCTAAGGCCAACTGGTAACTCAGGGGCAGTGACAATTCACACAAGGGAGGGTTAAGGTCCTTGCCTATGTTTTGATAGCAAAAAAGAGAATGATTTCCAAGACTAAAAAAGACAAAGGTGTGAATACACTGACTTATGTGGGATAAATCACATCAACTTTGAAATGAAACTAAAAGGAGAAACAAAATAATATATCACACACAAAATATGCACAACACTTAATATGTATTGTGTAATATGTAATATCTAATTCATAACATGCAATTAAAATTATATTTATATATAATTGTTTATAACTGTATAATATTATATATAACATACAACATATATGATATAAACATCCTTAAAATTATTGTTTTAATAAACTGCACTTTATCATTGAAGCTGCTGAAGCACAGAGAGGATCAGCAACATGCCCAACATCAAATGTCTAATAACTGGCAGAGCCACCATTGAAGTCAGACTTTCTGACACTAAAGTTTTAATGTTCCCTTCGTCATACTACGCTGTCACCAATACGCAGTTTATGCCCATGAATTAGGCACAGACAGATGTGGATATGTTTTCAAGAGCAATCAAAGTAAGATGGACAGTTGCAGCAACTCACTGCAAAGCAAGAAACAGTTTGGGCATCACATGACACTAAGATTAAAGCACATGACTGATCCCTGATCAGGGAAATGTGCAAGACTGAGATAATTGGTTTTCCCAGCTCTTCATCCAAAACCAAGTAAAATTCACCAGTGGGCACTAAGTGGTAAAGAGGTAGATGCTTGTCAGAAGAAGTCACTGAAGTAAACAGCTTATACGGCATGGAGGTTACCTCTAATACACAAAGCACTAGAGTTTTGAGGTAAAAAACAATTTACATTGACACCTATGCTACCAACTTGATCAAAAAAGAGGTTTGGAAGGCTGCTACTGTCAAAGAGAAAAATATGCTTTTTTTGTTTCCTAAAGAAAACATTAGATGTTATTATGGCATAAAAAATAGTTAATTTAAAACAGCACAAAAGCTGAAATTGTTATGCAAGACATGGCTGATTTTGATCCTACTCTAGTTCTGCATCTATGCACAATTTGACACAGCAAACAAGATAACAAGAAGCTCAGAATGATAATAATAATAATAATAATAGTGAATATTCTGACCTTTTGGGTTTAACCCAAACTTTAAGGCACAATAATCATAATTAAACTGTCAACACATCATACAACTAATTTGTAAACTACAATAGTAAAAATAAGAGAGTAAAGGCAAGATGCATGCAATTTAGGGAGATGCAATAGTGCAGAGTAAAAATATAGCAAAATACATAAATCGGGTGAAAAAAATCAAAAGAAGAGAAGAATCTCCGTGAATGTCAAATCTGCTAGAGTATTCCTAGATTGTAAAATCAGAAATGTCATATAAGTTTGGGATACCTATTGAGGTATTCTAAAATAAAGAGCTAAATCCCTGCTTGGCAATGGCTAGAAACAAATTTAAAATAAAGAATTTTGATATTTACTTTCCCAAACTTTTCTGTGAGGAAGATGACATTATTCTATACTCATTTACATAGCAGCTCTAAACATTTTAGCCTACAAGAAATAGTTTTACCTATAAGAAATGATGTAAGATATACACACCCTGTCTGACAAACATGGTCCTTAGCTTCTGGAAGTCCTATAATCCCTCTGCTGAAGAAGAGTACATGAGAGAATAGCAGGATAGGTAAGTCACACAAATGGAAAATCTACTCCCTGCTCCAGGCAGAGAACAGGGTGAGCTTCTGCTGCACCTTGAAATAAGCACCATGAGAAACCATTTTTAGAATAGAATCTCCATGCTCTCTAATAGGCTGCTAAGAACTAGTCACACTCAGTTTTATAAAGAGGAGAGAAAGTCTGTGAAAGAGAATGAGTCTAAGCATATAAATCTATACATTTTAATATTGCGCATGTCACTTAGGTTATGGCTAAGTGGAATCATCTGCCCTCTCATACCACACGTCACTTCTTAGCACACTCCATTCATTTCTGTGGTCAGAAAATGGCTTTTGAAAATGGCATGAAACATTTAGAAAGCAACTTACCTACTACACAGATATTTTGTTAGGGCACATTGCCAGCTACCAGACACAGACACAATTTTCAGGGTCATTTCCATGGTCAAGGGAGTTAGCAACTACATGGAGACCCAAGAGGAAGTTGGCTAATTAAACTGATATCTAACAAGCCATCTTCTGTAAAATGAAGACATCCAGCTGTCATGGCAAAATGTCCCACCAATGTGTATTGTCTTTCTTGAAGTCAGGTCTTTCCTTAACTTACCTTTTTGATGGCTATTACCACAACTTTGGAACATCATGTGGCAAGGCAGAATAGCGCACTTGTTGGTTAAGAGTGAGCTCTGGAGTTAAGAATGCCTCGGTTCAAATCAGGGCTCAAGCATTCCAATTTAGAGCTGCAATATCGTTCAATACCTCTAACTCTCAGCTTCTTTGTTTTTTTTATTTTTGCTTTAATCTCTGGAAGAGGGATAATAATATCTGTCTCTTAAGGTTGGTCCAACAATGAATTTTTAAAAATCTATGTGGAATGCTTAGCATCTTGCCTGAAATAAGTGCTTAATAAAGGTTCATTGTTTTTATTACTCTTGTTCACAAAAAGACTCCAGCTCTCAAAATATACTTGGCCTAAAATCCATCATCATTACCAAATATTAACTCAACTTCTATCATATACTAAGCACTCTATCAGGCTCAGGGTCTTCTCATGCATTTCCACAGGGAACAAATAAAAAACTGCCCTTAGGGATATTTAGAGTCTAGTGCACTACCTGTCCAGGGTCTCTTCAATGACCTTAGAAACAAAGCAGAACAAAACAGAGTTCCAAAAATATCAGCTGACCCATTTCTGTGCATGAATATCAACATTAATACATTCACCTGGTTTTTTTTAAAAAGGAAAAAGAAAACTGTGCTTAAAATAAGACATCAGTTGATTCAAACATACCACAAGTCTTCATTTCCCTTCTTGCTGATTTTCTGGTGACTGAAAGCTTGTACACAGTGCTCCCAGGATGTGAGATATGTCCTAAGCCGTATAATTTTTTTTTAATTTTTATTTTATATTGGAGTTCAGTTGATTAACAGTGTTGTGTTAGTTTCAAGTGTACAGCAAAGTGATTCAGTTGTACATATACAAAGCCGTAGAATTTTGATGTTTGCTGCTCTTGCTGAGTTGATCATTGAGTTATCTGAAAAAATTATTTAGAAGATATTTAATATTTAACATGTCTTAACAAGTCCGCTATTCTAAGGATTTCATGGGTTACTGAGCTACAAGTCTTTCATTGTCTTTCTCCTTTTACCATACATATCAAATACATGGCAACATCTGATAATTTTAAGTTATCATTACTAAACAGTCACTTGGTACTCTATGCATCCAACCACAATATAAAGTTTCATCATACAATGTTACCTTGGTGGAAATTAGTTGAAATAAAGTGGTCTCTCTCAGACTTTATTACCTAGATTATAACATTCATTTCTCTGACCAGAGAAAAATAGGTCCAGCAATTCAACCCCCAGAGTCATCACTTAGTTTTTATTGTCTGATAATCATATGGAGAAAGAACACAAATATACAAGAAAGATCATTAGGATGAATGGAAATATAATGAAAATTCCAAATGAGAAGTAAGGCAATAAATCCTATAGAGATTTCAAGGACAGCAAGATCTCAAGTAATGTTTGAGAAGGAAAAAAATCTTATGTTTGCTAGGAGGCAAACTCAATCTCTTCTTAGCTTGTTTGGTCAGCAAGTTTAGTCAAGTATCATAGACACTCTATGAGTTAGTATGATTTAAGAAAACCCATAGAAATGTTACCTGGCATCTAAAGCTACAACAGATGGCACACCTAACTATATGAGCATTAATGTGAGCTGATATATGCTTGCAGGAAATCAGTGTTATAAAGTGGTTTACCCACAGGAGGCCTTCCAACGTTGTAATGCTTCACGTAGGCTTATTTCTTTTGGAAGTAAAACATGATTTTTCTATACTTTCTATGAAGCAGCAACACCCTTTCCTTAAAAGTTAAGGACTTAGTTTTTGACTATATATATATATATATATATATATATATATTTACTTAGCAAAAAATACAAATATTATATCTTGGATCTTTATTTTCCTCCTCAAATATCCCCTTAAACCTAGCTCTTCATTCTACCACTCTTCAACTGATCATTCACAAAAGGAAAAGTCTCCTTTCCCAAAAAGCAGTTTGACATTTATATTCATATCTTTTCATCTCCCTTAAGGACCCAGATCTGTTTACAGGCATCTCATTTAAGAAGCATTCTGACATGATGTGGAAGGAATTAAGAATGAAGGAAATTGATCTGATCTAATCTGATGCAACATAAGCCAAGTGGTTTATTATAGACAAATTCCCTCAACTGTGAGTTGTTGCCCACTAAAGGAAGTTTCATATACATGATTACATGGATGGGGAGACGTGAAAGTCTGGCAGACATAGCCACCACAACATTAATTTTCTTTTTCCATAAACAGTATTTCATACCCCTCCAACCAGGTTCATTCAGAAGAAGTCATTCAAACGCAAATTACAGAAATATCCTAATATGTATGTGATGAAGTTAACCACCCGCATTTGGAGATTTGTGGGAGGTTAAGAAGTCAGACTTTAAAGATATCAACCACAGGGACCCATCAATCTCCAACCCTTTACTCCTCAGATGGAAATAGCTTCGACCATAAATATTGAGACATAGTCTCTAAAATGTCTCAGTTAAATGGTACAAGAGATGAAAAAAGTGAAGACATTTCCAGCCAAAGACATGGCTTCTCTAGTTTTTACCTATTTGAATATGGATTAATGAGTTGTCATTGTGAATTCTTTGCAAGTCACATTATATATTGATTTATTTCAATAGCAAATTATGGGAACATGGCAGTCAGGAGTCCTGAGTAAATGGGAGAGCTCCAGACATTAGGTTAGACCAGAACTACTTAAAGTGGGAGCTGTGGACCTGTGTGGTCCATGTAAAGAAAGTTTAGAAAGAGAGAGTTAATGCCTATAACTTTTTTTTTTTTTTTGCGGTACGCGGGCCTCTCAATGTTGTGGCCTCTCCCGTTGCAGAGCACAGGCTCCAGATGCGCAGGCTCAGCAGCCACAGCTCAGGGGCCCAGCCGCTCCGCGGCATGTGGGATCTTCCCGGACCGGGGCACGAACCCGTGTCCCCTGCATCAGCAGGCGGACCCTCAACCACTGCGCCACCAGGGAAGCCCTTAAGTGTTAATTTAATATTTATATTAGGTGCTATGTCAGTGTTCATCAACATATACAACATATACATATTCATTCAGTCTTCAGCAAACATTTAATGATCATCTTCCATGTGCCAGACATTGTGTCAAGGTCCTCATCTGTCAAGTTATTTTACAGTGTGAAATATTAACAATGAAAAAGGGCATTATGATTTATGTAGTAGTAGATTATTATTATTCCCATTTTGTAGATGAGGAAACTAATTCTTCAAGAGGACTGTGCGAGGTCACTCGGGTAGGAATTAGTGGAGTACGGATTAAAATCCAAGTCCTATGACAAAAAACAAGCAGATCTCACAGTTTAGAAACAAGCCTGTGTGCAATTAAGCCTCCCCCATCCCCATAGAAGTGATATTCCTCAATACATGCTGGCTTTTCAAGTTAGAGAGAGCAGAATAAAACTTATTGTTGCAATATAAGGTTCAGGTGAGCATGGCTGCAAACTTCTCAGCACATAGTCTGCAGAGCAGCAACATGGACATTACCTGGGAGCTTGTTAGGCTTCAACCCAGGTGCTCTGCATCGGAATTTGTGTTTTAACATGATACCCAGGGGATTCAGAGGCATATTAAGTCTTAAGAGGCATTGGCCTGCAACCCTGATAGCAACCCTCATTTTCAACCTGTTTTGATTCTCAAGTCTCAGTTTACCAATTCTCTCATCTCTTTTAGAGATTTGAAGTTAGAGTTACATAGGCCTGAGTTCTCTACAAACTTGCATAACCTCCCTCATTTAAACTTTGTCCATGTATAAATGAGGATAGTAACTCTTACTTTCAAGGGTTATTATGAAAATTAACAGAAAGTGTGTATACATTTCTTTATACACATAGTAGGTACCCAGTAAGTATGAATTCACTCACGTCACCATCAACCACAATCCTCACACCCTCCGTTATAACACACCTCAGCTCAGTCCTCGCTTCCATCTTTGTTCTAGCCCTAGTTCTAGCTCTCCCTTGCTGATACTTCCTGCCTCCTTTCCCATCTTCAGTGGAGTTCCCTATGTGTCTCGGTGTGGTCCAGCGTTCTTAATCCTCTTCAGGTGACATCCTAGGGTCACAGATTTGCAGCACGTGTGCAAAGGTGCTGCAAGATGATTAGCTAGCAAAACTCACTTCGTTTATTTGGTGAATTTTCATGCCTCCTGGTGAAGCACTGTACGCTCAATTTGACCACAAACCTTTAAACACCCTTTGTCTTAACACTGGTCACATTCTCAGCAGTATATTTCTTGTCATACCCCTGCATGCTTTTGAGTTTGTGAGTTTTTACACCCCAACTCCTTTAGCTTTTATCCTTATTTACTATTGAAGAATAGAAGGGCAAACAGTTTAACCTATTAGCTAGTGACAGACAGAGGCCCCTTTACTTAGACAGACACATACCCTATTCCCCAACCCATGAGTCTCTTGGTATGTGGTCCTCTGCTGCCCCCTAAGGGCCTCTGCTCACTTTACCCACTGGCCTTGATTCACAGCCATTCAAAACCATTAAGAATACCTGTTCTGATTTTAGTACATGGAGTGCATTGTATGGAGTGTACACAAGTATAATTATAAAGTTTCACATTGTAAAGGATGTATTTGAAGTATAAAATATACTCCTCAACTGAAAGTGCTCCTTTTATGAGGTCCTTCCCATAGTACTAATCCTACTCTTCAAACATCATTACCTGTCCATTTATGGTCCCCATTGAATGGACAACACAGTCAGAGTAACATAATTCAGCCTGGGAATGAGCTAAGGCCTCCAAGAAGAATGGTACCACAATAAGATAACACTACATGCCCATTACAGTGGTAAATTTTTAAAAGAAACTGACAAGGCCAAGTCTTGGAGAGGGTAAAGAACAACTGGAAATCTCATATATTGCTATAAGAAATGGTACAGTTTCTTTGGGAAATAGTTTGGCACTTTCTAATGAAGCTAAATATGCAGTTATCATATTCCATATCTAGGTGTTAACCCAAGAGAAATAAAAACATATGCCGACACAAAGATCTGTAAACAAATGTTCAAACAGCTTTATTCAGAACTTGCCAAAGCAACTCAGTATCCTACAACAGGTAATTTGTGGCATATGCATGCAGTGAAATACTAGTCATCAAGAGAAAGGAGTGAACTATTGAAACAGATAAGTTAAATGCATGTGAAAAGCACTTAGCTAAGCCAAGGGAGCTACAAACAAAAGCGTACGTGCTGTTTGAGTCCATTTAATGAGATCCTAAAAATGGCAAATCTAATATATAGGACACAGATCAGTGGTTACATGGTCCAAGGTGGAATGGATTGAGTGGGAAGGAACATAAGAGACTTTTGGAAGGTGATAGATATGTTCTACATCCTGACTGTGATGGTGTTTACGCAGGGGTTTAAATGTGTCAAAATTCCATTAATGTACACTTAAAGAGGGGTGCATTTTATTAAGTCAATAAAATTGACTTAAAACAAGCAAACAAATATGTAGATAAGTACTTAGTGATTTAAAATGTCATAATCGACAATGCATGAGCTACATACACATGATGAAGTTGCTTTGGCTTGCTTACCTCTCTGGAGCCCCTTTTAATTGAATTCTAATAGCAAAACACATTGACATGTCTCAACAGCATTACGAAGGACTAAAAATCAATTTTCAATTTTTTTTCACTCATGTGTGATACAGAGCATTAGTGTCCTATCTAAAAAATATTTAGTTCAGTCTAATTATTTCAGAATATTTTGTGAACCTTTAGGCAGATATCACTCCATCTAATAAAGAGCCTAGTTGAGTCATCACAAAAGTGAAAACAATAACAAATTAATGTGACAGAATGCAAAAGAGGCTGTACTAATGATCAGTGTTAACACAACCACCAAACAGCTGCTCAGCTCTTCCCAGAATCAGCCTTACCCTTGACTACATCTTCTTAAGCCTTTCTCTTCTGGCTTTGGACCATCTGTCATTTGGCAGATAAGCCATATTCTGAGACATCTATATTGAACCACCATTCTCAAACTCTGTGAATACACACTAATTCTAGGCAAGACCATGCTGGTCTATTTTAACATTTTTGTTTTCCTTAGTTTCATTTAAAACCCTGTCACACAAGGGAGAAACTTAGAAAATTTCAGTGGCAAAATGCAGCATAATTGCCTCTGGGAAGTTCCCCTTACCTTCTGCAAGCTTTTGGTAGCAATTCAATAAATTGTCAAGCCTTGCAAAGAAAGAAAATACAATTTCCTCTAGTCAATAATGAAGATTCACTGGGGATTCAGCTAATTCTGAAGTCTCACAGATTTTGAGCATCTGTAGGATTTTTCTCCTTAGCTGCCTTTCAATCTCAGTCCTGAATATAATATTTTAATTAGTTCTGACCATATTCAGTTATCATTCTCTTACTTTCCAGACTTCATGTATCACTTATGAGAAATGAAAACAAAAAATTGTCTTTCTTGGTCTTTGAAATAGCCCAGAGCACCTAGTCAATTTCTAAAGCTATTTTTCTCAGCTGAGTAGGGGAAGAAAACGAAATGGAACCAGCTTGCTGAGCTAAATAGAAAAAGTTCAGAACTGAGGTGAAGAGCTAAATTATCATTTCCAGTACATCACATCAACAAGTTCATACACAGCCCAGGAAATTCTACACTCTAAACCCTTCTACTGAACACCCACTGAATACATCATCTAAGGTGAGGTAAGAAATACGGAGGCAATGTTATCTTCATATCTGACTATTCCCAGGAGTCTATTTTGTTTAAACCATGTTTATCAGCTTATTACTCTCTTGACAAGCTATCTGGTTTGTACTTAGATCAGTCAAAATACTTGATTTAAAATATAAAATGAGAAGCACTCTTATATGTCATAAAACCAATTTAGTTTTAATTTAGAAATAAAAATAGACCCTAGTGCAACCCACTGTTTATTCTTCTACTTGAACATGTTTTTATATTTCAGGAGAGAAAGACTACTTTTCTCTCTGTACAAAAGCAAACATTTGAAAGGACCACAGGGTAGTATGCAGGAGGTTCTCAAAACAGGAAAATTCCTTTCTTTCCTCTGCTGTTTCATCCCTTCCCGTTTTCAGTTTGGAGCATTGACTGGTGACTTATCCTTATGCCTAAGAATCAGTAGATATAAAACTAAGGGATAAGAGTTGTGCTGTAAAAATGAACACTTAGGCAGAGTGTGGTGCTCCCATCACTGGAGATCAGTCACAGCTTTGATTTATTTGCAGCTCCTGGCACACTAACCACCTGCACAGCTAGTAAACAGGACAGCTAGCCAAAGATCACGCAGTTCACGTGTTAGAATGCTTTGCTTACCAAGAAAGCACCTACTATATTTGCAAGAACCTTTACACAAAAACAAACACAGTGCAACCGAAGGCAGTGCATTTTTTTTTTTTTTTTTTTGCGGTACGCGGGCCTCTCACTGCCGTGGCCTCTCCAGTTGCGGAGCACAGGCTCCGGATGCGCAGGCTCAGCAGCCATGGCTCACGGGCCTAGCCACTCTGTGGCATGTGGGATCTTCCCGGACCGGGGCAAGAACCCGTGTCCCCTGCATCGGCAGGAGGACTCTCAACCACTGCGCCACCAGGGAAGGCCGGCAGTGCATATTTTAACTACAGCTCCTCCGAAGAACACTATTTCCACTAAACATCCAAACAGATTCATATTGCTGCAAGCAAGCACTTGGCAGAACTGTAATGGTAGGCACTGGTGGCCTCACCATGAGAAAAATATAAAGACTAACATAGCCTAACCCTGTTGCCTCCTGCTAGTCCTTCTCTTGCTCCTTTCTTTTCTAAAGACCAAGTAAGGAAAAGTCAAAATAAGAGTAATATTTTTCTTTACTGATGGAAATAGAGTTTTATGAATACACAGTTTCACACCATGCCCCCCAAATCTGTATTTGGGATCCTCTTATAAATAGAACAAGTCTCCATTCCAGCTTTCAACATTGCCACAATTAAACACACACGCGCATACTCATACACACCGAAAATGTATACACAATTTTCAGGGAACCTTAGATATCCACAGCATATACTTAGATCAATTCAAATCCACGTGCAACCATGTATTTGGCCTGTCAAGGTATGTTTACATTTGGAAACAGTTATGATAAGCAAAGATTATATTTACCTTTGAGCTTTTGACCCTGTCATCACAAACGTGACAGATGAGGCACAGAGGACTCCCCCCTTCCTTACTGCCCACAGTGAGTACTAAATATTTAGAATGAAACTAGAGAATCCCCAGCCCTAAGTTAGCAAGCAAACAAAGCAATTACAAACAAAAATCAAGAAACCTCAGCTGACTCTAATCCTACAGTTCAGAGATGACTTCTGGTGCCATTTTCAACCCATACAGGAGCAAGATCACAGTAAAGTGAGTGCTGTTAATTCTCTTTAGTAAAGCTATTTCCTTATTTCTTATGAGAATAAGTTTTAGGGAGCAAAATTTGATAAAGAGCCCAAAACTAGTCAGAGTCAAATGATAAGTTTCACCTACAAAGTTACAGAGTATATCTGTCGGTGGTGGTGGTGGTGGTGGTGGTGGTGGTGGTGGTGGTGGTGGTGGTGGTGGTGGTGGTGGTGGTGGTGGTGGTGTGTGTGTGTGTGTGTGTGTGTGTGTGTGTGTATACATGCAGTTCTGTACCTGTTTTTCTAAGCTATGACTAAAAGAACAATAACTAAATATGCTTTTCAAGGAATAATTACAAATGGTAACTCCATTTCCTTCACTGAGTAGGAACGGGACAAAATTCCAAAGCCATTGTTGGTACTGAAATTGTTCGATTTTGCTTTCTGTTAAGGTTTCCATTATTGTATAATGTTATTAAGTATGAAGAAAAGAATTAAGAAGTGACAGAAGATGAAAATCTCAATCCCTCAAATGAGAGTACCATCTCTTCATTTCTCCACTGGCACACATGGCTCAAGCCCCTAGTCCCCAGCCTGCTGCTACCCAGGACAAGGACCTTCCCCTGATCTCTGTCCCACCACCCTCAGTTTATTCCCTAAGAGACCACTTCATTATGCAACCTGACTTCTTTATTCTGCCTACTCTAGATTTGCAGGTCCTCTACTTGCAAAGCTTTTCCCACTGTTGATAGCATTTAATCCACGTTTGGAGAAAAGCAGCCTCTTCACGTCCCTCAGTCCGTGTGCAGTTACAGTTTGCAACAGAATATGTCCAAGTGCCTGACATGGATTCAAAAGTGCCCTGGCAGTAGCATCGCTGCACAGAGACGACGATTATATGTCTATTCCCTCTCAGGCACACAAAGGGAGGAGACCACCCACCCCAAACCAGTGCCAGCAGCTAGCTGTCCCTCTGCTTCTTTTCAGACCGCACACAGCTGTCACAGTGCTGCGAGGGAAAGCACAGCTGCCTCCGTTTGACCCACACCTACAGGCTTTTCTTCATTCCCGCTCTCATTTCCATGAGCCCCAACTGCTTGCATCTCTCCTCCGCTTCTATCTGTATTAGAGGAAGTACAAGGCTGTGGGCAGAGTCCCCACTGTCTTCCTGTTTAGATCAGACACGTAAATAAACACATCTGTTTGGCTAGGACACAAGCAAAGCCTTAAATAGTAGCATTGCCTAAAAGATATCACTAAGTTCTGTGAAAGAATTATTACAATCATTCTCACGACAAGGCAGCTCTCATACAGCTAAACAAGACACCATTTCACAAACCCACTTGCCTCATTTTTTGCGTATATGAAAAATGCCGGTACTAGAGAACCACAGAAGGCAAGCAATTGCACATAACAGCCAAGTAAATCCATGTTCTCAAAACGGGGCACCATGGAGAAAATCACAGTCTTATGAAATAACAACTCTCTCTAAAGCAGATAAAATCCTTTTTAAACATCTGCCTTAGGAAATTCAAGTTGTTTTCATGAATCTCTCTCCTCCCAATCTACTCTGAATTTGTTCATAAAAATGGATGTCAATACTAGATGTATATTTTGTTGTTTGTGAAAAAATATCTCTTGAGGATTGCCTACTATTTTTAGCGACAGATTATTAACCATTTTCTTAACTACCTTCCTTAAAGGGAAAATTAATGGCCCCTGTTTATTTCTCATGTTTAAAATAAAAGAAACCCTAATCTACACTTATAAAATACCAGCATAATCTACATTTATGTAACACAATTTGTTTATTTAGGTACTTCCCAAATATTGTGAAAAGCTTTTAGCTCTATTTCTCTGTTTTCATGTCCAGGACCCAAGTGCTGTGCTGCCTAGAATAACAAAGACCATTCTCTCTCCTGTAACTGTGCCCATTTTTCAGCCAGCAAGGCAAACAGGCAAGTGCTAATGGCTGGTCTGCAGCGACGGCACTTTGTCACGCCAGGAGTTAGCCACAGGCAGCTCTGGAGCCAGATCAGCCCAGGACATTGCCTTGTACCCTTTCTCAAGTATTAATCACCTTTCTAAAGGTCACGGTGCCTGACATGTGGACAGAAAGGCAGGACTCCACCAGCCAAGCTCCCTAGAGCAGTTCACACTACTGGTGCACTTTGCTTGAGGCTTACATCACTTGCTTACCTTCTCGTACGATGTTACAATCTTCAAATGTTGTACAAGCTGAATCCTACCCCCTTATCCATCTGGAAAACCCACACTCCTGAAGCCCAAGTATCTCCTCCAGGGCAAGCCTTTATTGATGCCACAAGGCTCTGTTTATCTTCCGTTTTTCAATGCAGCCAGCAGATTCTGTATTCACTTCCTTACTTCTGCTAAAGCCCTGACTGATTACACTGCCCTATGGTGACCTATACGCATGTCTGGCCCTGCCTTGGCCCTTAGATTTCTTCTTGGAGTCTAATCTTAATGTGACTCCTCAGGCTGACCTTCCCTGAAGGCTCAAAGTTGGTTTTCTCTGTTATACGCTCCCATTCTGTTGTGTTCTCTTCCTTTATATAAAATCACATGTCAGCATTGTACGGTTTCTATTTCCCGGAACCTTACATTCTGTGACTGTAGGGACCTTAACAATCCTGTTCGCAATTGCATCCCTAATGCCTGGGACAGTGCCTGAAATCTATTAGTTCTCAACTGTCTGAAAACATCAGGTGAATAAATAAATGCATAGTAGCTTCTTGAAAGTTGGAACCATATCTTATTCAAATTACTATGCCCAGTCTATCCAAGTCAGTGAGCAGCAATTTTCTGACTCAATGATGAACTCAGTAAATTGTGTGTTATTCATTTATAACTCTACAAATATAGTCAAGTTAAACAAACTTGATTCTCAAGGAAAGTGTGTAACCTAATTTCCTAAAATTTATAAGGATCAGAGACATGGAAGAGTAGAAGAAAATATTGAGAATTTAGATTTTTAAATACAATTTATTTTTGACTAGTGGTATCTTGAAAATATTGTACTATGCCATAAAAAATTGCTTTGATGTATGTCCAGCAGCTAAACAAAAGTCAATACATATTTATCTATGTTTATCATCATGCATGGAAAAATTAAATCACAGGTAATTCAGAGCAATTCAAACCTTCACTTTAGTTTTGCCTTCAATATTACTTTCTACTCATATTTGCATATTTAAAAAAATAATCAATTAGTCATAGTCAACCTTTATGTGCAGACACCATATTAGGCAATATGTAGAAATGCAAAAGTAACAGGAGGGAGACAGATGGCTCCATGTAATATACATAATAAAATGTCCTGCTTTGCTCTGCCTTACTTAGATATTATGCATTCAATCTGTAATGCTTTATATTCTTTTGCATAGGTGTGGGGGTTTTCCTCTGATTAGACCTGAATTTCCTTGGCTACAAACACCTTGACTTTTGGTTAACTCCTTTTTATCATCATTTGTCCTTCTTTCTTACTGTATCAACTCATACATTCACTCATCAAATATTTATTGAATGTCTGCTATGTGTCAGTTACTCTACTAGACCCATGATATAGAGAACAAGATAAAGTCCCCACTCCCGTGAAGCTGTATTGAATGTGTATGTGGGAGGCGGGGTGGAGCAAAGATTAAACAAGTAAGCAAACAAATATGAAATACGTTAGCTAGAAAAAAGTGCCATAAAAACTTATATAACAGGATAAAGGGTTAGGAACTGGTAAGTATGAGGGTTATTTAAGATGAAATGGCCAAGGAACAATTAAGCAAAAACCTTAATGTACTGAGGAAAGCATTGAAAGATCTGGGTAGAAGAATGTTTTAGGCAGAGAGAACAAAAAGTACTAAGGCTCTGAGGTGGTAATGAGCCCTGTGTGTTCCAAGAACATCAGAAAGATGGTGTGGCTGGAGTTGAGTGAGAGAGGGGCAGAGGGGTATAAGATAGGGGTAGCATGAGCCAGATCATGTAAGGCCAGCATAGGCTATGGTAAGCAGTTTAGATTTTATATTTATGCAATGAGAGGCTTATGGAAGGTTTTGAGCAAAGGAGTGACATAATCTGATTTGTCTTTTAAGATTACTCTAGCTGCTCTGTGGCAAATAGGCTATAGGGTTGCAAAAATGGAAGCTAGACCAGTTGGGAGGTATTGCAATGGGCCAGGCAAGACGTGGTAGTGCCTTGGATTGGCACTACCTGGAGGTAATAAGAAGTGATCACATTTTGAACATACTTTGAAAGTAGAGATGGAAGACAAGACTTTCTAAAGGTTTTCATGTTAATTGCGAGGAAATAATTGAGGATGCCTTCTAGGTTATTAGTCTGAAAAGAGGTGAATAGTGATGCAGTTATGAGATGCGGAAGATTAGGGGAGAAGCCTAGAATAGGGCTCCCAAGAGCAGATGCTCCACAAATGCTAATTCGGTAATTAAAAAACAAAAAAGTACAAATTAATACCATTGCAAGCTGTTTATATAAGTGATAATAAGTACATAACTTCAAATTCCAAATCTGTAGCATTTTTAAAAGTAGCAATAGTAATCAGAGCAGGAACAAGGAGAAAATAACATCCCAAGAAAAATCATCTTTAGAACGCATAATTGAAAATCATTTCAGACTACTGCAGGACTTCAGCTTCAAATTTCACAAATTCTAAGAGCTCTAACATTAATTAAAATTGGTTTAAAGTTATTTGTTGAATGATTAACAATGATTCAATTCATTTATCTCTCACTTATTTAGCAGAAGACATTACTGTTTAGCATAAAAGACTCTCCTACCTCGAGATACCCATGTTTTCAAAGAAGTTAGAACAGACAAGCTACATCATCTTTATTCATTGTCACGATAGTAATCAGCTGAGAACTTTCAACTTGACCTCTGTGTAGCACTCAGAATAGATAAAGATTGGTTGCTACGATATCTTAATAACATAAATATCCATTCCATCAAGCCAGGCTCTTGAAATTCATCTTAGAGTTCAATAGTGAAGTACCCGCTCCTTAATTGGTAAGGTTTGATTAATATGTCCTTTCTTACATCCACATGGCCCATTTGCAGTAGGTTAAACTTGTTTCATTTTTCAAGTTACAACAGTTTAGGGATTTCTGCTTCCCTTTTATCTCTGATGTAAAGTATTACACCTAAGGAACGTGCACTAAATCTGTTTTTACTAATATTCTAGCTGCTTAAATTCAAGGCTCTAGACATGTAATAAAGAGTTATTTCTTGATGGTTTTATAAAGATCCAAAGACTAGACACTAGGGCAAGAAGCATCATTCCATTTGTATAGAATTTTTGAGGAAGGGAAATAGGGGGAGTTTTCTTTTGTTATTTATCACCTAAAATTTGAAATTTTTGCCATTACACCACTCAGTAAGCCCTAAGGATAGCTTCCAGTTGGTCTGAGTTACAATAATCTTGTGAAGATTTACTGCTGAGTTTCATGTTATTATAAATGAAGGAAATTCTACTCACAGTCCAAATGTCAAATGCAGCTTCACACAGGGTCAGGCAACATCACTGTGCCACGGGCTTTTATCATAAATCAGACACTCTGGAACAAATTCGGAGCTCTGACTTCCCAAGTTTCCATGTAATATTCTGCACTGTTTTTTCATTTGAACACATGGAGGCCAGCTGTAAATCATACACTAACCTAAAAACTAGGAGACTATTTTTTTTTTCTCCCTGGAATAAAAACTAAGTAAATGGCTGATTCAGGAAAATACTACTATTGGCAGGAAGTGGAGCACCCTTAGAGGACAGGCAGAAGCACATTCAATCCCTGGCCATTTAACAAGATCTGCCAATTCTATGTCGTATCTGTTCCCACAAGACTCCTGTCCCAAATTGCGCCATGTATTTGCTTTTGTTTTATTCCAAGTGGAGAGTTCGTTTTCTTTTCTATAACTACTGACTGGCCATTCCATATGTAACTTGCATAATCATCTCTATAGGCCATGGAGAAATATTGTTTGTATCAGTAAGAATCCCTATTATTTTTTTTAGTCTTTCCCTATCAAACCAGCATTCCTCTTCTGCTGGGATTGTCTCACCCTTTATAGATAGTCTTATGTAATGGATTTCAAAATGTCTTTAACTTGGTTCTCTTCTGCAGTGTCTCTTTAGCCCTGATAAACCCTTGGCATGTTTGCCCAACGTGGCCACGGAACACCGTGCACTGTATTCCCCACGCAGTGATGTACACAAAGGAGGGACACTCATTCTTGACCTCAAATGGTGCATCCTGGAATGGGGTTGTGCGTGCCTGTAGCAAGGAGTGTTTTTTCCTTATTCACACAACGGGCTAGCAACAGCTCTGTTTTTGCCCCACAAAAGTCACGTGCCCTTGACTCTGCCACAGCAGGCAATTCTAATCAGCCTCTACTCTGTAGACTCTTTCAGGCTAAAGTCTGGTACCTGCATCTGTGGGTCCAAAACCTCCGGGGTACACAGTCAAGTTCTCCCAATATCTTTGAAACCATATCCAACTCTGAAACCATGAAAAACTGGGTCCTACCTTAATGTGAATGGTGAATATAATGCATCAAAATCTTAAATAAAATATAGTATTAACCAATCAAATCCAGCTGTATATTTAAAATTAATATTCTTTGCGTTTGTTCCAGGAATATATAGGTTACATATAGGTATGTATCAATAAAGTTCATAACATAAACAGATCAACTAAGAAAAAAACAACTCAATTTATAGTACATTGAAAAAAGGCATTTGATAAAATTTACCATCCACTCTTAAAGGAAAAATCTCTTAAAAACATGAATAGAAAGATGTATATTAAAATCAATCACAGTTTTTCCAGCCAGCCTCATACTTGAGCATTGCATGCTTGCCCATTAATGCCAGATAATAGTATTAGTATGCCCAAAATAATAATCATTCTCTCTACAAATAATGCACATATGATTACTCTGAATCAGCCAGTCAGTGCAATTAAATAAGAAAATGAAATATAAGTGAAAAGTACTGAAATAGAGGAAAACACTTAAATATATTTGTCTACCTAGAAAAAAAAATAAATGAATCAACTAAGAAGCCATTGGAAATAGAAAGTCAGTAAAATGGACAACTAAGCTAAAAAATTAATGTTTCCAAAATTTTAAAATGCAAAGAAAAATATTTCACATAAAATAGTAACAAGAAATGCAAAGGAACTACAGAGGAAATTAACTTCACAAGACGTTAGATCACTTACTTGAATAAAATTATAAAATTTTAGTCAGAAGCATAGGAGCAAAATGAATATGTGGAAAACATACAGATTATGAGATAGAAAGGAACTTTTAAAGAAAAATAGAAATTCTCCAAATTAAGCTATAGATTTATTTCAGTTTCAGTCAGAATACTGAACCTTTTTTCAGTGAATTGATAAAAATTATGCTAAAGTTCACTGGATATCCAGGAAAATTATGAAAAAGAAGAATGAGAGAGGACTTGCCCTTTCAGAATCTAAAATGTAGTGAAAATTTGTCATAATTGAGTAATTTTGGTGTTTTTGAAATAATCAATAACACAAATACATAAAAATTGGTGGATAAAGATGGCTTTTCAAGTTGACACAGGAAAGATAAATAATTTAATAAATGGAATTGGGACAATGGTTGAGTAATATGGGAAAAAAAATTAGTTAGATTCCTGCTTCATCCTTACCCTAAAATTGGCTGGAAATAAAGATTAAATTTAAAAGCAAAATCATAAAGTGCTATAAGCATATAGAGATGATATTTATATGTCTGGTATAATGCATTATATAATTTTATATTATATTACATTATAAAAGCAAAAATATAAACATGACATAAAAATTAATAATCATAAAAAATATATTTGACCTCACATAAATTTAAAACCTTTGTTTTAGACACCTATTGAAAATTACAGTGTTGATATATATGCAAGCAAAGATGATATGCATCTATAGCATGATCTCATTTTGGAAAAAAATCAATAATTATATGTTTGAATAACATGACTATATTATACACTCACAAAGTTGGATGTTTAGAAACATAATGCTTTTTTGTCTTGAAGTGAATTTATTTTCTAAATCTGGATCGCCAACTCACCAGCCTTATATCAGGCAATTTAATTTAGTTCTTGCATTCTAGTTCTGCCCCATCCAGTGATTTAATAGTCCACTTAGACTGTGTAAACTTACAGTGTGGTTCTCTAGTGCCTCCTAGACATTTCTTTCTCACCTCATCGAGCTGTCAGTGTTCCAGGGTATCAAGCACCTGCCTTCCACGGGCAGCAGCTGGCTGCCTCTCTGTAGTGGGGAGAGGTTGTGAAGAAGAGTGACAAAATCTACTTTCTGTGTGGTATTCCACTGCTTCTGTCAGCGTAGTCTCTTGTCTCTGAACCACATCAGGAGGGGTGCTGGTAGGGGTCACATTTGGTTGCTGGCAGCAAACTGGAAGGGTGACATCTCAGAGATGCAGCAGCTCTGCTCTTCTCTCCTCAGCCTGCACATGAGCTGCCCCTCCCAGGTTAAGTCATGAGGTCCATCCATGTTCAACTCACTGTTGTGAGCAACTCCCTGACACGTCACTCTTGGACCATGTAATACCCTGGAGACTCAGTGGAGGGCAGGGTGTGGTTGGAGGCCCCTCTCATATATAAATGAACCATGTATCCATCTCCCTTGCGTTACCAGTGCAGGATGGTGCAGTGCACATCTGCCTGGCTGCCACATTTAAACTGCAGCCAGAAGACAGCGCATGCATCTCCTTTTCTCAAGTTTCTGCCTACTCCCTGGGGGCTTCTAATATTTGTGTCCTGCTTTTCCATTTGATATTCAGCACAAGGAGTCAAGGAATAAAACAATACCAGGCCAGTTTTTCCTCTCTCTTCTTCATCTAAAACTCGATTCCTCTCTACGCTCAACGTGGTTCAAAGTACTTTATTATGTAAAGGGGAGTAAAAAGAGCTGAGGTCCCTCAGCTCTTTACCTCAGCAGATGTGTTTGGTCTCTGCAGCCCTCCCTGCTCCATAAGAACTCATGATCTAAATTGGAGATGGTCATGAGGAAGAGAGAAGTAAATGTTCTTTGATACTGCAAGTAATTATAAGGCATTATAATTATAACATTATATATAACATTATAACTCAGAAATCTTGAGACCCAGAGTGCTGATTTAGCAGGTGTAACTTTCCTGTTATGTTTCAAGAATCGTCATATTTTCTAACTGAATAATTTGATTTCTTGCAGGAAATATACTAGGATGGCATCTTGGAATAACCAGTGATGTTAGGAATTGGCTCAATCCTTTACAATTTTAAACCTTTACCCTTAAATTTCTCAAGGAACATTACTTATAAGAAAAAGAGGAAAACAAGAAATAGTCCAGTACTCAGACTTCCAGGAACTTCAAATTCACAAGTGCTGCAGAAAACTCTAGTCAAAGGCAGTGGAGATCAGGAATAGAGCATGGAAGCAAGTTAACCACTCAGGACCAAGTGCTCCTGCACTGCCAGACCCCAAGTTACTCAAGAAGTATTAGGTCATCCTCCTGCACCCTCAACTCACTCAGCCCTGACCCCACTACCAAGGCGTAATCAGAAAACTTAATGTAACTTGATTACACAGTTATTATACCTTTCCCTATGTGAAGAGTTACCCACTTTGATCTAATTCCTTAAAGCCTCAGGGAGCATATCATAGGGTATGTTTAAGTTAAATTCCACTAGTCAAATAACGTGGCAAATCTTCTGTGTGTGTTAATTGTAATAATTTCTATGTCTATATATAGCGTTTTAACAAAGCACCCTAAAATACATGATTAATTCCACATGATATTCACAAGACTTTAGGCCAAGTAACAGAGTTCAATATAATAAATAGAAACACTTTAGATATTTTAAGAGAAATGGGTTTAATTCAAGAAATAAGAGGCTTACAAAATAACTAGAAGTTTGGAAGGAATGGGCTCTAGACTGGGCCTCCAGGAATAACCCCCAAACACTGCATAACCAAAACACCAGGAGGGCTGCTGATTCTGCCACAGTCAGAGGTAAAAATCAAGAGGCCACTACTGGAACTATTAAGTCAAGAACATTCTGTTATGGACTAAGATATAGAGGCCAAACTAGTGGTTACCAGTGGCTGGGGTAGCAGGGTTCGGGCAATGTAGGAGTTAGGGAGTGAGAGGTACAAACTACTGGGTATAAAATAGGCTCAAGGATGTACTGTACCACACGGGGAATACAATACAACCAATATTTTGTAATAACTGTAAATGAAAAGTAACCTTAGAAAATTGTATACAAATTTTTTTAAAATTTTTAAGTAAAATAAAACAAAACATAAAAAAGACATTATGCTATGGCTGTGACCTGGAAATGAGAAAGTAACTGCTGTTGTCACCTTAGCTACTACGTAAAGCTGGACACTGGAACACTGCTGAAGAAAAACCCCATGTCTTTGCAACCTGTTTTCTAAAAGAAAAAAACAAACAAAGGTGCAGGAAGATGGCTCCCTTATTACTCCCACCTTATAAATCTTGAGTCAATACTTCTAAATGATAGAATCAAATTTGCTTCCAAATCTTAGCAGCAAAGGAGCCTGGGAAATATGGATTTTTAGCTTTCCAGCTTCTACAGGCCAGAAGGCAAAGCAGAAGGAGTTAGAAATGGATGCTGGGACTTCCCTGGTAGCGTGGTGGTTAAGAATCCGCCTGCCAATGCAGGGGATACGGGTTTGTGCCCTGGTCCGGGAAGATCCCACATGTCGCAGAGCAACTAAGCCCGTGCACCACAACTACTGAGCATGCGTTCTAGAGCCCATGAGCCACAACTACTGAGCCTGTGTGCTGCAACTACTGAAGCCCACGTGCCTAGAGCCTGTGCTCCACAACAAGAGAAGCCACCGCAATGAGAAGCCCACGCACTGCAAAAAAGAGTAGCCCTCACTCACCAGAACTAGAGAAAGCCCGTGTGTAGCAACAAAGACCTGACACAGCCAAAAAATAAATAAAATTTTTAAAAAAGAAATGGATGCTGAGAACAGACCAATCAGCCATACCACCACAGGGAGCTTGTTGGAACTTCCACTTCACAGATGAGGAAACTGAGATTCAAAAAATTTAAGTGATTTGCACAAGACTTCAGTGCTAAATAAATTGTATTACCAGTAATAAAACCCAGGGATTTCTATGCCGTGACCAGAATACTTTCCAATTTGCCATTCTGTATTAATTGATTATGAGGGATTATTAATCCAGAAGAAAAAACAATTTATTACACCTGTAAGAGGACCTAACATTTCCTGACATATATTTGCCCATCTATCAGGCTATTATTATGTTTCAAAGAGATCAACTTAGAAAAATCTCTAGATATACAGCACTCCTTCTCAATGGATATTAAGCAGTTGATAGAGTTTAGGGTATAGATGAAGTAAACTTGAAAACTTCAAGCTCTTGTCTTCCTTCAAACATTCAAAAATTACCCAAAGCCTAAAGACAGAAAAAGGCAGCTGAACAGGCAAAAATGTTCTTGATTTTTATCCCCATTCCCTCCCCAAATTAAAAGATTATTTGCAAAGATTTATAAAAAGTCAAAGAGTAAAAGAAAAACTTACGTTATCTGAATTAAATTCAGAAATGCTATTCGAGACAAATGTAATATATAAATGTAAGTTAACTAAATACTGGTGAAGTTATCTCTTAAAGAGATACCGGCCTTATAGATGTAACTATAAAGCTATTGAATATAATCTGGCTTGCTTATCAGCTTTCTAATACATATCTCTTTTTAGTAATTGGTTCATTTTTAAAAAATGAATTATTATCCATGTGTTCATATGTGGATCATAATTTAATCAAATGTGAAATTTTAGATTAATTTTTAGCATATTCAAACTCATCCCAAATCCACTAATAGACATTCAGAAAATGGTTTTGCTGTCATTCTACAAGTCTCCATGGCAATGTTCAGTGCTCATTTTTGTGACTACCTCTTTAAAGGGAAGCATTTTGGAAGAGGTCTCCTGAGGGCGTTTATAATAAATCTTTCCTGAGTTTCTTTTAGGCAGAAAAGAAAAATCCACTTAAGACAATGCTTTAAGGCAAAGTGTTACCTGACTTCAGATTCAAACGTTTTATTTATTAGGGAAGAAGTTAAAGTCTCCAGGGGATGCTGAATCAGTCTATTCTGAGAGGTAGAAATGGAGAAGCTACTTCAGGTAAAATGGTGTCTAACTCTGGTAACAGAGACAAGTCCTAGCCCTGCCAACATTCTCTCTCCTGGAAATACCACCACTCTACTCCACAGGGAAGGTATATTAATTGCTTAATTGAGAAATGAGAAGACAACAGTGAAGAATTACAGCAGCTTTTATTTACTGAATCCCCACTATATACCAGCCATGTTAGATGCTTCAAAACATTACTATGAGCATTAATCCCACATTGCAGAAAAGAAAGCTGAGGCTCATAGGAGCTAAAAATGTGCCTAATGTCACACAGCTAGTAAGCAGAAGAAACAAGACTCAAACCATGACCGACTGGCCTCAAAGTTTGCATGCTCTCCCCTACAGCATAGCGATGAGAAACCCAATATCTCGAGCAAAGGCCACTGTCTACTCAATAGAGATGGTATGAGGCAAGCAATGTAAATTGACCCAACGAGGAAAAACCTACACCATGTAAAACTGCAACGCCACAGAAGCTTTGCAATCTTACCTGAATGTCTCTAGCAATCAATGTAAAGGTTATTCAAGTTCAGCAAACTTGCCTCTAGCAAAATACAGCTAAATTTGTTCTACTTATGGGAATGGAAGGAGAGTAAAAAGATTCCTGTTTCCTCGTTTGCGGATCTATCCCCGGTGTGAATTTTCACCTTCACGAGTTAAAAGATGCAGCATAGAAAGGGATGCATAGTTCTGAATAAACAAGTTATACTTGAAATGACAATCAACACCCCTGACACACTTCTATGTACGTCTGATTTTTTTTTCTCAAGAAAAGATTATGTTTCTGATACAGGAGTGATCATTTCTAGCCATGTTTCTCATGCCCAAGGTATATATTCCCTATAGTCTCTATGTAATATACCTTCAACATATTATACTTTTTATGATTATTAAGGTAAAACTTCATTTTCCAGCTATAGAGTCAAACCAATTAATCTATTTCACTTTGGGTTTTTGGTGGGGAGGAGGATATTTTTGACTAGTAAGGCTTTTTTCCTTTATTTAATTGTACATTTTCCCTTTCTACTGCCATTTCTTCCACCAAATGTCTGCAACTGATTGTAACTCCGACATTCCAAATCAGATATGACGTCTGAAGCATTGTAACTGAATTGTGCAGGAAGAAACACTCAGGACTGTGATTATTCTTCATATAGTTCTTCAAAAAACATTCAGCTTTTCTGCTGCCACATCACATTATAAATTAATTTTGTTTCCAAGTAATGCTCACCTTAATTTTCTTTTACTTCACTACTCTAACAAGTTATCTTGGCTCAGGCTAAGATGAGCTAGGCAACAATCTCTCTGGAGGCTTGCACGTGCCACGACTGCATAAAATCACCTTAAATGGGAATTCTTAAGGACACTTAAAGAGTTTCTAGCCATATCCCTGATTTGCCTGGGGAGCATTAGGCCTGTAAGAAAGAATTTCTGACATACTGGGGTGGGATGTGGTATGAAGAGTGATTGCTATGTTGGCACAATGAGCCTGAAAAAATATTATACATCTTCTACCAGGAGCAATACTAAAAGGGAATAGTATTTCTGAATACAGTAGGAGACGTTCCTTGAATTCACCACGACTGCACAGACAGCTCCCACTGCCACCAGCACGCAGTGATTATTTTCCATTCAGCCATTCTCCAGTCTCCTACTACCCAGATCTATGTTCTGTAGTGTTCTGTGTATGGCGAAAAGGCTGACGCCTGCAAAACTGCGTCACCTGGGCTAATGGCAGCCCAGCAGGAAATCAGAAAGTGGGAAAAGAAAGAGGGCAGGGGGCTTCCCTGGTGGCGCAGTGGTTGAGAGTCCGCCTGCCGATGCAGGGGACACGGGTTCGTGCCCCGGTCCGGGAGGATCCCATATGCCGCGGAGCGGCTGGGCCTGTGAGCCATGGCCGCTGAGCCTGTGCGTCCGGAGCCTGTGCTCCACAACGGGAGAGGCCACAACAGTGAGAGGCCCGCGTACCGTAAAAAAAAAAAAAGAAAGAGGGCAGGGTTCTTCTTGGCTTGCTCATGCCTGGATTCAATGCTAGGATTCTAACAGTGGATGCGGCTCCCTCTGACCACAGCTCTGGACAGGCGGTCTCTCCTCAGAGCTCTGTCTCTCACGGGGCTTTAATGTGTGTTCCTCTCCTCGGGTTTAGGGATGGCAACACCTTCCAAATGTTGCTAGTCAGGGGTGCCTCAACTTCTCTTGTTTGTTATCTTCCCCAACCTCACACTTCTCTAACAAGTACTTTCATTAAATTCTCCTCACAATTCCATCAGTGTGCATTCTGTCTGTCTCTCGCTGGGCCCCTGGCTGATGCAGTAATTGGTTCCAGGAACAGACACTCAGGTTGGAATTCCAGTATTGATTCCACACATATTATTTTATAACATACAGATGACTTACCTACTCAAGTGGGAGGAGGAGTGGAGGGTAAAGAGCAGAGGGCAAGATTGTGGGAGATTAAGTATCTGTTTCATTTGAGCTTTGTGGTGATAAAGATTATAGGTGGCCTCTCACATGCTGGAGAGATTATAAGAATAAAAATATAAGCTTAGTGCCTGAACTTTCAACTCAAGGCATGGTGGAGAACCGGAAAGTTTCTAGTTAACTTTAAATGTTATCTCTTATCTCGCGTATTGTACAACAGACATAGTTGACGATCAGAATCATGACATGATGATATGAGCTGCAGAGCTGCAATACCAACTAAATATATACATCCAGTGGGCTTTGAAAGTCCAAGTTAAAATTAAGCTTAGCAGCCCTTCTCAAGTCTCAGGATCCCACTTCTTTGTAACCAGGGTTCTAACTGTAATCTCAGAGACTTGTAATAAAGCACTGGTTGAAAAAAGGGGAACCCTGACACCTGAAATGAGGTCCTTAACTTGAATTCTCAAATCCCCCTGCATCGTCGTTGCTAGTTGATACAGTCTCTCCAGACTAAAACAATTACTTTCGGTAGCTTCATCTGGAACGCTTACCTAGCCAGGACGTTCCCATTATTCTCAAGGTTAACCCACACCATCACCCATAGCTTCCATGGCCACAAGGAGAATTGCAAAGTACTCTCAAATATAAGATAGGTTCAATATCAAAGGGGTGATAGGAAGGTGCCAATTTTTATAGTCAAGAAATGGGAGTAGGGGAAGCATGTTTACAAATAGATTCTGACAGGATTAAATCAAGGAGCTAAAAATATAAGGTTGTTTCAAGAAGAATTTATCAATATGGGAAAGCTTATCTAAGATTCTAGATATATTATGTCAGCTGAAGCTCTAATTAGTTTGCTTGAAGCCTGAACTCAGTGGTGACCTACAGTAATAAGGTTGAGATGCTGGGACTTCTCTGCAACAAAGAGGAAAGAAATTAAAGGCATAGGGAGGTGGGAATGCTGGAGTGGACCTATTATCTGTAACCTACTCAGCCACTCTTACCATACCTCTAGGAAGGACCAAAGGACACTTCCTTCCCCAAAGCAAAAAGAATACCTTGGTAGTGAGCACCAGTACCCCCCAAAAGTTCTGTCATGGCTGCCCTGTGTAGGCTAGAGATGCTACTGAAGAATCAGGCTCCCTAATCTCAATGAGAATGATGGGGTCTTGGAGTGGTAGAGGCCAGGTGGCAGTGCCCAGTTTCAGGGGTGAGGGTGGCACAACTACTGAAATAGACCACAAAGACAGAACAGCAATACAAGTGTGTTGACCTACATGGATATATGATTGTGGTTAATTTTGTGTGTGTGAGAATTTTAGAAATGAAATAGATTATCAACCTTCTAAAATATTATTTAGTTTACGTTATCACACCAATTCTTCCCCTGGTAGGCAATACCCAAATAAAAATACTACAGTGGGAATTCATGGCCTCTTACCCAGTTCACAAACCCAGAGCCTTTTCAGATAGAGGCTAGTTTTGTTTTGTTTTGTTTTTTAAAGGAATCATTCTGAAAGGCAGACACAAAGATACACTGCAAATCTTCCTCCAAACCTTCCCTCACAAGATCCATGGCTGTTTAACAGAGTGACAGTGAATTGGGAAAGAGAAATAACCATACTATCCAGGAGTTATTACCTCAGTTTAGCACTAATCAGTGTAGGCACAAAGTCAGGAAATAAACGGAGTCTTGGCCCAAATCTACCTTAGAGTGGTCAGTGGGCTATAGCCCTTCTGATTGTTATTTCCCATGCTTCTTATTGTATACTTGGAATAATCATAACTTAACAACTGGAAACATCCTTACATTGGTTCTCTGACCTATGAAGTAAATGCTGTATGGTGGGAAGAGCCAAGTAGGGTTTCTGGAATTTCCCCTGTCAAGTAGTAAACAGAAAGCAATACCCTGAAAACACTGCAGAAATGTGTACTACTATCAAAGATTAAAAGCAGCATGGATGGTAATTCCGGTCCCTGCCTCATTTTATACTGGCCTTTTCAGTTTGGAGGTCACAAAAGCCAAATGGATGCTTAAGAATGACCCTGAGTTACTGTGATCAGCCACAGCTGCTGATCCAGATGTAGTGCCCTAACTGGAGCAAATCAACACAGCTGCTGGCTCCTGGAATGTAGTTATTGATCTAAGAAGTGGTTTGTTTTCTTGTGGGGTTTTTCCCATTTGCATTAGTAAAGACAATCAGAAACTGTTCATCTTTATCTAATAGTAGGAACATAATTATACCTTCAATGTCTCAACTCAGGACTATGTCAACTCTCCTGAAAAAATCTTGACCATTTTGAAATCCCAGAAAACATCACCCTGATCTAGTATATTGAAGACATTATGCTAACTGGACCTGATGACCAGGAGGTCACAAGTTCCAAGATGCCTTAACAAAACCATGTGTGCTAGTGAGTAGAAGACAAACCACACAAAGCTTTGGGATACTGTCAAACTGCAAAATTTCTAGTAATCCTTTACGGTAGAGCATGTGCGGATATTCCCTCTAAAGCAAGCTACAATTAATTGCACCTTGAATTTACTACTATGAAGAAAGAGGCAGCATATTTAGCTTAAGTCTTTGGGGTTTGGAGGAAGACTACACTACATTTGGCAACACTGTTGTAACCCATTTCCTGAATAATCCACAATGTTACCAATTTTATTGCTGCCCACAGCATAAAAGGCTTAGCAATAGGACCAGGTTATGGTGCAGGCTTCCCCATCTTTTGCATTTCATAAGCTAGAATATTTAAATGGTACTTGAACTCTCTGGTACAACTTGAAAGGCTCCCTTTGAGGCCTCTACTGTGCCGCAATAGGAGAAACACAGTATAGACCCTAATATGATAGAGCAATCCAAACTCCCTCCTGCAAAAAACTATCCCATTTGTAAAACTATTTCTGGTTTGCTACTGGCCCTGGTACAACAAAACAACACCTGAGCACAACAACCAGGAGACCACATGACCTGAGCTGCTCATCATGAATTGGGTATTATTTGGTAGATGTGTGCATTGAATGATTAAATTTGGAATGGAATATATCTAACATGCCCAAGGAAGTCCAGAAAACTCAAATAACCCAGCTGGGCAGAATCAGACTTCAAAGTACATACACCTAGGACCTAGAGATTAACATACTGAGTGAAGTAAGTCAGACAGAGAAAGACAAATATCATATGATATCGCTTATATGTGGAATCTAAAACAATGGTACAAATGAACTTATCTACAAAACAGAAATAGAGTCACAGATGTAGAAAACAAACTTATGGTTACCAGAGGAGAATGGGGGAGGGATAAAGTGGGAGATTGGGATTGACATATATACACTACTATATATAAAATAGATTTAATAAGGACCTACTGTATAGCATAGGAAACTCTACTCAATACTCTGTAATGACCTATACGGGAAAAGAATCTTAAAAAGATTGGATATATGTATATGTATAACTGATTCACTTTGCTGTACACCTGAAACTAACACAACATTGTAAATTAACTATACTCCAGTAAAATTTTTTAAAAAACAAAAATTAAAAAATTTTAAAAAATAAATCAATTAAGAAGAAGTCAAAAGATTTCTTTCAGCTCAAATAAAATCAATTCCATAACAAAAAAATTGCATAAAGCAAGATTAATTTTTCATATTTCTCGGTATTATGTGGACAGGATTCTTAGTTCAAAAACACCTTTCTGTCAGTATTGTGCAGTTTTAAAATGGATGTTGGGGGCTTCCCTGGTGGCGCAGTGGTTGAGAGTCCGCCTGCCGATGCAGGGGACACGGGTTCGTGCCCCGGTCTGGGAAGATCCCACATGCCACGGAGCGGCTGGGCCCGTGAGCCATGGCCACTGAGCCTGCGCGTCCGGAGCCTGTGCTCCGCAACAGGAGAGGCCACAACAGTGAGAGGCCCATGTACTGAAAAAAAAAAAAAAATGGATGTTGGTAGTGGGGTGGGAGAAGGAATAGGGGTTGGCACATCTCGTTTCTCTTTAGTTTCTATAAGATCCTTAATTTCCCCTCTGTATAAGTTTGCTCAGGCTGCCATAACAGAGTACAGGCAGACCTTGGAGATATTGTGCGCTCAGTTCCAGACCACTGCAATAAAGCAAATATTGCAATAAATCAAGTCACACACACACACACAAGTACATACTCCTATTGCTGTCATCAGTTCCTCAAACCACACTTGTGGCCTCCTGGGAAGTTATCTATGACTGTTAGCCAAGAAGGAAAAATTACCTGTCTTTCTGATGGATGTTGACCACATCCAGAAATGGACAGCTGCTACACTCCAGCCCCATCTGTGACGGTCTGAAACTCCTAAAGGGAAATATTTCCATTTGGCAGAATTTTGTGTTGTACATCTGTACACTTTGTGTGGAGGGAGAGATGGTCCACTGTATGGATCCACAATGACTCCTGGGAGGAGCTAATGGGATGCCTTTCCCACCAGGGATTTGAAAAACAAGATTAGAGGATTGGTGACAAGGAGTTCTGGGGAAAAGTTATGTGAATAGATGTCTTGGTATAGTCATGGACTGTTGGCTATTTATGTCCTATAGAAAAGTCTACCAGAGGGTATCTATTGCTGAGGAATCTCTTAATGATCAGAAAGATTACTATTACAGATGCCATTCAGCCTCTTTACCCAGCCAATCCAGCATGTGTGTTCAAAATGGCCATGGTGGCAAGGTGGAAGGATACACATGGAACTCAGCAACATGGACTTGCTCTTCCCAAGGCTAATCTATTACAATGCCTATGTACCCAGCCTTTCAGTCATAGAGACCAATGATGTGCTCTGATATGACACCATTCTCCAAAAGGACTAGCAAGCTCCCTGATGGAAAGTTGATTATCCTTTCTACTTGTGAGTGGGGTAGATATTTGTCCTCAGGAACCCAAATACCTGTCCCAGATATGCATTTGGCATCCCAGTCTACAGTGTTTCTTCTAACACCCTACTATAAGCTGAATTGTGTCCCTAGTTGAAGTCCTAACCCCCAGTACCTCAGAATATAAACTTATTTGGAAATAGAGCCATTGAAGATGTAATTAGTTAAGATGAGGTCATACTGGAGCAAGGTGGGCCCTTATTCCAACATGACTGATGTCCTTATAAGATGATGTGAAGGCACAGGGGAAAAGCGTAACATGATGTTGGAGGCAGAGATTATAGTTATGGAACTGTAAGTCGAGGAATGCCAGCAACACCAGGAGCTCATAGCATGGAACTGATTCTCCCCTAGTCCCTTGAGAGATCACAGCTATACTGACACCTGGATTTCAGACTTCTAGCCTCCATCCAGAACTGTACAAGAATAAAATTCTGTTGTTTTAGGCCAGCCCATTTGTAGTATTTTGTCACGGTAGTCCCAGGTATCTAATACACATCCTTATTCATACCTTATTCAGTCAAAAGTTATATCACAAAGCATCAACCTCAATCAAGCCACTCACTTTATAATGAAACAAAGACAGTGATGGGCTCACGCCTATGGAATTCATGGGTTTTACCACATGTCCTATCATCTAGAAGTGGACAGCTATGGTACCAGCTGAGGAGGGTGGGGTTAGGGTACTTTAAACCAGTGATCAATGTACAGTAATGTCCCCCTACTTACCCCATAGCCAAGTCCCAGAACAAATTGGTAGCGGTCCCTCAATATTAAACCTGAAATCTCCATGTTAAAAATTTTGCTTCTTGTTCCTGCACCCTTGGGTTCCACAAATTTGGAAATATGAGTTCCTAAGAGAATAACACCTTCAAATGGGAATGAAGTCACGATTTCAGTATATTGGAGACTAATTCCACCTCCTGTTAATTTAGGGCTCTTAAGCCACTGAATTGAAAGCAGAGGAAGAGTGTGTAACATTGTTGGAGTCATCCATTCCAATTGTCAAGGGGTGATTTTACTGCTGCTACAGAAAGGGAATAAGGAGGGAGATGTGGGGAGTTTGGTAGATTCACTGGAGTGCCTCATTATTCTCACAATAATTTTTAAGAGAATCTGTAGAAACGCAATAAAGGTAAAGCCACAAAGGGTTCAAATCCTCTGGTGATAGAGGTTAGGGCCACCGCACTGGGTAAAGAACCCAACCAGCTAAAGCACTGGCAGAGGTAAGAGAACTCAGAATGGGTGGTGGGGAAAGGAGTTTTCAAAGATCAAGGATTCATCAGCACCACTGGAAGGGCAGCCTGAGCAGAAGGTCTAGAATTTCATAAAGCACCAGATGTTTGAAGACAGCTGCAGTATGGAGGCTGAAAGTCACCGAGATGAGAAGAACAGCTTGGTACTAAATGTGAATCAGATCTTCCCCCTCTTGGGGATTCTGAGGACATTTTACAGGAGAAAAGCTGAGATCCTACCAGTCTGCACATGTAAGATTCTGATCAGATTTGGAGACTATGATGGTTAGTTTTTTGTGTCAACTTGGCTATGCCAAGGGATTCAGGTACCCAAACAAACACTAATTTAGGTGTTCCTGTAGAGGCGCTTTTTTAGATCTCATTAAGATCTACAATCAGTTGACTTTAAGTAAAGAAGATTATCCCTGATTATGTGGGTGGACCTCATTCAATCAGTGGAAAGGACTTAAGAGCAAAACAAATTTCCCTGTAGGAGAAATTCTTCCTCAAGATTGCAGCATCAGATGCTGTGGCCTGCCGTACAAATTTTAGACTTGCCGGGCCACAGTCATATAGCCAATTCCTTGAAATATATATATCTAGATATATATCTTTATATATCTAGATATATATATATATCTGTATGATGATCTCTCATTTTATTTGTGCTACTTGCATCAGTTTTCTGTAAGTCACAGTGGCATGCTGAACTGCAGCTTTGGGTCCAATAATATGAGTTGTTTTACCTGTAGCTGGGATGGATTATTTGTACCTGGTGCTCCTATGAATCATAGTGCAACATGTCCAGGAGCGGGGGCCAGCTGCTGTGCACAGCAAGTAATCACAAATGGAAACCACTTAACTTCCTATCTTCACCCCATAAACTTGGCCTCGCTGATACAGTGTCCAAACCAGAAGAACTGACCAACTGCCTCCTGGTTTTCAGACAAAAGATTGAAATTACTGAAGAAAATGCAGAGAGAGAGTGAGAAATTCCACATAACTGTTCAAAACAAACTTATTTGACCCTTAAGAAAGACCACTACAGGGTATGTAAATATTGAGTGCACATGGATAAATTTAGGAATTTTACCTTAAAAAATTGAAAAAGTAAAGTGAATCAAGAAAAACTTTCATTTAGAAAACAACTACTTAATTCAAAATTTCTTAAATTTGAATAATGCATGGAACTTCTTTGAAGGGAAAAATATTAGACAACCCACTATTACATACATTATTTTCCTAATATTATATGTATATGTACAAACATAAAAGTAGGTATAAAGTTCTTATGCTTATGCTCTTACAGAGCTAAAATAAACAATTTTATGTTAAATGATAGCAAAATTACAAAGCCAATGAAATTGTAATTTAAAACATTAAATTAGTATGACAATATGACAAATAATTATTTGCTTACTTGGTTTAATTAAATTTAAAACAAATCACTGTTTAGTTTCATGGAAAAAATACATGGTTTACATAGATGCTTTAGAACACGATGGACCACCATTTGGGTTTTTGTCATTGTTAACGTTACTTATTTTTAGATAATTCTTTTTAAACACTGATTAATTATTTTGATCAACCAATGAATTTAATAAAGAACCCAAAATTACAAAAGTTGGCAGTAATGTTTCAATATCATTCAGCAAAAAAATCCTCATTGTGGATTTACTAGGATAATGACTGCTAATGAGCTTTAGCAACTTATTAAATACCAAGACAGAACTCATGAACCTTAATTCACAGCAGGAACACGCAACTGTTACGACACAAGTTGTTCTGAGTTAGACATGTGTAGATTAAAGGAAGGCTCTATCTTGTGTTAGAATCTTTTGGATACATAGAATAGAACCAATTCAACCTGGCTTCAGCACAAGGGTTCTGCCTCTGTCCTCAGCAGGGAGGGGGAGTTTGGGGGGGTGGCTGTGGAATCAGGAACTGATGAGTTGTTGGGATCTGAGGCTATTCCATGTGTGTGTCTCTCCTTCCCTCTAACCCTCCTCTCTCTCTTTCCCTCCCTCCCTCCCTCTTTCTCTTTCCCCCTACTGGCTGACCCGTCTCCCTCTATCTCTGTATTTCTGTATAGTGTGTCTGTCCCTCACGCCATGAGGTCTTATCTCTACTTCTGTCTTTTGTGTCTCTATTATCTTCCTTCTGTGTTGTCCAGATTTATCTACCCATTTACATGTGAGGCAAAGACTACTACTCCCAGTTTGGGCTTAACATCCTTTACAAATTTAAATGCTGATTAGGGAGAAGACCTGTGTCCCACCTCCATATTTCTAGGAGAGGGAACAGTTTAACAGACCACTGATGTTAAGCTGTGGCTAGTTTGGAGTGAGTGTCACATGGGTGGCTGTCCACTCAACAGTGGCTATTAGAACATACTTTCTGAGAAGGACATGGGTATTATAGGAAACATGTCTATTTACATGTCTATTAAGGACCCAAAACATCAGTTTCTCCTAGCAACTATTCATTAAAGTACTTGAAATATCCAGTTGATTCTGACATTAAAGATAGTGTCTAAAAACCAATCCAGGAAATTATACCAGAGGACAAAAACAAAAGCCTTTTAAAAACATGAAAAGAGCCCCTGACACCACCTAGAAAGAGGTGAATGGCCCAAACCACAAGGGCTATTGGACTGTTCCACCAACAGACCGCTCTTGAAGGCACTCATTTGAAGCATGTGAAAGGACTTGACTTCAAGACTTTGGATGAACAACCTAAGTGTCCATCATCGGATGAATGGATAAAGAAGATGTGGCACATATATACAATGGAATGTTACTCAGCCATAAAAAGAAACGAAATTGAGCTATTTGTAATGAGGTGGATAGACCTAGAGTCTGTCATACAGAGTGAAGTAAGTCAGAAAGAGAAAGACAAATACCGTATGCTAACACATATATATGGAATTTAAGAAAAAAAAATGTCATGAAGAACCTAGGGGTAAGACAGGAATAAAGACACAGACCTACTAGAGAATGGACTTGAGGATATGGGGAAGGGGAAGGGGAAGCTGTGACAAAGCAAGAGAGAGGCATGGACATATATACACTACCAAACGTAAGGTAGATAGCTAGTGGGAAGCAGCCGCATAGCACAGGGAGATCATCTCGGTGCTTTGTGACCGCCTGGAGGGGTGGGATAGCGAGGGTGGGAGGGAGATGCAAGAGGGAAGAGATATGGGAACATATATATATGTATAACTGATTCACTTTGTTATAAAGCAGAAACTAACACACCATTGTAAAGCAATTATACTCCAATAAAGATGTAAAAAAAAAAAGACTTTGGATGGAGACCCTGGCCAGCAAAGAATGTATTTTTTACCAGCACTTTTTCTGGTAAAGGAGCATGGGTAAGAATATTTAATCCTTAAAAATTAAACATAATATTATAAAATCCTACCAAATCACTGCCTTCTATAAGTACTTTTACTTATACACAACAGTAGAAACACTAAGATTGCTTTAATCACAAAAATTTTTTTAAGTGAAATTATATCCTCATCAAAAGTGAAATTATATCCTTTAGTATTTATTAGATATAGGCAGGATAGGTGCAAAGTGTATTCACAGAGCTTACAATTTGAGAAAAAAGGGAAGATGGGATTAAAATTAATATGTAGGAAAAGCACAATGATGAGCTTTTACAAGCGTGCTGAAGATTTGGGGATTGTGGATGGTGCTGCTTAAGTGCAACAAATCCTCCGAAAAAAAGCTGGCCTGAGTCTCTCAAAAAGTGAGAAGGACACTTTGAGAGAAAAGGTCAAATAAATATATGCAAAGAGTATAAGTGAAAGAAGGAAGAAAATTTGGTGTGGGGAGTGCAGAGGGAAGACACGGCTTCCATGTGGTGTGGTGGCAGGCAAGGTGCTAAAGAGTAGAGGCTTGCACAAAGCAGTAACTGGAGTTTCTGAACCAGGTTCAAGAGAGGGGAGATTAAAGCAGCAAAAGTGGTCAATTCTTTTGGCAATGATATGTGGCATAAATTGAATGATGGAGCAGACAGGGATTATCACTTTGCCTGTTATAGTCAGCATGATGCCCTTCAGCACTGAAACACACCTAGTCACCCCAGGACCTGCAGATCTGTAGGGTGCAATCCCTGTCGCCTCACCTACCACAGCTGGCCTCACACATCACCCTGGCCCCTGCAACCGAAATTCACTTTTCCAGAACATTGACTGATTCCTGACACTGGCAAGAAGCCAGATCTCAGCTAAGCCAGACACTAGAGACACTCACTGTACCTCATGTCCCCTGCTCTAAATAAAACTCTCTTCTGCTGCTAATACCAGACAAATCTAAATGAGCCTTGTCTCAGTGTACACACGGATGAAAGTGTCAAATTGGCTCCATGGGGATCAAAAGAAAGAGAGGTGATGGAACAGAAAAGAAACAATAATGTGTGGAGGGGGACTACTAGGCACTTCTGTGAGGGGATGATGAGAAAACAGGACCTGGAGGGTGATGTCGGGGGAAAAAAGAATCACGGTGAAAAAGAGAAATGAGGAAGTAAGAAGGACACAAGAGAAGCACTTGAGAAAATAAAAAGAAAAGGAGTGGAGGGGTCCAAGGAGAACAAAAATTAATCAAAGACAGAGGGGAAAAAAGGAGATAGAACGAAAGCAACAGAAAAGCAAAGCCAGCGAGCTAAGGAAGAGAACAAGAGGAGAATCTGTATAGACTGTGCATCCTTTTGTTCATCTCTGACCAGGGTTACTGGTGCAAATCCACATTTCATCTGGCTAGTCAGCAAAAAACAAACAAAAATAAAAAGAGAATGTGAGGGATAGAAATGTCTGCATAAAGTCAAGCCTAAGACAAGGTTTTAAATAATATTGGATTTTTAGTTCCCCTTTGATAATCAATAAAAAGACATCAAAGTATCTGTTTTTTAAAATTATGTATTCATATAATTTGTTTGCATATGGAAACTACCTACCTTTTGGAATATGTGGCTTTAAGTGTGTATAGACTGTCCTTCCACTTATGACCAGTAATTAGCCTACTAGCCCTAAGGCTTCATACCAGTGTAGCATAAAAAATTCATTAATTTCCTAAGTGCAACAAATCACAAAAACCTTAAATGAATTAACAATCTGACAGTGATATAAACCCAAGAGCCTTCCTCTACCTCCTCATCATTAAATATAAACACAATGACCAACAGCAGGGTGCTCTGTAGGAGTTACAGGAAAGTAACTTTTAGCCTATGATTTTGTTCTCTCTGACAAAGGAGAGCTTGAATAAAGGAGAATGATCGAAGTTTCTTAAGAACTATATACATTATTGGTTATGTCATTTATCTCTTACCTGGAGTTAAGTGCTATCTCAGATGAATTATATTCATGGGTTATGCTCTCAGGACTGTCTCACTCAGGTGATATTTGATGAGTCCTTCTTGGTAACTTTCAAGATATATCTGTAAGAGATGGTATGTTGAGAAATTTTTGTATCTCTATTATGTCACTGAGAGTACCACATCAATACCTACTGAATAATCATTAAAAGTTTAGAGCCACATTTGCTTGAAGAGCTCAGTGGAAAGACAATCTACAAAACTGTTTACAGTTTTCAATGTCCTTTCTTACTCACTCTCTATTTTTTTAATTCATTTTGCTCAACTGTTTAATATAGGAGTTGGAAACTTCTTGAAGAGTCCCGTGGGGATATTAAGATTAAGAGGTTTCAGAGTTCTGCTGATGTATATGTTTTCTTCTCTTAGAAAATTCATTCAGGTAAGAACTTGATTGATTGGAGGTGTAACAGCCTATCATCTCCTCTGAGACTGTACGCAGGTAGGCACTCAGGGAGGCAGGTAGGCAGAGGGCCAGAGAGACACAGAGGTGACTAAAGGACATATCCTCACGCTCCTGAGTGACTGTCATGTAAAGGCTACCATTTGTTCTGCTCGATTCTTTTGGTCAGTACTATGGTCTGAATATTTGTGTCCCCCCCAAAGTCACGTGTTGAAATCCTAACGCCTAATGTGATGATATGAGGAGGGGGGTCCTTTCGCAGGTGAGTAGGTCATGAGGGAGGAGCCCTCCTTAATGAGATTAGCGTTCTTACGAAAGAGACCCCACAGAGATCCTTCTCCCCTTCCACCTTGTGAGGACACAGCAAGAAGGCACTGTCTAAGAACCAGAAAGTGGGCCCTCAAAGATTCCAAATCTGCTAGTACCTTGACCTTAGTCTCCCTGGCCTCCAGAACTGCGAGAAATACATTTCTCTTGTTTATATGCTACTTATTCTCTGGTATACTGTTATAGCAATCCAAATGGACTAAGGTAAAATATCAGAGTGAATATTTTATTTTTGGTTATGTTGGTATGAAATATTCCACATTGGCATGAATTACAGAAAAATTGGAACATAAAGATAAGCAAATACAATAAAATAAAAACTCACCATAAACTCACTACCCAGACACTAATTTTTCGGCCAATTATTCTCCTACCAGATTTATATTCTTTGCATACATATTTTTAAACAAATATATTTTTACATTATTTGATAGCCTGATTTTTATACACTCAATATCACAAATATATTTCATATGAATAAATATGATTCCTATACTTTCACTGTTAATTGTATACATGTTATATATTGTATTATATATTGTACTATATATGTATATATATAAAATCTACATAAACAATCAGACACGTTTGACAACAATTTTTTTAAAAAACATCAATCTAGGATTTTCAGGGAAAGAGTAGCTCCAAAAAATAATTATCAGTCAACTAATACTGAAAAAAAAATTTTAATTAGAAATTTAGAGATCTCAGTATGTCCTGACCTCAGAACAAGAACCAGATGTTCAAATATGGATAACAGGGATCCTCATCTAAAGGAGCTACATTATGGTATTTTTCCTAAAATATTATACCCTACCTTTTTCGTTTTGTTTTGTTTTGTTTTTGTGGTACGCGGACCTCTCACTGTTGTGGCCTCTCCCGTTGCAGAGCACAGGCTCCGGACGCGCAGGCTCAGGTGCCATGGCTCACGGGACCAGCCACTCGGCGGCATGTGGGATCTTCCCGGACCAGGGCACGAATCCGTGTCCCCTGCATCGGCAGGCGGACTCTCAGCCACTGCACCACCAGGGAAGCCCATACCCTACCTTTTTTAATTGGAGGACTCCTATCATCGTTTAACCATTTCTTGATGAACTGTAAAAACTGGCTATTACGCCATGTATCGATATAGCCAGTCTGCTTTTCAGTTTGGGGATTGCTGGTCTTATTGCCACTGCTCCATAACAGCCTCAGTAGCTTTCTAGTCATTTTTCCTAATTCTAGTTTATCATGGGCTGAGACACTGGAGACCTAAGTTCATTAACATGTGCATAAGGCCCAAAGTGTGTTAAATAAGGCCCCCAAAAATCTATAAGGGAAGTATTTGAGTCAGTAAATATCATCCATTTGTTTTATGTATTATTTTCACTAACATTGTTACATAATATTTATAAAAACCTGTACATAAGTATTAGGTATTTTATGCTTTTAAAGAAAAGGAAACTGAGATTTGGAGAAATGAAATAACTTACCCAACGTTACCTAGCTGTAAAATTACAGCATAAAGTCTCAAACCCAATTCTTCTCATTCCAAATCAACTCTAAGGACTTTGTTAAAAGCAATTTCAGGTTTTTTCATGCTTCTGGCTGAGGAATTCTAATCCAGGGTAAAGCTTCCTAAAACATGTTTCATCAAACAAATAATACAAGGTATATGTATTATGCAATCAAAGAGGCAAACACTGGCACAAACAACTTGCTTTACTGGACTTCTTAGAGATTTTAATGTGTTGACATGCTTCATAAATCTCCGAAAGCAGTATTTCCATAACTACTTGGACCTCCGAGGTGACCCTCTGTAATGGCATACCCCCAGACTTCCAAGGAGCAAACTGCAGAAAATAATGTCCCAGTGGGGCGGGAAGTGGGGGAGAGTTCACCAGACCAGGTAAGTGAGGTCTGATAATCTTAGTCTTTGCATTCACTTCCCAATTACAATCTGTTAGTATAGCTAAGATTAAGCAATAAATTCTGGAAAAGCTTTACATTTATGTGACCTTTTATCTCTTGATAATATAGAAAATTACTTCTAGTAAAAGGAAGAGATAACTCTTTCAAGAATAGCTACAGAATGCACCATGATAAAATATAACAATATTAATAACATTTAATCGGATTAAAAAAGTTTAAATTCCCAGAACACATGGATATAAAATGGAAACTCTTTGGCTGAATTTGGAGTTAAACCACGCACCATGACAGACCACAGCATTTTGTATCATAACCTTCCCCTGAGATGTGCTGCACTGTCCTCAGATCTTCACGATCTCTGTAACAGAAAGAGAATTCTCAACGAAATTCAATAATTTCCACCTTCACAAATTGCACATAATAAAAATTTTTGAGCAATTCTTCAAAACTCAACAAATAACCTTTAAAGTAGCTAAATCTATTTGCAGTTAATTTAAATATTTTCATGGAATAACACCATTTTAGTATAATAGAGAAAGTCATTATACGGCCCATGAAATAAAAGATTCTCTGAAGGGAAACAGTTCCCCAACTTGTCTCCTCGATAAGGTTTTGCATCATGGAAACCCTCTTGGCAACACGTTGTCATCAATATCTGTGAGTGGAAATTTTGCTAAGCACTCTGTACTTATTATCTTATTTAATAATTAAAACAATCCAATAAAGTAGTTACATTGTAAATAATCTCCAATTTTACAAATAATAAAATTGAGGTTAAGAGAAACTAATTAAGTTTACTGAGGAGGCAGAGCTAGGATTGGAAATCAGGCTGCTGTTTACAAAGCACTTTACTTAACCCACCTCTCTCTGCAATGCTCATATTCAGTTACCTGTTTCATGTATTAAAAATACGTAACACCCTGATTTTCCTATTTAAATCTTACAGGAGCCATGGAAGTTTTAAAAGTAGAAATGTGTTCTCAGTAAGATTCCCCTATTTTACCTTAGCAAGCTTCTTGAGACCACAAAATAACGCTTCATTCACTTTGACCTATAACTAACCTCCACTCTTCAACTGGAAATCAAAAGACCGTGGCATCTCATGATTTCTTCTTCTCTTTCGACATTTCTGCTGCCTCATCAAGGCCTTTACAAATGGAACTTAAGTATGATTAACTGCAGTACAAGCTAAACCCCATATATGAATGGCAAAGCAAGCCAGTTCTAAAACCAAAGATAGCTTTATGAGAAAACTAGTAGATGTTCAATCTGTAATTTTAGATTTTATATAAATTAATTTGAAATCAAAAGTCAATAAAAAGGAGAAGAAGGGATCATAAGACTAATTTGCCTGTCAGTGCAGGAGAAGTTGGAATTGGTATGACTGAAAGAGTCTAGAAGGGAATCCTATCAATCAATCCACAATTACTTATTGAATATCCACCACCACTAACTACCATTATGCCACAATTCTTAGAATCCCAGCCCTTGAGTTATCCATTGGGGTTAAAGAATTCCCAGAGAATTAGTATGTGTTAATGTAAATATGTATTACTCGAAGATGGGATAGCAGTAAGTCCTTGGCCACTATTATTGCAGTAACCTAATATAATGCAGAGCTCCAAGGGGATAGAATAAAAGACAGATAAATTATGACTGATTCTGGAGAAGTCACATCAATGGAGTAAAGGACCAAAAATGCACCAGAGCTTTGGGTTTTATTTCCAGAAGGTAGAATCATTGTACTAGGTACTGGGTACTAGGAAAGTGAAATAAAGGACAGAGCTGAGATAGAATATTGGGGCCAACACCAGAAGTTTCCCTACAACTAATGATAGCTTTTTTGTCCTCCATTTGTCTGTGTAAGTTGGTTACTTTTTACAATGTAAAATGCATTCTGGAATTTGAAGTTGTGATGCTACAAATAGAAAAGAGACCCTCCCCATACACTATAGGAAAAGGTCACAGAGGTCTATTACATAAAACTGGGATCATTATTTAGACTTAGAGCTCGTGTTGAAGGAAAACTACAAAGGGACAAGAATGGATTTCTCTTGCATTCTCGTCTGCAAAGAGCACTAATCTTTCCAACAAACCATGCCCTCTATCCATGGTGTGCTGACAAGGGTTCAACAACTGACTCTCCAAGAAAAAAAATTATTATAAATTTCACTGCTTTAAAAACATACAGCAACATGATTTACAAATAACGATAAAATATATAATAATCATCATCGTAAATTCCATTCCAATGACTTCAGCGCAGCTTGCTGTTTCCTATAAAATCCACCATCAGTTTCATTTTCATTCTGTTCCCAACAATAATGCCACAAAATTGGACTATGGATAAATGTTTGACTACAATCTGATTCAAAAAAGAAGTCCTCATGTCAATGTCCACTCATTGACAAATGAGTGTAGTTCTGACATAGATGTTGGCTGATATATATATTTTTTATATTATAGGGTGAGTCTAAAGTAAAACAACAAGGATGTCTGTCAGACGTCATTTCATTTTCAATGACATGAGTAATTTCTTTGCTAAATCGGATAGCAGTTTTCAAACACTAAAAGAATATTTTTTCAATTTTATGTGCTATTTACAATGTAACAGCTGCAGATACAAAACAATTTAAAATTTAATCTGCATTGCTAATATGAAAAATATTAATATTTTTAAGTCTAGACAATGAACAAATCAATAACTTTTTAGCATTTGTGATTGTCATGGTATAAATATTTCCACCATAGTTGATTCCAAACTACCAGTGCAGGACTGGGAAGAGCAGATGGCATTACACAGCATTTCCACCATACAGATACCAGACATGTAAATAACATCAACAACATAGGGCTTCCCTGGTGGCACAGTGGTTGAGAGTCCGCCTGCCGATACAGGGGACACGGGTTCGTGCCCCGGTCTGGGAAGATCCCACATGCCGCGGAGCGGCTGGGCCCGTGAGCCATGGCCGCTGAGTCTGCGTGCCCGGAGCCTGTGCTCCGCAACGGTAGAGGCCACAACAGTGAGAGGCCCGCGAACCGCAAAAAAAAAAAAAAAAAAATCAAAAAAAACACCACATAGATAATAGTAAAATGCAGTAAAATTAAGATGTGACAAGTCTTTCATGTTTACTATATCTGTTTTTAACATAATGCTCAGTTATAAGTTTATGCAATTTCATTTTTAATAATGGCTATTTAACAAACAGCAAAATCACTGTAAATTTAACAATTGTCTCTTGAGAGCCAGTAGGAGGTGGCTGGAGCATGCCAGCTGCCCCTACCCATCCCAACGTCCAGCATGCTGCCCTTCTAACTAGTCTTTCTAGGTGTATTTCCCCAGCTGCAACATTATTTTGGAAATTCCCTACTACAACCTCTTTGGTTTTAAAAAATGCTCATTATTATTTCCTGAACTGGAATGAAATCTGAGAGATAATGAATGCAGGTGAAGAAGAGTGGGTCTATTATCCACTGAGGAACAAACTGGGAAGTAGTGACAAGAGCGCTGGGATTTGCTGTCAGAAGACCTGGACCTACTACCCAATCCTGCTGTCTCAGATGTACCTCTTCAATTTTGAGCTTCAGGATTCTTATCTGCAAAACGCAGTTAATAGTCAATCACCTCACAGTTTTTTTTAAACAAAGGGTACATAAAACACCTGTGAAAGTGTTTTATAATTAAAATTTATGATATATAATAAATCCTTTTATAACATGTTATTCTTTCAAATGAGTTTAACCTTTTGGAACTTCTTTTTTTTTTTTTTTTTGCGATACGCGGGCCTCTCACTGCTGTGGCCTCTCCCGTTGCAGAGCACAGGCTCTGGACGCGCAGGCTCAGTGGCCATGGCTCACGGGCCCAGCCGCTCCGCAGTATGTGGGATCTTCCCGGACCGGGGCACGAACCCGTGTCCCCTGCATTGGCAGGCGGACTCTCAACCACTGCGCCACCAGGGAAGCCCTGGAACTTCTTTTTTGATCGAGGAAATTAGTCATATTTTAGGTTTTCTTGCTACTTTATTACAATTGACAATTTACGATTAAAGACATTTTTCTGGTTTGGAAAAAAATCTTGTATTTCAAAATAGGTAGATTTGGTTATGAGTACTTATATTACAGGAGATACCAAGCATATTTAAGAGAGCTCCAGAAATGACATTCAAGAGACCAGGATTTCACAGCTAGCTCATTCAACAATATTTACGACACATTTTTAATTTCTCTCAGCCTCATTTTGTTTATCTTTCAACTGCCATGATGGAGTGAAATAATCTGATGTTCTTTCTAAATCCAAATTTGCCTATAATTTCCTTATAATTTTCCTAAAGTGTCCCCTTAAATATTGATTCATTTAAGTGGTTATTTACAAAATATTAGCTACTATTTCTGGCTTTTAGATTCTTAAATTCACAATTAGACCTTACATAGGAACATACTTTGAAATAGGTCATTTTCTTATAGAGGAACAGTCCACAGTCCCTTTATAGCTACAAAGTGGTGACTATTCTGCTTTTTAGTCACTGGGGTGTTTAGCAAAGGGACAGAAAAATTTTAAACCAAAATATAAGAAGCAACCTTCTCAGGATAAAAAAATGAAACATCTCTGAAAATATAAGGCAAATGAAACACAAAATCTGATTTATTCTGTTTGGTGTTTTACCCTTAAGAACACATCAATTCCATGAAGATGTATAGAATGTCTAGAAACACTTCCCTTTTTCTTTTTTTTTTAATACCTAACTTCAAGTCTTCCTATTTTGAAGGGCTGATTCCTCACGCCGAACTAGTCCTCCAACCTGCCTCTTCCTCCTTAGAGGTCTGTCCCCTGGCCACAGAGCTCCCAAACACACTCCTTAGCCTATCTTAGAACATGTGCTTCTAATTCAAGCAAAAAGAAAACTAAAGCAAAACAACAACAACCTCCAACACAAGTAAGAATCATTCTACACATAAGAGAATGTGGTAACTGCCTGACTCATACAGGGTTAGGTACAGAAGTGAAAATGCCACCTGAATGATTCTTTAGATAATATGAATCTTTCCTGGAACTTTTTTATTACACAATGAAGAAGAAAAGAAAGTTCTTTATGAAATACTTTTCTTGGGAACTAAAAATGTAAGCTTCTACCACTGACAAGGTGGCATTTTTAGATTAAGGCGTGGGAAATCTAGCATGATTTACAAATACAACAGTCCAAGAATAACAGCCTTCCTGCCATTCATGATTGGCATCGTTATTACAGACTCTGTTATAATCTTATCTCACTGTCCAACAAAGCAATTCATTCAGCAACTAAGCTCATGTCAAAGGCAAGGCAGAGACTACTTATTTGCAGAAAAATGCTTTTGAAAAACATAGTCTCATTGTTCAGACAGAACCATGACATGGTGCAAGGTGCTTATGATAGAAGGTGGCAGGAAATGAAGTCGAAACAGAAATACCAGCTGAGAAGGTGTTTAATCTTCAAGGTGTGAGGTACCACATTCTAGCACCCTCTCTGACTGATAGCAGGCATGAAGGGAAAAACTATCTAAAACATATGGGGAAAAGTACACTTAGGACCCTTTGATGTCTGTGTTGGCAAAGCACTTCAGCTTTGACACCCAGTCTTTAATAGAACAGCTGAAGCTTTTGGTTTGTAAGTAAAAGGAAGCTAAGAGATTGCTGAGTAGGGTCTGTCGCACACACAAAAATGCAGCTTCACTTCAATGGATGCCTGAAACTGTTCATCTCAATATTCACAGACACACAGACACACACACACCCCTTAGAGCTTTCTTATAAGCTACTCCATATCTGCTTTTAACAAGGCTTATAATTTTCAAATAATTTTTCCCATGGAAAACTAATGAATTTCTACAACTGCATATAATCAAAATGTGGAGGGAAGCTGGAGAGTCCCTCTTTTCCCAAAAGGCAGAAACTGAAGACCATAAACACAGTGGGGATGAGGCTAATATAGGTCTCTCTGCACGAGGAATGATCAATGAAACACAGAACTGACTTTTTCTTTTCAGCTGGAGTGAGGGGTAAACACAATAGCAGCAAACAAAAAAAGGGAGATTTTGTCAATGATTCAGGTATTTCCCAAACTGTCCTCGGCCTCCAAATCCACAAAAACAGCAGGGTCCTGCCAGAGACCATATGCGAGGCAGATAAATCTTAACCCCAGAGAATCTAGGCCCTGCCGCCCATTGGTTTTCCCTGTAGAGCCCACTGATGATCCACACAGCCCAGGTTAGTAGAGAGCAGTTCCTTCTCCATCCCTACCCTCACCAATGATGCACATGTGTTCTTCCACACTCCTCTGGAACTACTAACTCACACCATCTCTTGCTAAGTGCTAATGGAGAAACCTAGAAAGCATTCAAAGAAATGTGTGTTTTTTAAGCAGGTCTATTCTATTCACCCAAGACAGATGAACAGAATTCTAAGGAACTAACAATTGGAGCCAAACTCTGAGATCACCTAAATCCAATCCCACCCCAAAAGAATCCCCTCAACTGCCCTTCTGACTATGACGATGACCTTGCTTCAGTCTCTCCACTGCAGGCATTGAGAGCATGATTGTGATGTTGGTTCAGGTTTGGACCACTGTAAATCTTACGGAAATTTTTCTTATTTTGACTTGACATCTGTTTCCCTTTGTTTTTTACCTGGAGATTCTGACTAGTCCTAGAGAGAGAGAGAAAGAGACAGAGACAGAGAGAGAGAAGAGCATTTTTCTAAGAGATCTTTAGTAAACTATTTATAATAGTTTTTAGCTCTAGACAGTTGTTTTTTTCTTTTTTTTTTTTTTGCGTTACGCGGGCCTCTCACTGTTGTGGCCTCTCCCGTTGCGGAGCACAGGCTCCGGACGCGCAGGCTCAGCGGCCATGGCTCACGGGTTCAGCCGCTCCATGGCATGTGGGATCTTCCCAGACCGGGGCACGAACCCGTGTCCCCTGCATCGGCAGGCGGACTCTCAACCACCGCGCCACCAGGGAAGCCCTCTAGACAGTTTTTAGCATTGACATTAAGTATATCAACACCCATTTTTTAAGACTTTTTGATATACTTTTCTAGAAAAGTATCAGTCTCCTCGTGTGTTGTCTCCCAATTAATCATGACTGTTAAATATTGCTGATAGATATTCTGCAACTATGTTTACAAGTCCTTTCAATAGATTATAAGGTCATTTATTGGAATTAAGATGATTTTTGTATAAAGGTGACCAGTGTCATTTATTGTTTCATCATATATTTCAGACTTTAATTCTACTTTTCCAGTTGGAAAACTAATTTTCAAGAGCAATCTTGAATATGTTGAGTAGAGAAGTATCTACCATCTTGAGTAACACACCACCTAGGAAAACAGTGGGCTGCCTCACCCTTGTCCATCTCGCTCCCTGCCCTCTGTAGCAGTCTTTTATAATTCTCTACTATTCTAGCCTTTTGCCTGCTTTCATATTCTTTCAGACTTCTGCCACTCTTTAACGTGCATGTGGCACTCCATCTTCAGGGTCCCTTAGAACCTGAATCATCACAGCATTTTCTGTGAAGTGTCATTGATTTCTTCGGTTGTCTCCCGTTTATTTTTCTTCTAAGGATAATTAGCAATTTTACTATCAGATTTTCACATCGTTCCTTTCTAGAGGACCTCATCTCCCTTTAAGAGTATCTGGTTTTGTGATGTGCCTATCTCTTTTTTTTCTCCCAACTCTTGGAGCCAGGCTTCCATAAATTCTAGAGGTATGCTTGTCTGGGACCCGTAAATTTTTTTTTCTACTTTTTTATGCATTTTTTTCCATCCAAGCAATAAAGTCTTGGTAGGGCTCACTGCTATGACTATCTCTCTCAGAATTAGAATTCAGATGTGAGAGGATTTCATGAAGACATGTATTAACACGTGTAATTGAATTGAGAAGTGAAGTCAGACTTTTTCTGACAGTAAATCTGATTCGGCTGATTGATTTGATTTCAGGACTGGCTTTGCCAAATAAGCAACTTAAATATTTCCCTTAAATTAGTTATTTCTGTAGCTCTGAGATTTTAACAATAGTATATTTAAAGTGCATGAAAAGAAAGTGTTTTATCAAAACTGTTTATTGGTAGATGTGCATCAGAATTAATAATAGTAGTGATTGAATACATCTCAGTAAAGGCTTTTTGGTGTACTGGCTATAAATTGAGAAAGAAAATGACTCTAATGACAGGGTGACAAATCCTTTTGAAAGTCAGGATCAAAACTGAAGAGAACATAATTAAATTGTCAGCTCGTAGATTAATATAAACATTTTTGATGATAGATCACTATATGAATTTTTGGCACAGAACTCAGAAAGAACTCAAAGAATTGAGTGACATTACTATACTAAAACTTCCATTTTTATCTTCTTATTTATAATGTTTCCTCAGTGTTTACATATATATAAAATATAAAAATATAAATATAATTGATGTTGAACTTTGCCTCAATTACATTAAAACTAATATTCATCCAGGAAAAAATAAGCTATTCTTATTAAGAGATTAATTTTCAGTAATATTTTGCTTTTTGCATTTAATAAGTATTAAAATTTATAGTATGATTTTTTTGATCAATTGGGTAGTAATAATAATTTTCATGAAATTCAATCTAGAAGAATTTTTTAACACTTAGAGCCTTATGGCCAGAAAAATAAAAAATAATTAAATTTTAATTTATACAGACAAATTTGCTTGTTGCAGAGAAATATGATAGGTGACAAATACAAGACTTTCAGAAGTATAAAAGTATATTATATTAGAGTAAAAGTTTATTGGAGAAATATAATGGAAATATGAGATCAAAGAAGAAAATATACATTTTTAAACTGTTAAGAGTTTGTTTATGTATTCTTAAATAAATGTGCCTTGAATCACAGAATTTAAGAATTGGAAGAGAAATTAAAGGTTAACTATTGAACTGATCTTCACACATTTGCCTGTGTTACCCCACATAATACTGAATAATTTCATACTCCCTCAAACATGAAACTGACTTCTAATTTTTTCTATCTGAAATTTAAATGGTTACCAAAGATGTAATTTCTGTCACAGTATAAATATTTACACTAAAAAAAATTTTTAAAAACAGTTACTTAACTTTTTTAAACATAGCCAGAGGGAATCTGAATGTAAACACTATGGTGATTTGATCCTACCGTCATCCCTTATCTGTCATCTCATTGGTGTGCTTCTGTAGTGTCACTTCTCTTCTCTGCTCCTATAATCCTCCTGAATATTTCCTATTGTGTTTATGCTGTCAAGGAAATGGTTTTCCACAAAGTCAATATTTTTCCAACTTATTTTTTAAATTCATTTTCTTCTGAATCATAAACACCTTGCATAAACCATACACCACTTCTTTACAGGTGTTCACTTCCATTCTTTCAAATTCTGGTGATAACTATGAACGTGCATTTATTCTGTGTCATATATATTATTTACTTACAACGTACCTAGCACCCAGATGCTCAATGAATGTTAGCTTCTATGGTTATAATATTGTCTTCTTTGATAAATACTTCAAGTACACTTCGTTATCAGTCTCATACACACTGTTTTATATATATATATATATATATATATATATATATATATATATGTAACATTTTAAGTATTTTTCCAGTATTTTTAGGAGTACTAGTCAGTTTGTTAGCTTTAAATTTTTATTTAGAGATTTTTCTTTTTCACCTCAGATTGCTATTTAAAAGTATATGTCTAAAATTGAGATATTATTTCAATGACCATGGGTATTATATACTCCAAAATCTTTATTTTATGCTTGAAATGTTATCACAGAGTGATTTTTACCTGATCTGAATTTTGAAGTAGTTAATGACCAAGCTAGCCCCTGAACCGAGATAGAACTTAAGACAGACTCATTTAGCTCTCTACTCTAGACAATGAATGAAGAAATTATCACTGCTACATCACTCTCTAGTCGTCCCTCCCATGCTTCAACCGGCCAGCTTTTGTCATCATATACCATTGCTTTTCCACTATCAAAGTTTATAACATTTATATTCTTTTATACGACTATAATTAAATCTCATGGTTTTATAACTAAAATTAAGTTTCAATTCTAAAAATTGAAAACCATTAATATTATCATTATGTGAATATTATTCACTACAGAACCCAGTATAGTGACTGGGTAAATTATAAAAAGACAAGTAATTTTATTCAGAAAGCCACTGCCTCTGGAAGGAAAATATTAAAGGCTTGTGGTCAAATGAGTTATTTATTTTAAACTCTTAGTTACTCAATTTGCTTTCTATATCTAGGGCGAATTTTTTGTTAGCCCTTTGCTTGATTTCCTTTGAAAGCGTAATGTTTCTCCCCACCCACTCTCTCATTTATTTTCTTGTTTACCAAATAAATGTCTCCCTCCTTGGCCAAACAACTAAGTCATCCAGCTTCTTAATCAATTAAATATGTTGAATGAATTTTTTTTTCTTGAAAACAATATTCTTAGAATCCTACTGCTATCTTTTCTTCCTTCACTCATGTGATGAGGCCACATGGTATTGCCCTGTGTGGTATCACTGCAGCCTCACTTCACACAGAGACCAGATTAATAATGTTTCATTAATGAAAATTCTTTATTTCTTTTCCCCATTGGGTATAAAACCTGTTTCTCCCTATGTATTTATACATGGAAATTAAAGATATGATAAACTTTAATCCTGACAGAACCTCATCTGTCTTGTTTTTTACTTTTAGACCCCCTGTACCCACTTTTCCCACCCCTCACTCCCTGCCTCTGGCAACTGCCCATCTGTTCTCCATATCTATAAACTTGGGTTTTATTTGTTTGTTTGTTTTTAGATTCAGCATGCTTGCAAGAGAGATCATATGGTATTTGTCTTTTTCTGTCTGACTCATTTCACTTAACATAATGAATGCCCTTGAGGTCCATTCATATATTGCAAGTGGAAAATTTCATTTTTTTCCATTTTTATATAGACAATATAATATACTGTATATGTATGCAATATATATATAATATATATACGATACATATATAATTTCTTATCCATTCATCCATTGATGGACTCTAGATTGTTTCTATATCTTGGCTATTGTAAATAATGCTGCAATGAACGTTGGGGTGCATGTATCTTTTCAAGTTAGTGTTTGTGTTTTCTTCAGATAAATACTTAGCAGTGGAATTGCTGGATCATATAGTGGTTCTATTTTTGAGGAAACTTCACACTGTTTTCCATAGTGATGGTACCAAATAACATTCCCACCAACGGTGCACAAGAATTCCCTTTTCTCCACATCCTTGCCAGCACTGGTTATTTCTTGTCTTTTTGATAATAGCCATGCTAACAGGTGTGAGGTGATATCATTGTGGTTTTGATTTGCATTTCCCCAATGATTAATAATTTTGAGCATCTTTTCATGTACCTGCTGGCTATCTGTGTATCTTCTATGGAAAAATATCTATTCAGATCTTCTGCCCATTTTTAATTTAATTTTTTGTTTGCTAATGAGTTGTATGAGTTTTTAATATATTTTGGATATTAGCCACTTATCAGATACATGATTTGCAAATATTTTTTTCTCATTCAGTAGGTCATCTTTTCATTTTGTTGATGGTTTCCTTTGCTGTGCAGAAGCTTTTTAGTATGATGTAGTCTCACTTGTTTCTTTTTACTCTGTTGCTTATTCTTTTGATGTCAGATTCAAAAACTCACCACCAAGACCTATGTCAAGGAGCTTACTACCTATGCTTTCTTCTAGGAGTCTTAAATTTTCAGGTTTAAGTCTTTAATCCATTTTGAGTTAATTTTTGTGTATGGTGTAAGATAATGGTCAAGTTTCATTCTTTTGCTTGTGGCTGTCCAGTTTTCCCAGCACTATTTATTAAAGAGACTGTCCTTTCCCCATAATATATTCTTGGCTTCTTTGTTGTAAATTAATTGGCCATATACGAATGGGTTTATTTCTGGGCTCTCTATTCTGTTCCATTGGCCTATGTGTCTGTTTTTATGCAACACCATAGTAAAGCTAATTACTATAGCTTTAAAATATAGTTCGAAATAATTAAGGAGTGTGATGCCTCCAGCTTTGTTCTTTTTCTAAAGATTGCTTTGGCTATTCAAGTTCTTACATGGTTCCATACAAATCTGAGGATTATTTTTTCTATCTCTGTGAAAAATGCCACTGGAATTTTATTTATTTTTTATTTATTTATTTTTTTGCGGTACGTGGGCCTCTCACTGTTGTGGCCTCTCCCATTGTGGAGCACAGGCTCCGGACGCGCAGGCTCAGCAGCCATGGCTCACGGGCCCAGCCGCTCCGCGGCATGTGGGATCTTCCCAGACCAGGGCACGAACCCGTGTCCCCTGCATCGGCAGGCGGACTCTCAACCACTGCGCCACCAGGGAAGCCCTGGAATTTTGATACAGATTGCATTGACTCTGTAGATTGTTTGGGTAGTATGAACATTTTAACAGTAGTATTGATTCTTCCAGTCCATGAACATGAAATATCTTTCCATTTATTTGTGTCTTTTTCAATTTCTTTCATTAATGTCTTATAGTTTTAATGTACAGGTCATTCACCTCCTTAGCTAAATTTATTCCTAGGTATTTTATTCTTTTTGATGAAATTATTTTCTTCATTTCTCTTTCTGATAGTTTGTTATTAGTGTATCGAAATGCAACAAATTTTTAAGTATACATTTTGTATCCTACGACCTTACTGAATTCACTTATTATTTACAAAAGCTTTTAGATTGAGTCATCAGTGACCATTTTACTTCTCCTTTTCCAATTTAGATTCCCTTTATTTCTTATTCTTGTCTGATTGTAGTGGCTAAGACTTCCAATACTCTGTTGAATGAAAGTGACAAGAGTGGGTATCCTTGTCTTGTTTCTGATCTTATAGGAAAAGTTTTCAGCTTTTTGCCATTAAGTGTGATATTATCTGAGGGCTTGTCATATATGGACTTTATTATGTTGAGATATGTTCCCTCTAAACCTGCTTTGTTGAGAGTTTTTATTATAAATGGATATTGGATTTTGTTAAGTGCTTTTCCTGCAACTATTGAGATGATCATAAGATTTTTATCTTTCATTCCGTTAACGTGATGTATCATACTGACTGATCTGCAGATGGTGAACCATTCTTGCATCCCTGGAATAAATCCCATTTTTTCATGATGTATGATCCTTTTACTGTATTGTTGAATTCAGTAAAATTTGCTTATAACTTGTTGAGGATTTTTTCATCTATATTCATCAGTGATATTGGCCTGTAATTTTGTTTTCTGGTGGTGTCCTTGACTGGTTTTGGTATCAGGATAATGCTGACCTCATAAAATGAGTTCAGAAGCATTTTTTCCTCTTTTATTTTTTGGAAATGTTTAAAAAGGATTGGTATTAATTTTTCTGTAATGATTGGTAAAATTCAGCAGTGAAGCTGCCTGGTCCTGGACTTTTGTTTGTTCAGAGGTTTTTGATTATTGGTTCAATCTCCTTAATAGTAATTAGTCTCTTAAGACTTTTTTATTTCATCAAGATTCAGTCTTGTTGGTTCTATGTTTTCAGGGATTTATCCATTTCTTCTAGGTTGTCTAATTTGTTGGCATATAATTGTTCATAGAAGTATCTTATCACTCTTTGTATTTCTGTGGTATCAGCTGTAATATCTCCTCTTCCATTTCTGATTTGACTTGAGTCCTTTCTCTATTTTTCTTGGTGAGTCTAGCTAAAGGCTTGCCAACTTTGTTTACCTTTTCTGATAAACTAGTTCTTAGTTTTCTTGATCTTCTCTATAGTCTTTTTAGTCTCTATGTCATTTACTTCTGCTCTAACCTTTGTTATTTCCTTCCTTCTTCTAAGTTTGGGCTTCGTTTGTTCTTCTATTTCTAGTTCCTTGTAAATTGTTAAGTTTAGGTTGTTTATTTGAGGCATTTCTTGAGGTAGGTATTTATTACTATCAACTTCTCTCTTGGAACTTAAAATGTAGCTTTTCCTGCATTCCACAAATTTTGGTATGTTATACAGATTTCTCCTGCTATTCAAAACTAGAGCATTCCTATGAAAGCTTTCATATGCTAAAACAGCATAAAGCAAAGAAACAATTTTTTTTTTTGTAAGAGCAAAAATCCTCTTCAGATTTCTTTCTGTTAGCGAAACAAAAACTAATGTAGGTCTTTCATAAAAGTGAAGTGGAATGAAGTAAACTTTTGAAAACTGGAGGAAACCTGTATTTCCATTTTCATTTGTCTCAAGGTATTTTTAAATTTCTCTTTTGGTTTCTTCTTTGACCCATTGGTTGTTCAACAGTATGCTGCTTAATCTCCACATATTTATGAATTTTCCAATTTGCTTTGTGTAATTAAGTACATGATAAATACAATACAGTAATAGCAGGGGATTTAATACCCCAGTTACATCAATGGACATATTATTCTGACAGAAAATCAATAAGGAAATATTGGTCTTAAATGACACGTTAGACCAGATGAACTTAACAGATATATGCAGAACATTCCATCCAAAAGCAGCAGAGTACACATGCTTCTCAAGTGCATGTGGAACATTTTCCAGGAGAGATCATAGGTTAGGTTACAAAACAAGTCAATAAATTTAAGATGATTAAAATCATATCAAGTATCTTTTCCAACCACAGTGGTATGAACTTAGAAATTAATTACACAAAGAAGCCTGTTGCTATATTTTCTAAAGTTGATGCACATTTTTCATTCTGACATTTCTTTTTATAGTATTCCAAGTTCAATCCCATTTTTTTTTTATTTCCATGCTGTATGCTTGCTTCATTTCTGTTTATGTTTTGTTGGCATATGTTCTTAACTCTATTTTTAAAGTTGACAGTAAGTAATATTCTTTCATGTTCTAATATGTTTTCCTTTTGCCCTCACACTCAACTGACAGACTAGCTGGGGTAAGATTTCTAGGTTCAAAATAACTTTGTTCAGAATTTCAAAACTTTACTTCTTGGCCTCTAATATATATTGCTGGTGAGAAGTCTGACAACAATCAGATTCACATCCCTCTGTTTGTAAACTGTTTCATATTCCCTGGAAGCTTTGAATGTCTTCTTTATATTCTAAATTGTAAGCCTTCATTAAGTTAGGCCTAGAATGTATACAGCTTCATTCATTCCATTTGGTCATTAATCAACTCTTTTAAAAGTTCTTCATCTCTGACAACTCTTCCTGCGGTCTTTCTGTATTATTCCCTCCCACCCATTGTCTCTGTTCTCTTCTTAATGTAAATCCTATTAGATAAATATCAGACCATCTAGATTGCCCTCTATACCTCTCCCTTTTTCTCTTTGCCTTTATTCTTCTACCTTATTAACAATTTACCAACTTTATCCTTTAACCCTTCTATTTGATTTCTATTTTACTGATCATACCTTTAATTTAGAATAAACACTTGTCCTCTGGTTGATTATTTTACATACCAGCCAATTTTAATTCTATGAAGGGGCTATTTTATGGAATACTCCAAATGTACAAATTAAAACTTTTTTATCTTTTTTTCACTTGAAAAAGATTAAGCATTAGTATTTTCTCTGTATTGACCCATGTCTTTTTCTTTCATGCTTTTTATTTTACTCAAATATATGTGCATTCTTGATTTCCCACTTGTATTTATAAATCATTTATTATGCTTACAGGCATTAAACATTGGCTCCCCTAACTTTTTCATAGTTCTGCCATTCCAAGAGGCTTCTCTGTGAACTTAAAGACTAGCTTCTTATAAATTCTTAGACATGAAAACCCTGAATAATTACACAATGGGCATTAATCTTGATAGTCCTAACATTCAAAGGGTAATAATGCTGGAACTAGATTAGATGCCCTTACACAATGGCCTGTCAGTGGAAATGTAAACAAGCCAATCTCTGGATGTAGAGTTAGAAATAAAGATAGCCACATATAGGATGGAACCAATAAGATAATTTAAGTTACTGTCTTAGTGACAGTAGTAAAGTAACAACATTAGATTGGAAATCTCAATGCCTGTGCTCTAGGCCTACTTCTGCCACTAACAACTAGCTATAAACCTGTAAGAGAGCCATATACTTCTTGGATTGTAACATGATAATGCTTGAGGCCCTACCTATCCTAAAATTCTATAATAGTAGGAATTTAAGTGTTCATAAATGGTCTTTCTGCTCCTAGGATGTATAACCAAATCAAACGTTAACACCATAGAAATGACATATCAACATATATAACATATCTATATACACATTTATTAAACAGGCACTGTATTTAGTGCTAACACCAATTTTTCTCCTCTCCAGGATACTCTGATTGGTCTTCACATAAACATTTTTTTATCCCACACAACCTACTGATGTTTTTTAATCACATAGAACTCAGAGGAATACTTGAATTACAGTGTATAATATATTCAATCAACAATATGAAACAAAAATAGGGTTTTCAACTGAAACATCCATTTTCATATAAAGCTTTTGTTTTTTCTTCCTAACTAAATCTCACATTATCCAACTCAGCAAACTCACCCTGAACATCTTATTGGTTCAGGTATAGTTGTGATCTTAGAGATCTCTGCCAGTATTCATTGTTTTGCTACTTTTAGTCATGTTGTCACATAGGTCATCTTTCTTACTTTAGATCCAATCACTTCTCTTTTTCATAAAATTGCAAAATGTCCTTCACATTTTCATCAATCAAGAAAACAGATTTAATCTTTATAACTGACAAATATTACATACACAAATGAGAAAAGTTATCATTCTTCCTATTGTCCATACAATCTAGTTTTATATCCTATAAATAACCAAGATTATCGAGTATATATTTCCTGATTATTTAATAAGAACATTTTTTAATTTAATAACTCTGATATATGGTTTACAAACCTTCTTTAAATACATTACCTCATTTGAGTCTTTGAATTTGTCTGGGACATAAAAAGGAAAATATAATTCTCACTTTACAGATTGAGGAGGTGAGGCAAGAAGGTGCAGAAGGATGAACTACAATTATATCCCAGGATTCCAGGAGCCAATTCTGATAATATTTTCTGCATACTCCCACTACCAAATTTTGCATTCCATTTTTCATCTTTTTCTAATGTCCACTCAACTTCAGTACCTATTTTCTACAAATCTTTTTATTCCAAACTTCTTTCATTCATTAAGTAAACATTAATCAGCTCCTACCATGTGTCAAACTGTGCTAGATACTAAAGCAGAGCTTGGACTAGTGAAGAAAAAGCATTAATCAAATAATGACAAAAGAAAAATGAATATTGCAACTGTGACAAATGCTGTAAAGTAGAAGCACCCTGTGTCATCAGACCCTGTACTTAGGAGATTTGATATAGTCAGAAGGGTCAGGAACGTCCATCCTGAAACAGTTTAACATTTGAGCCTTGGTTGAACAATGAGGCAGAATTTACTAGATAAGAAGAGAAAGAGAAAACAACACATGCAAAAACTGTTAGCAGTAGGAAGCAAGCATGGTAAGTGAGGAGTAAAGAAAGAAGCCAATGTGATGGATTCAAGAGATGGAGGAGAACACAGTTTGAGATGAGACATAAGAAGAAATGGAGACCAGGGTCTGCAGGGTTTTAAAGCCAAGGTTTATGAGTTTTGTCTTTATCCAAAAAGCAATGGGATTGTATTATTTAATTTAATGAAATATACAAAGTAGGCAAATCCGTAGAGACAGAAGGTAGATTAGTAGTTGTCAGGGGCTGAGGGAAGAGGAGAATGGAGTGTGACTGCCAATAGATACAAGTTTCCTTTTTGAGAAGAAAAAGATATTTTAAAATTAGTGACGATAATTGCACAACTCTGTGAATATACTAAAACCTACCAAATTACATACTTTAAAAAGGGTGAATTTTATGGTATGTAAATTATATCTTGATACTGTTATTATTAAAATAATAACAGTGGAAAAGTATTAAAGATTTTAAAAGGGAATTCTCTGATAAGATTAGAGTTTTAAAAGGATCACTCTGGCTTCAGTGTGAAAAAATAGATCTGCAAGTAGAGAAAGGAGGCTATTATAATAATACAAGTGAGAGAAATTTAGAAAGGAAAACCAATAGAGCTTAATTATAGATTTAGTATTGGAGACAAATAAAAAGAGATGTCAAAGTATAGTCCCTAGTTTTCTAGCTTGAACAAGGAAATGGATGTTGGTACCGTTCACTGACATTGTGGTACTGGAGGGTGATCAGATTTTGAGGGGGAGAGGATTGGATGTTGAGTTCAGTCTTTTATTATATTGAGTTTGAGGTTCCCTGGAGAGATGTCAAATACAAAAATTAAGATATATCAGTCTGAAACTCAGAGTAGAGTTTTTAGTAAAGGGAAAAAGTATGAGTCTTCTGCATACAAATTAAAATAATAGACATGGATACAGAGAAACAACTTGGGAAGAGAATACATAGGGTAAGAAGAGAAGAGGGCTACGACCAACCTTAGAGGAACTCCAAATTGTTGGTCATAGAGTACAAGTTTGTAGTGGAAAAATAAAAATAAACACAAGGCAGAGAAACAGGGATAAAACCAAGAGAGTGTTCTGTCAAAGAGGACAAGGAGAGCATTCAGTCACCTCTATGATAGCCCTCACACTATTTGATTCTTTCCTAGCTTCTCTGCTAGATTATGAGTTTTTTTAAGGCAGACATATTTTCTTCTTGCATTTTACTTAGTATTGGGCCCATAGCAAGCAGTCAATGAACATGTGTGGTTTGCAATTAAATGTTTGAATTTGCTGTTTAGTGAAAAAAGTGTTACACTGATAGCTCATAATTTTATGCCAGAAAAATTTTAGTGGAACAGACAGAAGTTCCCGTTTTTCCTGACTAAACAAAGATATCTCTAACTCCACAGAATAACACAAGTAAATGGCATAAACAGAGCTCAATGAAAATGACTAGCAGTAGCAATAGTCTAGCAGCAATGGTGGTAAAAGCAGAAACACTTGCACAATAAAATCAAGGCTTAAATAAAATGAAAAAGGAGTCTGAAGGGCTACAGAGTCAAGATATTTCCAGAGCTAGATTTTTTAGGGAAAAAGACAGCCAACTCAGTGAGCAGAAACAAAATGCAAGGAGGCTGAGGAAGACATAAATTTGTGAACCATGGCTGCAATTTGGCTCCTACCCACCCAGGATTCTGAAAGATGTGACCAGTCTGTACTGAGAGAATTGTTAATAAACAAGCTTACCTGTATAAAAGGTACATAAAAATCAGCAGTATATTCATAATTACACATATATACACATACCAAGGTTAACTACTTACTTCATAAGCTATTTACATTGTTCTTTTAATTTGATTCCTTTGTTTCCTAATATCCAGGAGCTTGTGGAAAGCCTACTGACCATAACCTTGATGCCCAAGCAGGGATTTCCCCAGAATGGATGAATTCATCTTCTTCACAGCTGCCATGAGGAACTTTGGGCATGCCAGCTAATATTACTTGGAGAATAATACTGAATGTTAGGGAGATCTTCAGGGGATTGTTGTGGCAGAGATTCTGCTGTACATTTGCATAACACAATGAATATTTTGGGGGGACAGATGCTACTCTACAAAAGTTTGTCCTGATTTATATTTCTACTGATGTATGTGGGAATTCTACACACCTATTTATAGCTGGACTGAAAATTTTACGCTACCCAAACTTTGTTGGGCAGCCCTTATCAGTTGGGGCTTGGCAAGTTAAAAACAAAAATCTATGATCTCCCTTTAGAAAATCCATCATGTCCTTTTCCCTCATTCTAACCTTGTCTCAAAGTTTCACAAATCACACATCACAACAAGGAGTTTGAAATCTCCCATAAGCCTAATCTTGTCATCTTCTCTTGCTCTTATTTCACATATTTCTTTGCTTTATCTCTTGTCCCAGAAGTCTGTAGTATACCTACTTCTAGTAGCTTTATTTTTAAACCTTTTAGAGAAGCAGTAACTTATTCTCTTAATCTAATTCTTCTTATATGAAAATTAGTCAATAACGCTCCCATTTATACCCCATCATTACCCTTTCCATTTGCAAGCACATTGCATAATAACATGTTCTAGACTTTTCTGCTATCCTGCAACAGTAAGACTGCTTTTTTAATATAAAATCTTTGTATCTCATAATTTTCTTCTGTCACCCATGCTGTGGATGTTTTGTTTCTAATGCTACTCGCCTACAGGCACAGACACTCAATAATTTTCATTTCCTTTTCTTGTCTGACTTTGTCCAAATTTATCTGGATGATCATTTCTTCTCCTATTTTTCCCAAAACAGAAATATAAAAGTAAATACAGGTACTGCATTTTCAGTTTACTTTCCATTTATGTGGAAAGCCTAGAAGCTTAACCCACAAAAGCAAGCATTCTTAAATTTTTTTTCAGATCAGTTCTCTTGGCTATCAGCACCATCACTGTAACTTGAAAACTAGTTTCGTGGCAGAACTGTGCTGATCAGTCTTTCCTTCACTTGCCAGAGGCCTGAGTGCTAGTCAGATGTGGGAACCATTAATTTTGGCCACAATGGGTCAGACAGAGCAGCTACTGGGCTGCTCTCCTCTACTGCCTCCGGTGGAAGAGTCAGCAGGAGAGGGGCTATGAATTAGTACTTCCGCAGCAGTAAAGGGCTCCACAAAAACAGGTCAATCAGCAAGCAGTCTGGGGAAGTTATGTATGTTATTTACTCCATAGAAATCCAAATAAGGAAATCTAAGACTCTGAGAAGTACTGCAATAAAGAATGTTATTCCCCTTGGTTTAACTTTGAATTTCCTACTCTTCTTAATTTGAGATCATTTTTTGTGTTGTGCACATGTGTAAAAACTATTAACGTTTAGTGAATCAAGCTTCAAGAGACAATCCTCTGGAAATTTTTAGATTAAGAACCAAGGCCAATTCTTATGCATCTAAGATTAATAGCCTTTAGACCAGGGGACAAATCTTTCCAGGACAAGATTTTCTCATGTTGCTTTTCTCCTCAGACTTCTACAAGAAGTTTCATTTATTACATAAACCTACATTTTTCAAGGTGCTCCCCCTATAAACTGCCTCCACTCTACCCAAAATGTGATATTCTAAAGTCAGCAGATCAGTGTCCAAATCCCAGCTCTGCTATTTACCAGCCATTGGGCAATTAATTTAATCCCTTTTAGCCTCAGTTTGCTCCTCTGTAGAAGTGAGAACAGGTTTTCCCTAATATTAGCACAGCCTAAGGCAAAAGGACAAATGAGGGCCAACATAGCATATGTCTAAATACCTGAAAGTTATCAGATAGACTATGCCCCCTACCTGCCTGTTTTCCACTCAGCCTCCCCCTCCCCCCTACTCCTCAAGTCTGCTCCTCTAGAATGTGCTCACCACCCAGAGGCCAGAGAGGCATTTGCTCTCCCTGAGCCTGCCCCTGCCTCCCTGAAAGCCTGGGTGGGAGTATAGATCTTTTGGGGCCAGAAAGGTAGAAACTTCCCAGGCCTCCTGGCTGATGATTGGAGTGCCAGAGGGATATCCTTCTGACTCAGGATTTACAGAAGACTCTAAGCATCTACCAAAACTAGACCATCCAAGGAGAGGGAGTGAAATAGGGAGGAAGAGAATGCAGCTATGTGGGGATCTTAGTCTGCCTAGACAGCCACTTTGGTGTCTGGACAGCTGGATGTAACCAAGAGCACCAATTCTTTCTCTAGTTTCCCAGGGCAGAAAATGTGACAACACATGCACACACACACACACACACACACACACACACACACACACACACACACTCAGCCTAGCATCCTCTGGCCTGGGACAGCCATTTTGGCTAATGCATTTATTTCCCATAATTCTTGTGTAGTCAAATTAATTTCAAACGTAAAAGGGAAAAAAATAAAAGAAAATCTTAGCTTGAAATGGAAAAACTTTCTTTGTGTATCAATATCTGTGATTTGCAGTGTTTGCTAAGGCTCAGAGCATTGACTGGGCACACCTCTTACTCATGTCTAAGGGCAGGAATGATTGTGATAATTGTAACTATCTCATAGAATTAAGTGGGAATTAAATATGATAATGCATATGAACTATGATTTATACCATTATCAAAATCAGGAGTAACTCTTCTCTAAGCTTGGCTTCTAATTCTCATTGGGAAAAAAGGTAATGAAGCTGTATCTTTAGAAAATGAACAAACCTGGAGGCCAGTCAGTGTTATTTCATTGTTCAACCATTGCAAGACATTTAGGGATTATAGCACTGTATTGGACTCTGCGCTTTAAAGATGATCAATTTTCTCATAATATTGAAGAATAACAAGATACTCCAACTCTGTGAGAGTAAGCACTAGGCTTGCCTTCAGTTGACTGTCTGCTTTATTGGAGTGGGGGAAACAAACTCCTTATAATCTCTCTTAGAAATGATAAGCAGAGATGACATTCAAGCAAACATGATGATCTCATATGGAATATTTTTAAGTAGCAGTTCCCTCCCTGATCTTTCACATTAATTAAACAAGTAGGTTGGTTCAATTTTTCGACAAAGAGTTTGCATGAAACTTTATAAATATTATATATCCCAGTTGTGACAATGATATAAAATTTATCTTTCTAAAAAACAAGCACACAGATGGGACTGACTTGAGGTACAACTTGCTAATCTCATACCAGAGAAGAAAAACCTATATTGTATAAGAATATAGTTATAAGAATAACTATATTGTGAGTACTGCAGGGCTTCAGGCCTCTGAAACGGAATTTGACCAAGGATATTCTGAGCAAATGGATAATACTTTATATGATATATATGCTATATGTTCACCTTACCTATAAGATTCCTACACAAAGTCTTCAATCACGCCAGCTACCTACTGAAGACCCCATGTTCACTGCCACCACTAAACCCTCTAAAATTTATCCATGCTTCATGATGTCCTCCCACCCAAACGTCTTTTAGGAAAACTTTGCCCTGATAGTCTCCTCTGGACTTCTTTCTCACGCCTTTGGTCTCTAATTTTTTTTAACGTCACATGTGTATATTTTACCTTGCTATTGACATTTTAAATTACTTAAGAATAGAGAACAGGGGGGGCTTCCCTGGTGGCAGAGTGGTTGGGAATCCACCTGCCAACGCAGGGGACATGGGTTCGAACCCTGGTCTGGAAAGATCCCACATGCTGCAGAGCAACTAAGCCCGTGCACCACAACTACTGAGCCTGCGCTCTAGAGCCCGCAAGCCACAACTACTGAGCCCATGTGCCACAACTAATGAGACCCACACACCTAGAGTCTGCGCACCGTAACAAGAGAAGAAGCCACTGCAATGACAAGCCCGTGCACCACAATGAAGAGTAGCCCCCGCTCACCACAACTAAAGAAAGCCTGCACACAGCAACGAAGACCCAACACAGACATAAATAAATAAATAAATAAAGATTCAACTCAAGGGCTACTTTAAAAAAAAAAAAGAATAGAGAACAGAAATCAAATGACTTTGTACCCTCCCAGAGTGCCTAGCATAGTGCTAATGGCTTCACTCTAACACAAAAGAACTAGTTAGTACATGGCAGACCTCAAAGGTCTGCATAATTAATTGGTGCCTAACCCGTTTTTTTTATTTCCAGAAGTAAGGTTAGACAACATAGCAGGCTATTTGAGCTCTGCTTTGTCCAACATGCTGTCAGACACCTGACAAATACAGAGATATGAACTAGGTAACATGAACCCTCAAATAATTAAGGGGTTTAGTGTGTATGTGTTCCTATAATGAATAATTAACAGAAGCAATTTGAGAGACTCACCACACTAATGCAGTGGGAGATGCAGTTGGATTTGATTTCCCTTTATGTTTCCTTTAAAGCATTCACACACCAGCCACCATCTTTTATACCACGGTTATAGGTATGTCATGTCTGGAGCCTCTGAGGTAGAAATTATGACAGTTGTTCTAGAAGCAGTGATAGAAAGATAATTAAAAAATAATTAACAAGAATAATTAGCATGGGGCCAAAGGAGGAGAGCTTTTATTTTATCAGCTAGATTGATGTGATTAAATGTATACAGAACACAGCTAGAAAAGTAACTTTACGTGGCAATATGGAAGAAACAACAATTTTTCATTTTTATTTTATTTTCCTGCTATTCCTTCCCCACCCCACCGAAAGTCAGCAAGAAGTAGTTGCTGTGATCCTCACTGCCTTTAGAAAAATTCCATTGAGCACCTCTCACAACATATCTCCATTTGACTGAACAGCTCAAATGAAAACACAGAAATGGAACATCAGGATCTGTCAACATAATGCTTCTGGGGGTTGTGTATTAGGTGATTACTTTGGCACTAGCTAAGCAGAAAAGACGGAAGAAGGCAAAGGCAGTAAGCAGCAATAGAATTTTTACTTGTTTTTGTTTATCATGTTTTACTTTCCTGAGACCAAGACTAAACTATGACAGTAAAAGAACAGAGGCATTAACATTCACTTTTAGCCAGTAAGGTGTTCCCAGCACTGATTGTGTTATAATTGGACAAGACAGCATACAGTTTTATCCAGTAATTTCCTGTTACAGGGAAGAAGCTGTATCTGCTCACGAATGGTCCCCTGTTGAGTGAAAAGCCCTGAGTTAAACAAGCCACTCAGCCAGGAAAACACGCTACGCGGTCAGACAGACCGAGCTGAAACACTAGCTTCTGTCACACACTAGTACAGTTAAGGGGCCTTAGGCAGAATACTTTCTCTCCCTGAATTTAAACTGTCTTCAAAATGGTGATGACAATACCTACCTGGCCTAGAGTCTGCATTATCATATATTTGAATGCTACTCTTTTGTCACAATACTTGTTTTTATTATCAAGTTCCTTAGCCTCTCAGAACCTGCTCTCCCACCTGCAAAATGTAGGTAATAATAATCTCATAGGTTTAGGATGAAAATTAAATAAGGTCTCTAAGAAAATTACCTTCCCAAGCTATATCATTTACCAAAACCCACTGAGTAAAAAACTATACAATGTTAGAAGGTAACTTTTTTTTTTTTTAAGAGTTTTCACATTGGTACCAGTAGATTTTAATTTTGTAGTTCTCAAACACTTTCGTATCCTATCCCTATTAAGGATAGGGAGCATTTTGATAAATGCTCCCTATCCTTAATAACACCTTTCTATTGATATTTCATTTTATTTTTTTGGCCGCACCACCCAGCATGGGGCACCTTGGTCCCCCAACCAGGGATTGAGCCCATGCCCCCTCCACTGGGAGCGCAAGTCTTAACCACTGGACCACCAGGGAAAGTCCCAGCAGGTAACAATTCTTGACTTACATTTATTGAGAGGAAAAATAAAAAAGAAAGGTATGATATAGCTATAGACATAGGCAGCCGAACAATGGCTTTTGTGTATTCCAAAGATCTGAATATAGTAATGCTTGGTAATTTTTATTTGTTTACTTGCTTTTTGTTTTGTTCATTTGCTTATTTTTAACATATGCAGGAAACCAAGCTGTGTCCTAAGTACTAGATATTTAAGGCATAAAAATATAATTAACACATCATCACACAATTCTGTTTCTCCCCGGAACTTGATAGCACTGGGGAACGAGGAAACAGAGTAAAAGAAGTAGGCAAAGCCTTTAACAGCGATTGTAATGGTAGGCAGGAAATAAGTTTTAAGGATATGGATTCTTCAGATGGGGTTCTCAGACGCAATTTACGTAGAGGACATTTGAGATGGAAAGTGGAGAAAGAACAGGGAGTCAATCACATTAGAGGGTGTGAGAATGGCTGACCTGTCTGAAGTTACACCACAGAGAGTTTCTGGTAATTTGTGTTAATCATCTCAGGAACCTCACTCCCCAGGAGCCGTGGTTCCCCTGGGGGGGGCGGGGCGGGGGTCACTGGATTTTAACAGAACCCAGTCTTGGCTTGCAGAGCCTTAGAACACTTTACTAGACTCATGGTACCTGTTAGCATGATTCATCAATTCATTTAACAAGTATTTTTGAGCAGCACCCTGTGCCACTCATTGTCCTCCTGGACTTGTGGTCTGGAGGGAGCAGAGGCAGGAACGGGCTCTCTCAAGTCTAGCTCAGATAAATAAACATTAAGAAAGTTTTATATAGATTAAAACCCCCATCACCACAGCCACCAAATCTAATAATACACAGTAGAGAGATTATGAGAGAGGAAGAGATTAAAAGTGCATATGAGTCTTTTCCCTCCAAGCAGGAGATGTGTGCCCTTAGTGGTGTCATATAATTAACTTACTTCTCCTTGTGAGTGTTTGGCACCTTGTTATACTGCATGACCCATTAGCTCTGAAAAAGCCCCAGGTATAACTGGTTGCTCCCAACGTGTTAGAACCAAGAATAATTCTCAAATGCTTCCACGTCCAAAAATACTAAGACTAAACATTACAGCTCAGGTGACTGAACTTTAATGACCGTGCCTGGAACACATCACTCAAATATTTATTGACTAAGTATGAACAACAAAAGGTTCTGAGGTAGAAGAGAATGAAGGAAGTTTGTGGACGATAAGGAAACATTTTCAGAAGAAAAAAAGAAGGAACACAGTGTTAGGCAGGCTGGCTGCCTCCATAATCTGGGGAATTCCTCATAGTTCATTCCAATTCTGCCTGAGACTCCCTTCCAAAACATCCTCAACTGTTAAGACAAAAGAAAGCTAACAGTTGGAGGACATTAAAGCTGATTACCAATAGGTTGTATTAACATGCAAAGCAATTAGGAACCACTAAAGAGTATTAACATGATCGGCTGATGCTTTGTGTACCAATCATAATTCTGAAACTGTGAAAGTTAACTCCATCTGCAGCCAGCCTTAGGCACTGTGATTCAGGGCTTCAAAAATGATACTTGTTGGAGGAACTTCAAGATGGCGGAAGAGTAAGATGTGGGAATCACCTTCCTCCCCACAAATACATCAGAAATACATCTACATGGGGAACAACTCCTACAGAACACCTACTGAATGCCGGCAATAGAACTCAGACCTCCCCAAGAGCAAGAAACTCCCCACGTACCTGGGTAGGGCAAAAGAAAAAATAAAACACAGAGACAAAAGAATAGAGACGGGACCTGCACCTCTGCGAGGGAGCTGTGAAGGAGGAAAAGTCTCCACACACTAGGAAACCCCTTCACTGGCAGAGACAGGGGGTGGCACGGGGGAGCTTCGGAGCCACGGAGGAGAGCACAGCAACAGGGGTCCAGAGGGCAAAGCGCAGAGATTCCTTCACAGAGGATCAGTGCCAACCAGCACTCACCAGCCCAAGAGGCTTGTCTGCTCACGCGCCAGGGTGGGCGGGGGCTGGGAGCTGAGGCTCAGACTTCGGAGGTCGGATCCCAGGGAGAGGACTGGGGTTGGCTGCGTGAATACAGCCTGAAGTGGGCTAGTGCACCACAGCTAGCCGGGAGGGAGTGCAGGAAAAAGTCTGGAGCTGCCGAAGAGGCAAGAGACCATTTTTCCGGGGTGCGTGAAGGGAGGGGATTCAGAGGCAAGAGACCATTTTTCCGGGGTGCGTGAAGGGAGGGGATTCAGAGCACCGCCTAAACGAGCTCCACAGACAGGCACGAGCCGCGGCTATCAGCGTGGACCCCAGAGACGGGCATGAGACGCTAAGGCTGCTGCTGCCACCACCAAGAAGCCTGTGTGCGAGCACAGGTCACTATCCACACCGCCCCTCCCGGGAGCCTGTGCAGCCCTCCAATGCCAGGGTCCCGTGATCCAGAGACAGCTACCCCAGGAGAACACATGGATGGCACACCTCAAGCTGTTGAAATGTCATATAGGTCACGGCGGCCGCAGGCTCACCTCACATCCGTACCCCTCCCTCTCCCCGGCCTGAGTGAGCCAGAGCCCCCGAATCAGCTGCTCCTTTAACCCCGTCCTGTCTGAGCGAAAAACAGACACCCTCAGGTGACCTACACGCAGAGGCGGGGCCAAATCCAAAGCTGAGCCCCGGCAGCTGTGCGAACAAAGAAGAGAAAGGGAAAGCTCTCCCAGCAGCCTCAGGAGCAGCGGATTAAAACTCCACAATCAGCTTGATGTACCCTGCATCTGTGGAATACCTGAATAGAAAACAAAGCATGCCAAAATTGAGGCGGTGCACTTTGGGAGCAACTGTAGACCTGGGGTTTGCTGTATGCAACCGACTGGTTTCTGCTTTTATGTTTATCTTAGTTTAGTATTTAGAGCTTATTATCATTGGTAGATTTGTTTATTGATTTGGTTGCTCTCTTACTTTTTTTTATATATAGATATTTTTTTTCCTTTTTCTCTTTCTGTGAGTGTGTATGTATATGCTTCTATGTGTGATCTTGTCTGTATAACTTTGCTTTTACCATTTGTCCTATGGTTCTATCTGTCCGTTTTTGTTTTTGTTTTTTTGTTTTGTTTTGTTTTGTTTTTTTCAGTATAGTTTTTAGCACTTGTTATCATTGGTGTATTTGTTTTTTGGTTTGGTTGCTCTCTTCTTTCTTTCTTTTTATTACTTTATTTTTTTATTTTATTTTATTTTTTCTTTCTTTTTTTCCTCCCTTTTATTCTCAGCCGTGTGAATGACAGGGTCTTTGTGCTCTGGCCGGGCGTCAGGCCTGTGCCTCTGAGGTGGGACAGATGAGTTCAGGACATTGGTCCACCAAGGACCTCCCAGCTCCACGTAATATCAAACAGTGAAAATCTCCCAGAGATCTCCATCTCAATGCCAAGACCCAGCTGCACTCAATGAAAAGCAAGCTACAGTGCTGGACACCCTATGTCAAACAACTAGCAAGACAGGAACACAACCCCACCCATTAGCAGAGAGGCTGCCTAAAATCATAATAAGGTCACAGACACCCCAAACACACCACCAGGCGCAGACCTGCCCACCAGAAAACAAGATCCAGCCTCATCCACCAGAACACAGGCACTAGTCCCCTCCACCAGGAAGCCTACACCACCCACTGAACCAACCTTAGCCACTGGGAGCAGACACCAAAAACAATGGGAACTATGAACCTGCAGCCTGTGAAAAGGAGACCTCAAACACAGTAAGTTAAGAAGCAAAATGAGAAGACAGAGAAACACATGGCAGATGAAAGAGCAAGGTAAAAACCCACCAGACCAAATAAATGAAGAGGAAATAGGCAGTCTACCTGAAAAAGAATTGAGAATAATGATAGTAAAGATGATCCAAAATCTTGGAAATAGAATGGAGAAAATACAAGAAACGTTTAACAAGGACCTAGAAGAACTAAAGAGCAAACAAACAATGATGAACAACACAATAAATGAAATTAAAAATTCTCTAGAAGGAATCAATAGCAGAATAACTGAGGCAGAAGAACAGATAAGTGACCTGGAAGATAAAATAGTGTAAATAACTACCCCAGAACAGAAAAAAGAATGAAAAGAATTGAGGACAGTCTCAGAGACCTCTGGGACAACAATAAACGCACCAACATTCGAATTATAGGGGTCCCAGAAGAAGAAGAGAAAAAGAAAGGGACTGAGAAAATATTTGAAGAGATTATACTTGAAAACTTCCCCAATATGGGAAAGTAAATAGTTAATCAAGTCCAGGAAGCACAGAGAGTCCCATACAGGATAAATCCAAGGAGAAGTACACCAAGACACATATTAATCAAACTGTCAAAAGTTAAATACAAAGAAAACATATTAAAAGCAGCAAGGGAAAAACAACAAATAACATACAAGGGAATCTCCATAAGGTTAACAGCTGATCTTTCAGCAGAAACTCTGCAAGCCAGAAGGAATTGGCAGGACATATGTAAATTGATGAAAGGGAATAACCTACAACCCAGATTACTCTACCCAGCAAGGATCTCATTCAGATTCAACAGAGAAATTAAAACCTTTAAAGACAAGCAAAAGCTAAGAGAATTCAGCACCACCAAACCAGCATTACAATAAATGCTAAAGGAACTTCTCTAGGCAGGAAACACAAGAGAAGGAAAAGACCTACAATAATAAACCCGAAACAATTAAGAAAATGGTAATAGGAACATACATATCGATAATTACCTTAAATGTAAACAGATTAAATGCTCCAACCAAAAGACATAGACTGGCTGAATGTACACAAAAACAAGATCCTTATATATGCTGTCTACAAGAGACCCACATCAGACTTAGGGACACATACAGACTGAAAGCGAGGGGATAGAAATATATATTCCATGCAAATGGAAATCGAAAGAAAGCTGGAGTAGCAATTCTCATATCAGAAAAAATAGACTTTAAAATAAAGACTATTACAAGAGACAGAGAAGGACACTACATATGATCAAGGGATCAATCTAAGAAGAAGATATAATAATTGTAAATATCTATGCACCCAACACAGGAGCACCTCAATATATAAGGCAAATACTAACAGCCATAAAACGGGAAATCGACAGTAACACAATCATAATGGTGATCTTTAACACCCCACTTTCACCAATGGACAGATCATCCAAAATGAAAATAAATCAGGAAACACAAGCTTTAAATGATACATTAAACAAAATGGACTTAATTGATATGTATAGGACAGTCCATCCAAAAACAACAGAATAAACTTTCTTCTCAAGTGCTCATAGGATAGATTATAGTTTCGGTCACAAATCAAGCCTTGGTAAATTTAAGAAATTAAGGAAACACTCTCACTTACCATTGCAACAAAAAGAATAAAATACCTAGGAATAAACCTACCTAAGGAGACAAAAGACCTGTATGCAGAAAACTGTAAGACACTGATGAAAGAAGTTAAAGATGATACAAACAGATGGAGAGATATACCATGTTCTTGGATTGGAAGAATCAACATTGTGAAAATGACTATACTATCCAAAGCAATCTACAGATTCAACGCAATCCCTATCAAACTACCAATGGCATTTTTCACAGAACTAGAACAAAAACTTTCACTATTTGTATGGAAACACAAAAGACCCCGAATAGCCAAAGCAATCTTGAGAATGAAAGACGGAGCTGGAGGAATCAGGCTCCCTGACTTCAGATTATACTACAAAGCTACAGTAATCAAGACAGTATTGTACTGGCACAAAAACTGAAATATAGGTCAATGGAACAGGATAGAAAGCCAGAGATAAACCCACACCCATATGGTCACTTTATTTTTGATAAGGGAGGCAGGAGTGTACAGTGGAGAGAAGACAGCCTCTTCAGTGAGTGGTGCTGGGAGAACTGGACAGCTACATGTGGAAGAATGGAATTAGACCACTCCCTGGCTCCATACACAAAAATGAACTCAGGATAGATTGGGGGCCTAGGTGTAGGGCCAGATACTGTGGAACTGTTAGAGGAAAACATAGGCAGAACACTCTATGACATAAATCACAGCAAGATCCTTTTTGGCCCACCTCCTGGAGAAATGGAAATAGGGACAAGGATGGGAAAGTGGGACCTGATGAAACTTGGGAGCTTTTGCACGGCAAGGGAAACCACAGACAGGGCGGGGGACAACCCTCAGAATGGGAGAGAATATTTGCGGGTGAAGCAACTGACAAAGGATTAATCTCCAGAGTTTACAGACAGCTCATGCAGCTCAATGTCAAGAAAGCAGACGACCCAGTCCAGGGATAGGCAGAGGACCTAAATAGACATTTCTCCAGGGAGGATATGCAGATTGCCAACAAACACATGAAAGAGTGCTCAACATCATTAGTTATTGGAGAAATGCAAATCAAAGCTGTGGTGAGGTGTCATCTCACACTGGTCAGGGTGGCCATCATCAAAAAGTCTACAGACAGTGAATGCTGAAGAGGGTGTGTGGGGGCGGGGGGCCCTCTTGCACTGTTGGTGGGAATGTAAATTGATGCAGCCACTATGGAGAACAGTATGGAGGTTCCTTAAGGGACTGGAAATGGAACTGCCATACGACCCAGTGGTCCCGCTACTGGGCATATGCCCTGAGAAGACCATAGTTCAAAGGGAGTCATGTACTACAATGTTCATTGCAGCTCTGTTTGCAGTGGCCAGGACATGGAAGCAACCTGGGTGTCCACTGACAGATGGAGGGATGGAGAAGATGTGGCACATATATACAATGGAATATTACTCAGCCATAAAAAGAAGTGAAATTGAGTTATTTGTAGTGAGGTGGATGGAACTGGAGTCTCTCATACAGAGTGAAGTAAGTAGGAAAGAGAGGGACCAATATCGTATGCTAACACTTGTATATGGAATCAAAAAAAATGTTCATGAAGAACCTAGGGGCAGGACAGGAATAGACATGCAGACCTACTAGAGAATGGACTTGAGGACACGGGGAGGGGGAAGGGTAAGCTGTGACAAAGTGAGAGAGTGGCATGGACATATATACACTACCAAATGTAAAACCGATGGCTAGTGGGAAGCAGCCGCATAGCACAGGGAGATCAGCTCAGTGCTTTGTGACCACCTACGGAGTGGGATAGGGAGGGTGGGAGGGAGGGAGACGCAAGAGGGAAGAGATATGGGGATATATGTATATGTATAGCTGATTCACCTTGTTGTAAGGCGGAAACTGGCACACCATTGTAAAGCAATTATACTCCAATAAAGATGTTAAAAAAAAAATGATACTTGTCAATACCCTTTACCTGTGGCCTCTTCACATGATGAAATTCCAGGCCTGTACCAACCAAATGGCCACCTCCCACTTTCCTTAGTCTCCTATGATTGGCTGAGTGTCATCAGCAGAAGAGTTTTCTCTTGAAGTCACTAGAAATTGATGACATCCCATCTCAGGTGATCTTTAACACTACCAAATAATCCTTCTGTTTCTGTCTTTCCACATTTATCTCTAGCTCCCATTTTCCTCAACTGTTACTCCAAAATCTCATTTAAGCCCCGTCTGCCATTACTTCCTTCATCATTCTCAGATGACCATATTGCTTCCTAGTTCACAAGTTAAGTAAAGCTCATGAGAATTCCTTCAATTTCCTTTGCCCATCTTGATATCACAGACATTCCCACTATTCTCCCTTCCTTTCTTCCTACCTAGTATTTAGGTGCTCCTTGTTCTATATATACTAATCGTTTAACTGGCATCCTATCCCCCTGGTAAGTCATTCCATCAATTATTCCATCTCTCTCCTGTAATTCAGCCTTTTCATGTTTAGTAGTTTACATAAGTATGTTCAAATCTCTCCTACTTAAAGTAACAAGGGCTCAGCCCTGTAATTCCTTAATTATCTTAATACATATTATAAAAATAGTTTTCCAGATATATTATGCAATTTTAAGAATGGATTTTCTTTACTATAAAACTGACAATGCTATTTGACTTAAAATTAGTGGCTCCTACTGAATAAAACATAAGTTCTCTAACATAGCACACCAGGTTCTTCATTGCCTCTCCCTACTCAGCTTCCCTCCTCATCTCCTACCCATCTTCCTTAGGAACCCTGTGAAATACTGAACTATTTCACCCAACATTCTCTATCACCACTCTATGTTTACAATGTGTTTTGCTCTTACTGGGATATAACCCAGGTCATAAAACAGTGGTTTTGGGCAATTCTCAGACGGAAACATTGGGTAAGGCAGCAAATTGACTTGTTCGTTGTAGCTGTAGACAATGGGAATTTCTAAGGTTTTGTAAACAGGGAAGTGGTGATACTGGGTTTCAATATGGATCACTCTATATGAGAAAAGATTTAAAGAGGACAGTGATGCAGAAGGGTAAAACCAGTTAGAAGTTTGCTGAGGTTGTCCAAGTGACAGCTAATGGGGGCCTGAAATAGAGTCATAGCATTTAACATGTAGCCTCAAAGAGGCCCAAGAAGCAATACCACAGAGGTCAGAGTTAAAAAAGGAGACTATATCATCACAGAAACCTAGAGTGTAGAGAGTCCAGCATGAGGACCATTGACCCCAGAATCAAATGTCATAGAAAAGGACCAAAAATGTGGCCATTTGATTCAGTAATTAAGGAAACTTTTTTAGCCTAGTCAGCAGCAACTGCAATAGAGTAGGAGCAGAAACAAGAATGCAGAATTGAGGAGTGAATGGGAAAACAGGGAGTGTCTGGCTAGTCCTGCGAGTGGCTAGTAATTTCCAAGAAGTTTGAAGAGAAGGGAATTGAAATTGACTAGAAAGGTCTAGAAGCTCTACAGAGTCAAAGGGCTAGTGAGGTAGAAAGAGATTTGCATGTTCTTGGCTGAAAGAGAGCTTGGAAATTTTTTTCTTAAAAGATCAGATAGCAAATATTTTCGGCTCAGAGGTCACAAGGTCTCTGTTGCAACTATGCAACTCTGTTATGGGAGCACAAAGCAGCCAGAAACAGTACATAAGCTAATGGATATAGCTGTGTTTCTATAAAACTTTATTTACCAAGAAGAGTGGAAGCAGGCCTTCTGGCCATAGTTTGCTGGTCCCTAAATGACCTCAGGCAGACAGAAGGGGTGGGATCCATAGCAAATCTTGGCCTTAAACAAGAAGCAAAAGGACAGGAATTCCATGGCTGTCCAGTGGTTTGGACTCTGTGCTCTCACTGCCAAGGGCCTGGGTTCAATCCCCAGTTGGGGAACTAAGATCCTACAAGCAACGTGGCACTGCCCCCAAAAAAGAAGATAAAGGCGTAGTGATATACACCTGTCAGTAGAGGCTAGATTAGCATTAACTAAAACCTTGAACAATTAGTTAAAATAAAAATTCAATTTTTTAAATTACATAGAGATATCTCTTAAAAGTGGACCCAGATGTTTCTAAATGGCTCTTTATAAGACCCTAACGAAAGAAATATTTAGTTGTATTGAAGTAATTTGGATATTTTACATTCTCAACCATGATTCATCTAGTATCATCTCTCAGAAATTGTGAAATAGTGTTAATGAGAGCAGCAAGGACCTCCCCCTTGCATCCCGCCTGAACTTGGTGCAACACAAATTCATCACCGCCTGCTCTAAAAGGAAGGTCTGATTTAAAAAGAAGGATGGCATTATTCTCTTTCAACCCCTGATCTACAGATATCTTATTTGTAAAGCTGATTGTGGAATCCTGGCTTATTTCCATAACTAAAGAAATGTGATTAAGTTCCTATAGGCTTTAGATAATCACCAAAGCTTTCTGATTCTTATAATCAGGTCAGAGCTTCAATCAGTGAAGCTCTCCTAACACTATTGACTGTTTTAAGAATCTGGACAGGATAGCACCTAAAAACTGCAGTCGTTCTGAGCAAAAGCTTTTTAATATAGTTTCCTTGGTAGAGCGTATACAATATGACAACGAAGGGCTAGCATACCATGGATGTTCACATCCTAAAGCATCATGGGCAGGGGCATATTTGTAGGGCAAAGTGGCAGTGATTCTATATGTTATTGATTTTCTAATAATTGCAATGGTCTTTCACTGAGACAGATACACTAATCACCCTTGTCATGATTAAGCTGACTGGGCTTCAGTAGCTTTTCCTACCCAGCCAAAATTTGCCAGGTAAGTTATTTTGCCAACTTAAATCATGTGAATAGTATTATTAATTCCTCCTAAAAACATGTCTAGCAAGGCAACTTTCTCCTCTGTAAAAACATGAAAACTGTCTGGCTAATAGTGCTCTTTGCCATCCACATACCATCAGTAAGAATGTCTTATTTTAGGCAGAGGAGCAGGGTGGTGGCTATTTGGTGGCAAAAAATCAGTGATGTTAGAGTTAAAGAAAAAATGTTCTAGTGCCTGTCAGGGGAGACACTGAAGACTTTAACTCCTCTCTAAGACTGTTCTGCTGAATTGCTCTGGGGAAAAGCTTCAGGCAGCCCTTCTGCTGTGGATGGAAGAAAAACAGAAATGGAAGGAAACGTATTAGGAAGCAAAGAGGTGGGCCTGTGGGGAAGAACAGCAATCAACAAATAAATCTCTTGATAGAGTTTTGGATTGATAGATAGCACTTCATCCTGAAGCATTTCTCAAAATCCCACACATGCATTTTCACAAAAGAAATGTAAACCCTTCAGGAATAGAAGAAAATCAGAAAAAAAAAAAAAAAAAAAAAAAGCAAAGAGCCTAATGGTGAAAAAGGAAAGGGAATACTTTGGACCAATTTCATGTGGTCAAAACACATTACGGAAAAGACCATGAGCTCTTAAATCCCCACAAGGTCCAGGTAAAGCCTCACTTTCTATGGTCTCATCCTTCTGGGATTCCATTTGGTTGGCTGAAAGGTTGAGTCACAGCCCTGTTGGGAACAGACTCTGTCCCAGAAAACCAGGCAATAACAAATGTTATGGCCAGTCCACTAAATCACACCCTAAGAAAACGCTGACTTACTCTAAAGCTGTATTTCCTCATTTCTCAGAATCTAAACCATCATTCTGATGGTGAGTTATCTCCCTAAAATCCTCTGCAGAAGCAGGAAGTCCTAAAGCTCTTGGAGCATTTTAAAAGTTCAAATTCCACTGGGATAAGATACCAAAATCACAGCTCAGAACTAAAATCTCCACTGCAACCAAAATAACTTGCTCACTCCCACCTAAAAAACTTCATATGGCATCTCCGGATGCCACTCCATCATTTTTGTATAACTAATAGCTTGCATTCTGAAGCCATTTATATTCTACCTGTGTGCTTTTACACAGCATCACAGTTATACACTTTCTCTCTCTCAAGAGTTGCTATACTTACGTGTGATCTGTATTTTGCAGGCTATTCAAGCACATAACCACAAAACAAAAATGCTTCTAATCCTCTCCTACTTGTTCTTTGAGAACCCAAGCATCATACAAATTCCTGGGAAAATGTCTAGGAATCAACATAGGATTTTTTCTGATGTAAACAAAGAATTAATTCTCTTGGCCACCACCGTCTTCCTGTCCTGCTTTAGGTCTTTATTGTTTATGTGTTGTATAGCCAACATCAAAAGTGGTAGCTACATGGCTTCAGCTTTTCAAAGGCATGGCCACCATCATTGTTGAACACGACCACCACAGCTGCGGATGTCAGCCATAGGCATCGCTCTTTCGGTTGCTCTTCTCAGCATCAGAAACGATGCTGAAGTCCATGCCATGTATGATGATTACTATTAGAGCCCCATCCACTAACTCCATTGCTATAACCCTATACTAATCACTACTGCCCCCAGTGCTACAGATGCCCATGGGAATTGCCGTGAAGGCAGCAAGCATTGCAGCCATTACTGCTGCCAATGCTGGGATTACAACAACCACTCTTCTGAGGTCCAGTGTTGATTTTATCCTGGCTCTGGTGATGGCTCCTATGAGTCTTTTATTGTATCCATCTTATGGTAGAACCAAGACAAGTCTCCTCAGTGGTGGACTGACAGATGGCTGAAACACCAACCTAGTTGCTCCAGTAGAACTTCTAGGGCACATCCTTGAGAACACTTTCCCTTATCCCACATCCAGAACATCACTAAGGTAACTACTTTCAAAACATATCCAGAATCCAACTACTTCTTTCCATATGTATCCCTACAACTCTTATTCAAGTCATAATCATATTTAGTCTAAACTTTGAAACGATCTCTGAGTTGGTCTTCCTGCTTCAATTCTTGCCCCCCTACAACCCATTCTTCATATGTCAGCTAGAGAGAGAATTTTATAAATATAACTCAGACAATGTCACTCCCTTGCTTGGAGCCCTCCAATGTGTCCCTGCCTTACTCTAGCTTAGGAAGCTCCACGTGATGTGCCCCAGCTAACCCCTCCAACTTCACACCACTCTCGACTTCAAGAATTTATCTTCTGACACTTTGGCCTTCTCTCTGTTCCCCAAATACACCAGCTCATTCCATCCTGAGTGTCTTTGCACTAGCTATTTCTTTTGCTTGAAATGCAAAAATGCCATACAGTATTTGTGTGGCTCCTTTCCCTCAGAGAACTGTTTCTAATCCAAAGAAGCTTCCAAGTCATTGTACTTCAATTCACTGAAAAGCACTTACTCTATTTTTCTTGTTTATCTGATTATCTGATCGATGTTTACATAAATTGATGCCACAGAAATATACTGATGTGAAATAAAATCTTCAACTACAAAGTCTATAGGATTATATAAACAATCTGCTTCAGAGAAGAACTGTACCCTGATTCCCCCAAAAGTCACAAATCAGTAACTGACACATCCAGTCCCAGAGAATATAAAAACTCAGAAATTCAACTGACATTAGAATATCTCTGCCCAGTTAGGCCTGTTGCAGGCAGGAATTCTACGGTAGCAAAGGAAGGCATGGGCAGGTTCTTTCTATGTTCATTAGCTCCCCATCCTCCACTGACCATTCCACTCTCTCCTCCTTGCTGCAGCTTCCAGCCCTTTCCATTGTTGAGGAGGAGAGAAGAGAAAAAAATGAGGAGAAACCTTCCAAGATCGGTCCCAGTATTGTCGGGATTTGGTTTCCTCTGGTCCTGGCAGTTATTTTAAGTTCTCTCTTCTCCTTTCTTTCCTGGGCACACCTATGGATTCTTCAAAACCACAATCTCCCCGGCAGCTCCCTAACATAAATATTCACCCTCCCTCTGAACACCAAGGAGTCCGCCTTGGCCCCCAGTCTAGGCAGTAGGCCTCCAATCAGATTCTTGCTATTGGATTGTCCCAATTCCCCAGAGGTCCCTTAACACTCCCGTAGATGGGTCAGACTCCAGGTGGCTATCTTAGTTGTTAAGTAGTTCTATACCACTGTGTTCTCTCTTCTTTTCACACTGGATGAGGGTAGTTACGGTTCTTACTGCCTTCTTTACAATCCTACTGAGGGGGTCTAGCACCTCGCTTTGAAACTTCTTATCATGGGCTCAGCCAAAAGTAATTTTCCATATTTTTGCATTCTTATCAAAATGTACAGATTTTATTAGTCAGCCCCTCTTCTATGAAACATTTTCCGCATAGGATGTCACTGTTTATAGTATCAGCTTAGGCAGTGAGAAGAATAAATATATATTAAGTCTAATATATGCAGTTCAGAATATGTAGTCCAGCCTTATGAATAGTCACCCAGATGACAAGTCTAAATTAATGAACTTGCAGAAAAAAAACATTGATTTGGTTCATTTGGCAATGAATATTTGTCCATGAAGAAGAGTACATTTTTATAAACAGTTCAACATTCTCGTTTTTCAGGTTTATTATACACCCAATGGAGCAGAGTTGATCTCAGCATCTAGATAATAATAAAGAATGAACTGTTAAAGATACTCAACCCCCCATTACCACAGGCCCTGGCTCGCTTGTTGTTGATGCCATTTGTATTAATACACAGACCTCATAAAGCTCACTTTTAGCAAGACTCTCCAAATTCCCAAATACTTACCTCCAGAGGAACTCAGTGTCCCCCAGGGTTAATCCCTTATTAACCCCCAATACTTCTGAGGGTTGGCCAGGGAAGCATTAAAATTTTAGTGCCATAATTAATACCAGATTACAGTCACACAGGTATTATCCTTGCTGATTTATGATACCATATAGCACCCGTAAATGAGCTGTTCCTTCCCCTTGGGTCAGTTGAAAACTTCTAATTCTTTGTTTCTCATGACACATCTTTCTGGGATGGGGCAAGCAGTGAAAGCAAAGAGAAAAAAAAAGTATCTGACAATGTCTTTGATATAAATCCCAGGTATTCTCTTTCTTCCCCAAAGCAGCCTAGATTACCATTATGAAGAAAAGTCAGAATTGAACATAAAACAAAAATCGTAACAAAGAGAAACATCTCACATCCTCTGACAAATTTGAACAAAGTCATGAAGGTCACTTACCCAAAACAAGGAAGAGAAAATCTGAAAGGAATTGTGTCTACTATTTTAAAAACACCCTGATAGAACTCAATAAATGTTTAAAAAAAATCATTCATTATAGATAGAATGGCTTCCTTACTCATTAGCTATGTGGTCTGGAACCTGTAGCTCCTCAAATGTGAAGTAGGATAGCACTGTTTACTATTTATGGTTGATTTAAAATTGGAGTGATTCAAGATATAATGATTTGAGATTAGATGTTAAAATGCACATAGATTTAATAGGCCAGAAAAATGTATTCTGAAATCTTCTGAAAAATGTCAGAAGATTTTTTTAAACTTGCTTCCAAAGCAAGGTTTATTCATCCTTCTAGTCCAGAGACCCTACATGAACGTGTCTTATTTAGAATAGTGACACAAAGGAGGTTCTATAGCCTCATTTCACAATTCCTGTAGTTATTTTATGTCAGAGACTTGACCTCTTTGTGAACAACTATATAGACATCTATATAATAGATGTTAGAGGTTGTAAGATCCTATTTACTTGGTTGACTCAGTCTCACAAGTAAGGAAAATGTCCCAAGAATACTAACACGCTTAGTTCTTCTTGCTTCCGGCAACAAAAATGACCTTATTTATATGATTATTTTTATATAAAACACCAATATTGTCCCACATGGGTAAAATGAAAAACATTTGTTTTTTTGTGTCTAATACCTTTTTTAGAATAGGGGAAAAAAGAAAATCAACGCTTCAGATTACTTTGCAGAACAACATTCAGCTGTCTAAGAGAAACAGCCTGGGGGGGGGGTGGGGTGTCAACCTCTTCACCTGGCATGTTCACAATCTCATTGCAAACTACTGTACCTGTGAGTCAGAATTTGGCTGCCAAGCATGTCCCAGGCTGCAGGATGTGGAGTTCTAAAGAGATTGGCCACAGGCATTGATTAGGAAGAAGCTCCTGGAGGACAGTGAAGCTTTCACCATGTTGTTAATAAGGATTTTCGTGTGGAGTGACTGGAGAGCGTGCAACAGTGACTGCAAGCCCCAGGAAGTTGCCAAACACTGAGCCTGCATGGGTGAATTCACCCTGTTTACCTTGTTTGATATAAAACCAGAGGAGGGCCAGGCAACAGCCATAAATTCAAATAAGTTTTTAAAGCCTTCTCAATTGATCACTACATAAAAAGACACAGAGCACTTGTATAATCACCTCACACACAGGTAACTAAATATGTTACTCTTTCGAAATTCACTGATGTAAAACACGGAGTTTTTTCTCCCCAGCTAATGGTTGAGAGCAGGTTTATATTGCTTTCTTGTGAACTTAATACCCAACAAATAAATGATAGTCCTGGAAGGAGCTCTTTGGGTCAGACAGTAACATGCATACAATGATATCTGCTTGTGGTAAAATAACTATTACAAGTGAAGCAGAATTAAAGCCTTGGTTACACTTCTGTCTCTTACAAATATATTAAATTTTTCTCTGAAGGTCAAAGAAAACAAAATTTTCTCCTAAATTGCTTGTCCTCTTATGTCGTATTAAAATATATAAGCTTGACTCATGAGATGATACAAACTGGAGCAATAAATGACACATAGAATATTTGTGAATTCACAAACCATTAATTAACTCCTGAATCTACGTTCAAACGAGGGGCAATGTGGCAATGGGAAACAGAAATGATAATCATACCTAAATGGGAAAGTAAGTAGATGGTAAGTACCGACAACAGTTTCCTAGTGTAAACATTTTATGTGATAATCTGGGCCAATATAAAGTTGAAATCAGAATTTAAACTCTGGATTTTACCCTTGACTCCTCAGTCCATGAGCACAACTTCTATAACCACAAGAACAATATTATTATTCTGTCTTTCACTGAGGTAATTTAAAAGGAGAAAAAAAAATGATTCCCGCCTCAATGACATTTCCAAATGATTACATTTCCTCATATGACTATCAACATAGAAATAGGCATCCTCAGAAATCTCATAACCTTTCACAGGTTTCTGTTGTTTCAGGGTCTCCATCTTTTCAGTGAGTGTGGCTTCACCATCAAAAAAGATGCTAAAAGCCTTTTGAAACATAGAAAACCTGTGTGTATGTGCACATGCATATATAAAATGGTATCATTGCTAATACATGCAATCTAGATGAGATCTAAAGCTCTACTTAACCATGCTCCACAATGTATAGGATTCCTTATCACAGTGTCTGACATATAGCAGAACAGCAGGCTCTCAATAATTCTTTATTGAATGATTATGATTATGATTGTTAACACTGAAGGCTGAACTCAGAGACTTCTACTAAAGAGATTCATTTTCATGTTTGCTGTGAATTTTTCTTGAACCAAGATGTTAACTCCTGGCCATGAAAATATCAAAGGTTTTGTTGTTTCTTCACATCAAAATTAATTGTGATAAAAATAAAACTGCAGGCTCACCAGAAAGATTAATACCAGATTCAAAAAAGAGCTGGCAGTCAAATTTGTCCATATGTGGGGAGTAATGCACAATTGAAATTCTCCCCCAAGGAGAAATCAGATACAGCTTGTAAGCCATGACAGGAAATTGCTGCCATAGCTTCTCCAATTACAGATTAAGTATCAATCATACCAAGCCAGAAATGATGCCAATCTTATACTAATATCAGATCAAATGATGTAAATTCTAATTTAGGTATATTTAGACATTTTAGCTTGATTCTCTAATCCTTGTCCAAGAAAAAGAATATTCCACCTTCCAAAATTAATATAAATAAATCCATTCCCAATATACTATCTCCATTAACCATTATTTGGATGCGATTACATTCTCATGGTCTACAACCCTAAGGAACAAAGTCAAATTGCAAGAAAACAAGCTGATATCATGCAGTTTGAGAAAATCATTTCCGCAGAGTCCAAAAGTCAGAAGAAATTTAGTTTTGTTTCCTAAACAACACAGGAAACTCTGATGTTCTGAATGACCACCATGAATCATTTATTGTCATAATCAAAAAAAAGGAAATTCAATTATGTTCAGTATATTCTACTAAGTCAGTCAAATGGATGCAATTTTTTTATTCCCATCAACATAAAAAGATTCTAAGCTTGAGCAGAAATTAATCAGAAAATTCAGTGAACCCCAAACACCTGTCCTCTAAGAATTTTATTAAGCTTTTATAAAAAGTCAGAAATAACACAAAAAAGAAAATTAAAATAGCTCAATAACTTTGCAATAATTACACTATACCATACTAGTAAAGGTTTTTTAACTAAATTATCAAAATCTATTTTAAGAACTTAGATTTCAGTGCCCAAAATCAGAATGACTTTGACCTTCCAAAAGTCAATCTGCATATTCTGAAGAACACTGAGTCACTTCTGCTTTACTTTGATATATTAAAGGGAGAATGCTGAGATATTTCTAGATAAAGTCGCACATGTTTACAAATAGTCTAATGTGGTTGGCTTCCAAAGTTGATTAGGATAGAGTTCCTCATACAATTGTTAGCTCACAATCTCATTTCTTCAAGATGTTTTTGCTACCCCATATTCCAAATGTTTTTCTGTGAAAGCTGTGGTAAGATTTCAAAACTTAAGTGAGGAAAACACATTCTCTTTACTAATTAAAATGAAATACACTAGGCCCTTGACATTTATATCAGATAGTTCCAGGAACTTCCACAATCTTGAAATTTTAAAATATCACCATAGAGAATCAAAACTCTGCATAGAAAGCAGTATAGCTGAGTGCTGGATTGTCAGTGGGGCTCAATCACTGGCTAACAGCTGATTTTCCCAATCACCACACCAGCCTCGAAGAGTTCATAAGTCAAGTTCTTGCCTCAGCAAAATCACAAATTAATTTCTGTCGTCAATTTTCAGTTTAATTATGAAGAAATGAAACCAAAAAATTTAATGTGCAAATATCAAAGTTATAGTATAAACAGGATGCTCTCCAAAAATAATACAATAAATGTAAGCTCAGGGACCAACGAGTCTCTCCAGAGCCACTGGGTAGGCATTAAAAGGATGTCAACAAATCTGTCTAAAGTTTTTAATATAATACCCTAAAAAAAGGAAGCCAAAACTAGAGCTGTAGGTAGCTTAAAAGTACTATTATCAGGGTAAACAGTGAAGTTTATTTCAGATTTGGGCAGCAAAAGCAATTATCACCTCAAGGAGAATGTTTTTCTAGGGAAAAGCAATTCAAAAATTTTCACTCAAGAGGGGACTAATGTGATACTCAATTCAAAAAGATCTATCAACATAAATACACTCTTCTGTTCATATAAAGTTTTTGTCATGAGTACTCATTTTAATAAGATAGAAACTGTAAAGTAAGGATTGTGAAGACATCTATTTCTGGTAATGGTAGGTAATTTGAGCCAACTCTCCAGTTGAGGATAGCTTAAAAAGCTGGACAGAATATACATTTTTAAAGCTGCCTAAAGGTATTAAAAGCAAATTTCTAAAACACCGTCGAAAGAAATAGAGAGACCCAGGAAGATGAGTTCACTTTGCGGGCTAATTTTTCCCTCAGAGCATTGACTGATTGTGGAGGGAGTGGTTGAGAGACTAAAAGATTGAGCAGAGCTTTGGATGGTCTCATGAAGATAGGGGGACAGTGACTGAAGTCCCAGATTCACCATGTAGGAGGTTCTTGGTGAATCCACCTCACTATGGATTGGGACTTAAAAGGGCTAGAACCTACAAATAAAGGTGAACTGGAAATGGAAATGGATCTCACAGAAACTGTAACCCAACTTTGAATCTTATCAATCCCTGAAATTGTATTAAGGTGATCTGAGAGCACGTGGCTCTAGCATCCAGAGTGGTAGATCTCCAGGGAGAAATAAATATAAGTTCTCTCAAAAGGAAGATGACATCACTCTAAGCACTGAATCATTTCTTCACACAATATTAAAAATATAATGTCAGGCTCAAAATAAAAAGTTATCTTGTACATATGTGAACAAGAGGATATGATTTAAAAGCAACAGCAATAAAAGACAGGAGAAACACAGTTTTAGGGTATACAAATTAAGGTTATTGTCCACAGGCTTTAAAATGGGTGTTCTTACTTTACATAAAGAGATAAAAGAAAAGACTGGAAATTTTAGCAGAGAACTGGAAACCATAAAAATTAACCAAGTGGAAATTCTAGACAATAAAGTAATATAATAAAATAGCCAAAATTAAGAACGCAGTGGATCATTGTACCAGCAGATTAAACACAGCTAAAGAAAGAATCATTGAACTGAAATATTGAAATAAGCCAAAAAATGATATATCCTAAATGGTGCACAAAGAAAAAAAACAGAAAAATACAAAAAAGGGGATAATAGACATCAAAGATGATGAAAGGATCTACAGTGCAATTAGTTTTCTATTGCTGCATAACTAATTACCACAAACTTGCAGCATTACACAACACAACTGTATTAGCTCACAGTTCTTTTCGTCAGAAGTCTGGCATGGCATGCTAGGTTCTCTGCTTTGGGCTCACGAGATTGCAATCAGGGTGTCAGCTGGGCTGAGTTTTTGTCTGGAGGTTGTGAGGGAAAATCTATTGCTTTCTCGTTGGCGGAATTTAATTCCTAGTCTTTTGTGTGACTGAGATCCCCATTTCCTTGCTGACTATTAGTGGCCACCACCTTCAGCTGCTAGAGGCTGCCCACATTTCTTGTCATGTAGCCTCTTCCATCTTCAAATCAGTAATGAGGCATCAAATCCTTCTCATGCTTTGAATCTCAGACTTCCCCTTCTGCCAATAGCCAGGAAAACTCTCAGCTTTTAAATGGCTCATGTAATTAGGTTGGGTCTTTAGATAAATCTTATTTTAAGATCAACTGTGCCATATAACAACATAACCGCGGGAGAAAATCCATCATATGTACCATCCCAAGGATTATGCAAGGCCTGAGTACTAGAGGAGCAGGAAATCTTGGGGACCATCTTAGGATCTTGCCTACCACAGGTGTTCTCATCAATGAGCAGGTCACACTAACTAAAGAAGCCCTGGAAGACAGAGTAATCTGAATACAAATCCTGGTGTGTTTATGCGTTTGTACAAAACAAGAAAAGGTAACTGATTTTCTCTACATCCATTGGAAAAGGGTCATGGTGGTCAATGTTCAGCTTCAATCTTTAGTTGAAGATTCAACTAAAACCTTAAAACTAAGCATAATGTACTACTACAGTCAATAAGTTGAAACCCATTTAACACTGGGTCAGCACCATAACTGGAATTACAATACAGATTTGTCCAACCCTAATTTATTCCACTCACTGAATCAGGGCCACAAGTTAGGGTTTTGCTACACAGTAAGTCAAAGAAAAATAAAAGACTGCTAGAAGAGTTTTCTTCCCCACAGAGCAGTTTGCCTAACGTGTTCACACATCCACCCACTGAAATTTAATCATTAATATAGCACATTGCCAGAGAGATGAAAGGTAGCAAGGTAACATAGGTTAGTTAGATCTCAGGAGAAAAACCAACATATCAAAGTCCTGTCAGAATAAGAGATAGGGACCCAAAGGACAATAAGAATTTTGTTTTGCACAAAAGAAATGTTTCTATTTATCAACTTCTACTTATTTGTTAAATATCTCATTTTTCCCACCACCATCCACCCCATCAATATGACTGAGGCAGTAAATTTTTAAAAATAAAAGATGGTCAAAATAGGAAAGTCTAACAAAATTGCTGGTAAGGATGATAAGGATTGATTTTCCAAGGTTGTTCTAATATTTTGTTTTTTAAATATTTAGGAAAATAATGTTATTGGCAAGGTAAGTTAAAAGGCCTGCAGGAGACAATTTGAAGAAGGATCAGACTAGACTATCAAAATCCAAGTCACAAATTCAAAAACTTACAAGGCCACTCGGGTAAAGTAAGTAATGAGGCTGGTCTAACATAAAATCATAGGGAGTGGTACCATATCAGAAAACACCTGCTCTGCTTGGATATGCAGTACTATTCTACTGTATCAAGGCAATGCCACGAAGGAAGTGGAAAAAGTCGTCCCAGATCTTTTAATTTCTCTTCAAGAGAATCTGAAGATCTGGATGCTTGTGTTAATGTTCTCAATTTTTATCAAACTGAAAGCAAACAAAAATAATGCATAAGCCATTTTGAACTCAAATTCTGCTATATGTGGCCTCTATTCTAAAAGGAAATAACTACATGATATATGGAAAGGTTTGCTCTGTAATTCAGCTAATATTAACAAAAATATAACAAAACTTTGGAAACTATTTTTTATCATTACCTCTGGGATATGATTCAATTTACCTTATACTTTTGGTTAATGTTGGAAAAAAGATACACAAAATCACCCTAAGAGGACACTTTGTAATCAGAAAGTTATCAGGACCTGGGGTCAACTTGAATATTGGTCTCAATACCCAACAAGCCACTGGAGCAAAACTAGGCATTATAAATTAGAAACTCCTTAGAAAAGGCCAGTTGTTTAATTCCCTAACCTTGGTACATAGCCTTAAGAGTGGGGGAAATATGATTTTAATATTTTTCTCCAGTATAAATGTCACTCAAATGCATCAGCATATTTGAAGGGTATGTTTGTATTCCTTCCAGTCCCTTTATGGCCTGAAATGTCAACACACAGTCAATACCTCATTTCCTGTTGATCTTTCAGAACTAATTTTTTTTTAATGAAACCAAAGATTTATTTCTAAAACTCTCGGTTTCCCATTAGGATTAACACTGCTTTGGGCTCTGCATGCATCTCCCAATCAATTGGATGTCTTTCCTGATCACCCTCTCATCTTCACATCAGTGTGACCTGAGCTGTTTCTCGGTCTTCAAAGATGCTGCAAGCTGGGACTGAGCTCTCCTTAGCAGAGGTCCTCCCTTACACAGAGTCCCCCCTCTTCAGTCCATCACAGAACAATTTACTCAACATCCTCCCAACACAGTTGATTTTCAGTGAACCCTGCCTCAGTCTTTTTTTTAATTAATTAATTATTCAATTTATTTTTAGCTGCTCTCAGTCTTCGTTTTGCACACGAGCTTTCTCTAGTTGTGGTGAGCGGGAGCTACTCTTCGTTGTGGTTCATGGCCTCCTCATTGCAGTGGCTCCTCTTGTTGCGGAGCACTTGGGCTCTAGGGCATGCGGGCTTCAGTAGTTGTGGCGCCTGGGCTCAGTAGTTGTGGCTAGAGGGCTCCAGAGCGCAGGCTCAGTAGTTGTGGCGCATGGGCTTAGTTGCTCCGCGGCATGTGGGATCTTCCCGGACCAGGACTCGAACCCCCGTCCCTGCATTGGCAGGCAATTCTTAACCACTGCGGCACAAGGGAATTACCCTGCCTCAGTCTTTAAGTAACTTTAGCCTTGATCCATGAATCCATGTATTTCTAGTGTCACAGATAAAACTTGCTAAGTAGTTTAATTTGGCTTCAATAGCTGACCTGAATTTCAAGCCCTTATGGATAAGATTCTTGCAACACTAGTTAAATGTGGCCTAGCCTTGGCATCTTGGAAAAATTTCCTAAGTACATATTACTCTATACCGTTTTGTCAAATGAGGCACTGATCATTTTCTAATATTTTAAAAATCGCTCCTCAGGCTTCCCTGGTGGCGCAGTGGTTGAGAGTCTGCCTGCTGATGCAGGGGACATGGGTTCATGCCCCGGTCAGGGAAGATTCCACATGCCGCGGAGCGGTTAGGACCGTGAGCCATGGCCGCTGAGCCTGCGCGTCCAGAGCCTGTGCTCCGCAACAGGAGAGGCCACAACAGTGAGAGGCCCGCGTACCGCAAAAAAAAAAAAAAAATCGCTCCTCTTCTAACAGTATGGCTCCAAAAGAAGGAAATTTCAATTGTTTCCTTTCACTGTGTTCCAAGTGAAGATTTGTAGGATATGAAATATTTAAAGTTGTAATCAGAAGAAAGAAAGTGCAATAGATTTTAAAAAATGACTCTTCACTGAAGCTCCCTTAATACTCAGCAGCACATATTTCCTTCTCAAGAAAATCAAATTTGCAAATGCACATCAACATCAAGCACTGTATCTAGCTCAGTAGATTGCAGTGGTCACTCGATATACAGTACTGACTTCCTTCTTCAAGGAAGAAGGAACCCCCTTCTTCGAGGGTTGTAAGTGAAGTCAGGTAGATTTTCTCACACTGTCAGTTCCAGTAACTCCTCTTTGGTGAGTTTGGAGAGTAATATCAGATATATAGATACCATGAGTGTCAAAGTAGAGGAGAATTAGTCACTAAACATCAATCATCATTTTCCTACAGTACAAAATGTAAGGATTACATACAGTATACAGAAATATATATATGTAAGTTACATGTGCATGTGGGGGACTGAGGGGAAGGAATATTGCAGGAATTATGTGAAAAAGAGAGACTCCAAGGAGAACAGAATTTTAGGGGAAGAAGAGAAAACATGGACATAAAAATAAATAAAAATTGAAACATGAGCTTCTTTTCAGAAGGAGGCTTACAGGTGTGAGATAGCCAGGATTCCATGGAATACTGGATGTGCAAAGTTGATGGATTGCTGAGAGAGAGAAAGCAAGAGAGAGAAAGCCCAGTACCAACACCCAGAAGGTGGGAAGAGGAGGATCTCATTGTACAAAACCAAGAAGGAGAAATCCCTTGTTTAAAACTGGCCTAGGAGTGGTCACTGATTCAGGAGTTCACGGATAGAGTTGATGGGAAATGGGGAAAAAATTGGAGTTTTCCATCTCCCTACCATGCTCGTAAGCTAATTTTTAAATATTATATTTTCGTGGGTTATGCATTTAATTATTTTATGCCAGGAGCATCGGTTGAGGTCTGTAGGGTCCTTGTTTTTTTTCAAACAAATTGAAAACTTAGATAAGAAAGGGCTATAGATCAAAATATCACATTTGTTAGCCATAAAGACCATTAGAGAAAGATAACTTACTGTGAGAACCATGACAACCCTGATAACTAAGCCCAATAATTCAGTAGATTTTACCAGCTTGTTACAGGAAAAACTAAATAGCAGATGATCTCCTTATTCTGGGTGGTAAGGTTGCAGAACTCCTGCTTCCTGGGACAGCTAGACCCCAACAGGAGAGAAAAAAAAAAAAGCAGAACTAAGACAAACACGATAGGTTTACTTTTACCAAATGCTTCAATCAGGTAAGTCACCCTTACTTGCCAGGAGTGGAGCAAGTAAAGAAAAGGAGAGATTCTGGGAGCATTATACTAATCAAGCTCTCCTACCATGGACCTATATTAGAGATAATGGCGTAAGGAAGTCACATTCCCACCTTACAGTGTTTGCAAGAACATGTTTGAAAAATAACTGCTCCTCACTTTATTGTAATAGACATTCCCACATATCACAAACAATAAAATAACAGAATTTTGATAAGATCTTTTATCCAGGCCTTTAGTTCAGTAAATGGAGAAAAAGAAGTTGCACACAGAAAGAAAAGATGAGTTACAGGCCAGATTAAAAAAAACTTTAGGAAATTACATCTATCTCTGGACAATTAAATTTCTTAATTATCACTAATTCTTCCAGAAACCATGAATTTTAGAATTCAGTTCAATGTGAATCATCATTTTACGGTTTGGGTCATAACAGCAAACAATGCCCATCTGATCTGGTAAAAAAAAAAAAAACAAAACACAAAAAACCAACACACTGATAGGAGAATTGTGCCCTGACTTTTCCCTAATAAGTTCACCAAGTTGTGATTTTTAAGACCATAAGGAGTCAACTTTGAGCAGGAGAAAGAGCAGTGATTGGTCACAAAGTCCTTTATTCAAGCCTTAAAACTGTCACTCTCTTGCACTATGTCACTGGATATACCTGGATCATTTTTTTCATCTCTAAAGCATGGGAGCTGAACAAAGTCATTTCTGAGGGCTCTTTCAGTTTGAAAGTTTCATACTCTACTTCTAATGTTATTAAATTACTTCTCAATATTTGAACCAAGTTGAGACCATGTAGAAATATCTTCATATTTGCTTCTTTATTTCTCAGTATTTTCCCAGACTGCTACACTAGATCCCATACTAGATATATATCCAGCACTAGACACTATATCCTGTAGGCGAATAGCAACACAGATGAGCAATTTCTTGGGTAATGGTCTCTTAAAAGGTGTTTCCCAATGGTGAGTACTTAACCTTTCTTGAACATATACTTATGAAAAACCATACTCTTCCTTAACAATGGTCCTATTTACACAGCAGGGAATATCAATGCTGAGTATGTGCATCAAAATACATATAGGCCTCAGTCAAGCCATTGTATAAGAAAGCACTCAAGTGAGTGATCAATAGAAATCTGTTGCCATCACAAAAGCTGAATGTTAAAACTAAATAAGCACTTAGAACTAGGTATTGAATAAATGTGAACAAGAATATTAAATTATCCTTGTTACATTGCAGGAAGTTTTGACAATAAGGATTTACCTTCCCCAAGTATTTGGAAAGCATAAACTGGTTAAAATGAAAATAAAGTGAACGCTAAATAAACAGCAGAACAAGAAAGTAAGTGAGCGATACATAATATTAGGAGTTTGGGAACCACAGCATTTGGGAAATTCCATGAGCTTTGTTAGCATTTCTATTGCCATTATTCAGAAAACATAGACATGGACTTCTAACATACTATTGATGCTAGAACTAGCTTTTCTCTTTTCCTAAAGTCACCTCTTTTCAGATATTCTCATCGCAGGACTTCGTAGCCTGACCCCAGAATACTTAGCTTTCTCTCTACCAAGATTTCTCCAAGTTGGCCTATTATCAGTGATCACGTTATACGCAATAGTCCTGTCGAATCATTCTGTTTTGATTTTCTTTTTTCACATGATATGATCTTAAGGAAATATTCATACTTCACGTCTATAAAATTAAGATTTTGTACTAGGACAGTATTTTATATTCACTTAATAAAAACATAGCGTTTATAGGATAAAAAAAAAAAGTCTTGTTAATTAGCCTGGGCTCTCATGCCCACAAATTATTATGGGTCTTAATGTAGGCAGAGAGAACATCGTCACAATTACAGCACATCCTGTTAGTATCTCACTTGGCTAAGCTGCTGCTGTTCACTGACTTCAGACATCTCCATGTGGAGATGCTGGTAAGTATGAGAAGAGCTGATCAGGTATTTGCTGCCTGGAAGATCAACTGACTCTATCTGCAGTGCTGAGTAAGCCTATTTTATCTCCCTCCTTCAACACGATGCTCAGCACCAGAAACTGGATGGAGAAGCTTACTAATGAGGGTCCAGTCCCTTCAAGTGATTGAAAGCAAGGTGGTGACTAAAGGAGTTTTAGTTGGTACAACTTTGAAAAGAATACTGATGATCATGGAATACCTTTCCCTTATAACATAAAAATTCTCTCTTTACTCCTAATGCTACTCAGAATGTGGACTCTATAGTAAGTGAAATGATATAAATACAAAGAACAGTTATTCTAATCAGCTAATTAGTACACTTTGGCAATTAATATTGTATGTAATGGTGTAAATTTCCAAAAATGTAATATTTTTTAAAATAGTTTAATAGGCCTTTAATGAAGACCAGATAAGCTAGAGATCTCACACTGGAGCATCAATTGAATTTAAATTAGGAAAAAGCAGAATTGGCCTCTTAGTAGGTTTGGCCAGTTCATAGAAAATGTTGCTGAAATCATCCTAAATTAATTATAATGAAATGGGACTGGATGAGTCAGCAAGTTTGTCATCCTGGAAACAGAAATAGTGCACAATACCCCTATCATGATATGGAAAAGGAGCTAGAGTCATGAAACACTCCCTAGGAGATTTTCCAGAATCTCTACTCTTCATTTTGAGACTCACCAAATTTGTGTTAAGAACAGCTTAGTGGATCTTATAATACTAACAATGAAGTAAAATAAATGATTCAATTCTTCTTTGGGCTGCTTTTCAATATGAAAATGTGCCTTTCTATAGTTCGGCCTTAACCTCAAGATTCTAGCAAATTAAATAAAATAGCATGTTTAATCTTTTGGTCAATTTGGATGAACTTGGAACTTACTAAGTGTAACATTAATTCCCCATATATACGTAGGATGCTATCAGTTAGCTTAGGCTGGGTTATATGTGATAACAAACCATCTCAAACCCTCAATGGCTCACAGCAACAAAAGTTTTGTTTTATTGTACTTTTCCTCTTATTCATACCATGTGGTTCTGCTCAATGTTATCTTCTCAACAGCATTTAGGCTGATAGAGTAGCTTTCATCTAAGATGTTGTCCATCTCATAGCGAGCACACTCTGTCTTAACATTTCCACTAAAAGTGACAAACATTATTTTTGTTCACATTTTCTTGGCCAAACAAAACAAGTCATATTGCCAAGTCTAACATCAGTGGGATTCAAATATATAACCCTTCCACAGGGAGATACATGACAAGAAGGGGCATTGCAAGGAGGGCAGGAAAAAAAACTTAAACCATAGTATAAAGTATAACAGTCTGCTCTCTTATTCACAAATATTTAATATCCTCTTTTCCATATTTAAAATATCATTCCCATACTATCTCCAAAAGGAAGCAATCTGAAAGTCCCATCATCTCATCAAGGCATGAGGCTCGCACTCACATGAGGGTTTCAACACTAGGTTCATATGTGGATCCTCTTGATCCAAAGACCCAGACAGAACTAAAAAAACAATTTATTGGCCCTCCCTACCCCACCCTGCTTCATAATAATCACACCCATTCAGAAACAGGAAGAATGATAGACACAAGTGGCCACTGATCCATAGTAATTCTAAAATCCTGCTAACAGGCATCGTAAGGACCTCACCGTGAAGGTAGGTATTACAGACTTAATGTTTGTGTACCATCAAAATTCATATGTTGAAGCTCTAACCTTCCAGTGTGGCTGTATTTGGAGATAGGACCTCTAAGGAAGTGAATAAGGCTAAATGATGCAATAAGGTTAGGACCCTGATCTGATATGATTAGCATCCTTACAAGAAGAGACACCAGTGAGCTTAGTCTCACTTTCCAAACCAAAGAAAGACCATGGGATTACATGGTAAAAAGGCAGCTGTCTGCAAGTCCTCACCCAAAACTGACCATGCTGGCACCCTGATCTCAGACTTCCAGCCTCCAGAACTGTGAGAAAAGAAATTTCTATTGTTTAAGCCATCAGTCTGCAGTATTTTGTTGCAGCAGCCCTTGCAGACCAATACAATAGAGCATGTTTCTTGATTAAGCCATGTTTCTGCCTGGAGGAAGAGCTTTCTATTCCATTGTTATCAGTAGCCTTTGGCTCAACCCTCTGGAAAGTCTTTTTCCATCATCTCCCTCGACTTCTTTAGGAAGACATTAGAGCAAATGATCTTTTTGGAATCTGAGAAAATTTCACATCCTGTTTTCTACCCATAAAAGATTGGAAGCCTAAGGGTCATATTAAGTTTGATTTTGGGGTCACACTAGTCTATAAAAACATAGTTTCTCATCTGTTTGACTGCAACCAGAACCTTGTGTCCAGAACGACAATATGGCAATTCTTTTTGGAACATGCCTCCACTCTAGTTTAAGCTTGTCAGGCTTCTATAAGAGAACCATGATCTTGGTCTCATCTCCCTGGGAAATTTTATCCAGTTGAAGGAATATGGCTAACACCTTAGTCAATTTGAAGATCTTAAGCAATGGGATTTATAGCCAAACTCTTGCTTTTATTCAAGCCATTTTTTCAGTTTTAACTAGCCTAAGTTGCTACCAGATGTTCACAGTTTTATCTTCTAACAGTTGGAACCTGTTTAATACTATGTATGGGCTACTCTTGGTTATGTTCAACAACTTATTATTAAAAAAGAGATAACTCTGAAAAAAAGTGGCTTGTTTGCAAGCACAGATGAAAGGGAATAGAGTCAGGGGAAAGAAATCAAAAACTTCCACTTAAAACATATCAGTTCTGCTCATATTTCATTGACCAAAGCAAAACACATGCCCAATCTGATATCAGCAGGAAAAGAAGTATAAATCCTTCCATAGGGAGGGACAGTGAAAATTTTGAACAGTAATAGAGTTTATCACAAAGCTTTACAGTATCTACATAAATTTTTCATTATGCACATATATCATTCTTGTGAAACGGGGAGGAAGAAGTAGATGGTATTACTAGCCTCATTCTCCAGGGTATGAAATGGAAGTTCAGGGGACATTTAAATTATAACTCAAGACCAGACAGCTAATAAGATGAAAAAGTCGATCTAGAACCCTAGATTCCAGGCTTTTAGTGCAACATTCTTTCTACTACTCTTAGCTGGTACTCATGAAATACAAATTTACACAATATTGGTATACAAAGACAAGTGCCCCATGAGACAAGGAACACTGAAGTTAGGAACAATGTTCAGGTATCAAAGAACTCTGGGTTCCAGGCCCAGCTCACTTACTTACTAACTGTATGAGCTTCAGCAAGTCACTTAACTTCTCTGTGAATCTGTTTCCTCATCTGTAAAACGGAAATTGTTTTTATTTAAAAGTGTCTAATGCGGAGTCTCAGATACTAGTTTAATACATATGTTTGACACTGCATTAAAAATCAGATCCAGAATGTGGAAAAAAAGAATGCAAAATGAAATGAAAGTACAATGGAGGCATATTTGCCTGGATTTTCTCCCCTCATTTATGTCCCTATTTCTCTCTATAGAAAGTGATCCTTTTTTTTAGATGAGCCCATAAACTATGCACTTGAATAATTTATGCAATTAATATGAAGCATCATAAACAGCCATTTAAAATTCCTAACCTTTTACACTAGCAGCAAAAACGTAGGATTTAGGTAATAATAAAGATTAGAAAAGATAACACTAGATGCATATTTGATTTCATTTCAAATACAGATTTGTTTTATTATAAATACATTGTTTTATATGTGGGACAGGAATAATATTATTATCCTAATTTTCCAGATTAAGTAACCTTTGTTCCAAGAGGTTAAACCGCTTACAGGTTAAGATCTTGGACTTAGAAACCAATGTGTGCCAATAACTCAAAAATTCTTATTCTAGGTAATCATATTCTCATGGTCTTAGGCATAACTGATATGAAAAATTTTACTCGCAGTTCCTTTTCTCATCAATCTTCCCATGCACATATGTATTGTAGTATCAATCTCACACAAAGCCAGAGCAAGTGCCTCTTTCTACCGCCTCAATACATACTATTACATCATTGAAATGTTAATACACAAGGTTTTAAATCTCAAGTACGTTCCTTTTACAAGATTCATAAAGTTCAATGTATTTCTTAAATAAAACAAGCAAAAAAAGTATTCTATAAGTACTGTGAAATCCAAGTTTGAACATACAGAGAAATAATGTGTCGGTGGAAATTTTAATAGCTATCAATATCTAATGACTATTCAGTTTGGACATTTATGCTTTGATCCATACTAAAATTCTGATCCATTGCTGTAGGATATACAACCAGAAATCATATACACTGCTATACACAGGAAATGGTTCACGAAAAAATAAACCCCTAAGTAATAGGCAAATCTTAAATAGAAGCTATTTTCAAAGCTGTGAAAATCACCATTAAGTTAGAAAGAAATAGGATCCACTTAGTGAGTCGTGTCAGGATCAGCATCAATCTCATCAAAGAACAGAGAACCTTCCCTCTCAGTTAATACTGCAGAGAGAAATGCACTCTTCCAGAAAGAGAGGAGTCCACACAAATTATAATAAGCATCAGTAACTCCAGTCACAACATTACAGGAAGAACACTGGCAAACACAAAGGCTTCCTAAAGGTCCCATAATGAGGAAAATGAGTGTATTCTGGGAAAAAAAAATTACCCCTTTTTTTTTTTTTTTGGTTAGTTGGATTTTAAACTTTCCTTTTTTTTTTTTTTGAGCTGCTGCACAAAGCTGAAGCAAAGGGTCAATGACCCCAAAGCTTTATTATTTATTTAAATTGGTTTTTAACATAATTTTTGTGTACAACATTATATTTCAACTTCTGCATACACTACAGAATGCTCACCATCAAAGGTTTAATTTCCATCTGTCACCATACAGTTGACCCCTTTTACCTATTTTGCAGTCTCCCCACACCCCTTCCTCTATGTGTTTGTTTTTGTTTGGTTTGATTTGTTCATTTATTTTATCTTTTTTGCTTGTTTGTTTTGTTTTTTTTGATTCCAAGTATGAGTGAAATCATACAGAATTTGTCTCTCTCTGTCTGACTTCTTTCACTTTTATAATACCCTCAAGGTTCATCCATGCTGTTACAAATGGCATTAAACTTTTAAAAATTTTACTCAACACTTCAGCTAGTAGAAATGTAACAAAACAATAAAATATCACTTTCTACCTATCATTCCTGCAAAAATTAAAAAGAGCTAGAGATTTCAAGGCAGCATGTGTGAGGAAATAGAGTTTTTACACTCAGAATATAAATTGCACAAGCTTCTGGATGGCAATGTTGCAATGCACCCACCGCAGCAATCTGTTTATTGTCACAACAATTCCACATTTCGGATTTATCCTACAGGAACAAGAAAAGCAAAAATGCAAAGATACCTGTTACTGTGAAGTCCACTGGGGGATTGGGAGCATTTGTTTCATTAGTAAAATTTGAAATAATGTAAATGTTGTCTAATAAAGTTTTTAAAATAGAGAATATCCATACAGCCAAATACTATGCAGCCATTAGGAAGGATCAGGTAGTTGCTAGGTATTGGCTTACCATACATTAAATGCAAATTACAATTCAGTATGCATAATATAGAAAATATACACATTTAAATGTGCACTGCAGAAGCCTGGAAAGATAAACATTTTACTAATAACAGAGTTTGTCTCTGGAGAGTGGGATTAATGGGCCACTGGGAATCTCTCACAATTATGCAGATCTGAGGATTGGACCAAAAACAACCAAAAGAACATGCTGGACAAGGAAAGGTGCCCATGCGGGCACACACATGCTCTTGCTCCTTTTATTAGTGCACTTTGCATAAGATATCTTTAGATGCTTTGTGCACTTTCATGATATAATAACTTCGTTTGCAGGGAAATAACATACAAGCTCAAGATTACCTCACATCTTATACTAGCACCAGAGGGTTAGCATTTGGGACAAGTGAGGGAGAAATTACCCAAATTTGAGTTATACTCTATGTTAACAAATTTATCTGTCATAAATTGGATATCTGGCAACACTATCTCCCCTAAGCATTACTTTCCTCAATGTGAGAAGGCCACTCAGCCAGACTTGGAAATACTCTTTAATACACAAGAAAGTAAAAGGGTAAAACAGGCAAACACACACTGTACCTGGCTAATTAAAAGTGCTTTTGAAGTTTTAGGTCACAGCTTATACTAATAAATCTTCTCCCTAAGTCTCTCTGTCTCTCCTTCTCTCTCTCTCTCTCTCTGATATAAGCAATAATTTTATTGCTGAAATTGGTGCTTCAGCTAAACTGTAGTTTATCTTTATTATTAAAAGTTAAAAATGGATTAGGAACCAAGATGGCAGAGTAGAAGGACGCGCTCTCACTCCCTTTTGCAAGAACACCAGAAGCACAATTAGCTGCTAGACAATCAACAACAGGAAGACACTGGAACTCACCAAAAAAACACCCCACATCCAAAGACAAAGGAGAAGCCACAATGAGATGGTAGGAGGGGCGCAATCACAGTAAGATCACATCCCATAACTAGTGGGTGGGTGACTCACAGACTGGAGAACACTTATACCACAGAAGTCCACACACTGGAGTGAAGGTTTGGAGCCCCACGTGAGGTTTCCCAACCTCGGGGTCCAGCAATGGGAGGAGGAATTCCTAGAGAATCAGACTTTGAAGGCTAGTGGGATTTGATTGCAGGACTTCGACAGGACTGGGGGAAACAGAGACTCCACTCTTAGAGGGCACACACAAAGTAGTGTGCACACCGGGACCCAGGGGAAGGAGCAGTGAGCCCAGCGGAGACTGAACCAGACCTACTTGCTAGTGTTGGAGGGTCTCCTGCAGAGGCAGGGCGTGGCTGTGTCTCACTGTGAGGACAAGGACACTGGCAGCAGAAGTTCTGGGAAGTACTCCTTGGCGTGAGCCCTCCCAGAGTATGCCATTAGCCCCAGGAAAGAGCCCAGGTAGGCTCCAGTATTGGGTTGCCTCAGGCCAAACAACCAACACGGAGGGAACCCAGCCCCACCCATCAGCAGTCAAGTTTTACTGAGCTCTGCCCACAAGAGCAACAGTCAGCTATACCCAACACAAGTCCCTCCCATCAGGCAACTTGCACAAGCCTCTTAGATAGCCTCATCCACAAGAGGGCAGAGAGCAGAAGCGAGAAGAACTACAATCCTGCAGCCTGTGCAACAAAAACCACATTCACAGAAAGATAGACAAGATGAAAAGGCAGAGGGCTATGTACCAGGTGAAGGACAAGATAAAACCACAGAAAAACAACTAAATGAAGTGGAGATAGGCAACCTTCCAGAAAAACAATTCAGAATAATGATAGTGAAGATGGTCCAGGACCTCGGAAAAAGAATGGAGGCAAAGATCGAGAAGATGCCAGAAATGTTTAACAAAGACCTAGAAGAATTAAAGAACAAACAGAGATGAACAATACAATAACTGGAAATGAAAACTACACTAGAAGGAATCAATAGTAGAATAACTGAGACAGAAGAACGGATAAGTGACCTGGAAGACAGAATGGTGGAATTCACTGCTGTGGAACAGAATAAAGAAAAAAGAATGAAAAGAAATGAACACAGCCTAAGAGACCCCGGGACAACATTAAACGCAACAACATTCACATTATAGGGGTCCCAGAAGGAGAAGAGAGAGAGAAAGGACCCCAGAAAATATTTGAAGAGATTATAGTCAAAAACTTCCCTATCATGGGAAAGGAAATAGCCACCCAAGTCCAGGAAGCGCAGAGAGTCCCATACAGGATAAACCCAAGGAGAAACACACCGAGACACATAGTAATCAAACTGGCAAAAATTAAAGACAAAGAAAGATTATTGAAAGCAGCAAGGGAAAAATGACAAAAAAACATACAAGGGAACTCCCATAAGGTTAACAGCTGATTTCCCAGCAGAAACTCTACAAACCAGAAGGCAGTGGCATGATATACTTAAAGTGATGAAAGGGAAGAACCTACAACCAAGATTACTGTACCCAGCAAGGATCTCATTTAGATTCGATGGAGAAGTCAAAAGCTTTACAGACAAACAAAAGCTAAGAGAATTCAGCACCACCAAACCAGCTTTACAACAAATGCTAAAGGAAATTCTCTAAGTGGGAAACACAAGAGAACAAAAGGACCTACAAAAACAAACCCAAAATAATTAAGAAAATGGTCATAGGAACATACATATCGATAATTACCTTAAACACGAATGGATTAAATGCTCCAAACTTGCTTGCTGAATGGATACACAAACAGGCTTGCTGAATGGATACACAAACAAGACCCATATATATGCTGTCTACAAGAAACCCACTTCAGATCTAGGGACACATACAGACTGAAAATGAGGGGATGGAAAAAGATATTCCATGCAAATGGAAATCAAAAGAAAGCTGGAGTAGCAATACTCATATCAGATAAAATACACTTTAAGATAAAGAATGTTACAAGAGACAAGGAAGGACACTACATAATGATCAAGGGATCAATCCAAGAAGAACATATAACAATTATAAATATATATGCACCCAACATAGGAACACCTCAATACATAAGGCAACTGCTAACAGGTATAAAAGAGGAAATCGACAGTGACACAATAATAGTGGGGGACTTTAACACCTCACTTACACCAATGGACAGATCATCCAAAATGAAAATAAATAAGGAAAGAGAAGCTTTAAATGACACAATAGACCAGATAGATCTAATTGATATTTATAGGACATTCCATCCAAAAACAGCAGATTACACTTTCTTCTCAAGTGCGCACGGAACATTCTCTAGGGTAGATCACATCTTGGGTCACAAATCAAGCCACAGTAAATTTAAGGAAATTGAAATCATATCAAGCATCTTTTCTGACCACAATGCTATGAGATTAGAAATAATTACAGGGAAAAAAACATAAAAGACACAAACACATGGAGGCTAAACAACCAAGAGATCACTTAAGAAATCAAAGAGGAAATAAAAAAATACCTGGAGACAAATGACAATGAAAACATGACGATCCAAAACCTATGGGATGCAGCAAAAGCAGTTCTAAGAGGGAAGTTAATAGCTATACACAAGCCTACCTCAAGAAACAAGAAAAATCTCAAATAGTCTAACGTTACACCTAAAGGAACTAGAGAAAGAAGAACAAACAAAACCCAAAGTTAGCAGAAGGAAAGAAATCATAAAATCAGAGCAGAAATAAATGAAATAGAAACAAAGAAAGAAATAGCAATGATCAGTAAAACTGAAAGCTGGTTCTTTGAGAAGATAAACAAAATTGATAAACCATTAGCCAGACTCATCAAGAAAAAGAGAGAGTGGACCCAAATCAATAAAATTAGAAACGAAAACGGAGAAGTTACAACAGACACTGCAGAAATACAAAGCATCCTAAGAGACTACTACAAGCAACACTATGTCAATAAAATGGACAACGTGTAATAAATGGACAAATTCTTAGAAAGGTATAACCTTGCAAGACTGAACCAGGACAAAATAGAAAATATGAACAGACCAATCACAAGTAATGAAATTGAAACTGTGATTAAAAATCTTCCAACAAACAAAAGGCCAGGACCAGATGGCTTCACAGGTGAATTCTATCAAACATTTAGAGAAGAGCTAACACCCATCCTTCTCAAACTCTTCCAAAAAATTGCAGAGGAAGGAACAATTCCAAACTCATTCTATGAGGCCACCATCACCCTGATACCAAAACCAGACAGAGATACTACAAATAAAGAAAATTACAGACCAATATCACTGATGAGTATAGATTCAAAAATCCTCTACGAAATACTAGCAAACAGAATCCAACAACACATTAAAAAGATCATACACCATGATCAAGTGGGATTTATCCCAGGGATGCAAGGATTCTTCAATATACGCAAATCAATCAATGTGATAAACCATATTAACAAATTGAAGAATAAAAACCATAGGATCATCTCAATAGATGCAGAAAAAGCTTTTGACAAAATTCAATACCAATTTATGATAAAAACTCTCCAGAAAGTGGGTATAGAGGGAACCTACCTCAATATAATAAAGGCCACATACGACAAACCCACAGCAAACATCATTCTCAATGGTGAAAAACTGAAACCATTTCCACTAAGATCAGGAACAAGACAAGGATGTCCATTCTCACCGCTATTATTCAACATAGTTTTGGAAGTCCTAGCCATGGCAATCAGAGAAGACAAAGAAATAAAAGGAATACAAATTGGAAAAGAAGAAGTAAAACTGTCACTGTTTGCAGATGACATGATACTATACATAGAGAATCCTAAAGATGCCACCAGAAAACTATTAGAGCTAATCAATGAATTTGTTGCAGGATACAAGATTAATGCAGGATAATAATAATGCAAGATTAATGCACAGAAATTTCTTGCATTCCTATACACTAATGATGAAAAATCTGAAAGAGAAATTAAGGAACCACTCCCATTTACCACTGCAACAAAAAGAATAAAATACCTAAGAATAAACCTACCTAGGGAGACAAAAGACCTGCATGCAGAAAACTGTAAGACACTGATGAAAGAAATTAAGAATGATACCAACAGATGGAGAGATATACCATGTTCCTGGATTGGAAGAATCAATATTGTGAAAATGACTCTACCCAAAGCAATCTACAGATTCAATGCAATCCCTATCAAATTACCAATGGCATTTTTTATGGAACCAGAACAAAAAATCTTAAAATTTGTATGGAGACACAAAAGACCCCGAAGAGCCAACGCAGTCTTGAGGCAGAAAAACGGAGCTAGAGGAATCAGACTCCCTGACTTCAGACTTTACTACAAAGCTACAGTCATCAAGACAATACGGTACTGGCACAAAAACAGAAACATAGGTCAATGGAACAAGATAGAAAGCCCAGAGGTAAACTCACGCACCTATGGCCAACTAATCTATGACAAAGGAGGCAAGGATATACAATGGAGAAAAGACAGTCTTCTTCAATAAGTGGTTAGGAAAACTGGACAGCTACATGTAAAAGACTGAAATTAGAACACTCCCTAACACCATACACAAAAATAAACTCAAAATGGATTACAGACCTAAATGTAAGACCGGACACTATAAAACTCTTAGAGGAAAACATAGGCAGAACACTCTCTGACATAAGTCACAGCAATATCTTTTTTGACCCACCTTCTAGAGTAATGGAAATAGACGAAAAGACAACCCTCAGAATGGGAGAAAATATTTGCAAACGAATCAACGGACAAAGGATTAATCTCCAAAATATATAAACAGCTCATGTAGCTCAATATTAAAAAAACAAACAACACAATCCAAAAATGGGAAGATGACCTAAATAGACATTTCTCCAAAGAAGACATACAGATGGCCAAGAGGCACATGAAAAGCTGCTCAACATCACTAATTATTAGACAAATGCAAATCAAAACTACAATGAGGTATCACCTCACACCATTTAGAATGGGCATCATCAGAAAATCTACAAACAACAAATGCTGGAGAGGGTGTGGAGAAAAGGGAACCAACCCTCTTGCACAGTTGGTGGGACTATAAATTGATACAGCCACTATGGAGAACAGTATGGAGGTTCCTTAAAAAACTAAAAATAGAATTACCATATGATCCAGCAATCCCACTCTCTGCATATACCCAGAGAAAACCATAATTCAAAAAGACACATGCACCTCAATGTTCATTGTGGCACTATTTACAATAGCCAGGTCATGGAAGTAACCTAGATGCCCATCAACAGACGAATGGATAAAGAAGATGTGGTAGATACATACAATGGAATATTACTCAGCCATAGAAAGGAACGAAGTTGGGTCCTTTGTTGAGACGTGGATGGATCTAGAGACTGTCATACAGAGTGAAGTAAGTCAGAAAGAGAAAAACAAGTATCATATATTAAGCATATATGTGGAACCTAGAACAATGGTACAGATGAACCGGTTTGCAGGGCAGAAATAGAGACACAGATGTAGAGAACAAACGTATGGACACCAAGTGGGGAAAGAGGCAGGGTGGTGGTGGTGGTGGTGTGATGAACTGGGTGATTGGGATTGACATGTATACACTGATGTGTATAAAACTGACGACTAATAAGGACCTGCTGTATAAAAAAAGAAATAAAATAAAATTCAAAAAAATGTTATAAATGACACAATATCCGTTCCAAGTTTTCTTCATCTAGCTCTAAATAGAAGCTAAGAACAGTGAACAAATTTCAAGCACACAGGGGATAGGACCAGGCAAAAGAAGAGCAACAGACACAAGGCAGAGTTGCAACAGATGCCTTCATTTTTGACAAATATGCTTTTGCAGAGGGTCTCTCTTCTCCACCTCTGTTAACTTAACAAATGTCTTAATTATGTCATCCACATAACGACACTGGAAGAAAGGTTCTGGCAGACCCACTGTGAAATGTTAATAGTGTACTTCAGAAAATAAATATTATTTTGGCTTATCTCATTCATCTTGGCCATTCCTTCCTTCCCTTCAGGCAACCTGCTTCGGAAAGGCAAGTACTTTATCCATGTGACAGAGCTATAGGAAAATTGCCACTCAGACTTAGGAAATGAGTCTTTCCCATTTTCTGACAACCATTTATCTCTCTGCCATCAGGCAATATCTAAAATTTTTATGTGGGCTGTATCTTAAAGATGAATTCCTACTGAGTCTCAGGGTCTGTCAATATATTTTTAACCTTTGAAGGAAATGCTATCTTTCCAAAACAGCCATATTTTATTTTCCAAGGTTAATACTATCACTTAAAACAATTATCCAAAAACTTTGGCAGGCTACCATATTCTGAATTTTATAACATGACCTCACTCCTAAGTAATTCACAAAAATGTGTTTCAAACGAATTAAACATCATTGAAAATGCAACACTCAATAAAGCAGACAGGAAAATTGCAAAATTATTCAATTTAGCTTTAAATAATTACTAATAACAAAATTGTAATTTTTAACTTCAAATTCCATTTTCAAACTTTCACTTTTATACTTTTTTTCCGTGAAGAAATATACCAAAATGTATGCAATGTATATAAACCTCTCCTACATTCCAATTTTTTAAATTATCATCATTTTCTTCTCATTAGTTTCTGTATTCTCTTTACTCTAATTTGTCCCAGCCTTCTTAGCTCTTTCCCTGATCCCCACTCACATACTTGTGAACTATAGCATTTTCCTATTCCAGGGGATTTTTGTCCCTAAATTGATGATTCTTTGTTGTTCAGCTTTTATTTTAATGAGACTCCATATACTGCTTTTTTGTTTCTATAGCTTATTTTCTTTCTCCTATAATATTAGCTGTGTCCAAAAATCCTTTTGCTACTTGTGACATGCCCAAACCTTGATCAACCAGGTTTCTCCTTAATTTGGAAGATTTTGTATCAAACAATCCTCCAATTCATATTGACTTGAACCAACAATTCATTATGTAAAGAATTTCTTATGAGATCTGACAAGCTCTGGGTTGTTTTTTATTTTCTGGAGGATATTTTCCTATAGCATCTGTGCTGTATTTTCTATTTATCCTCCAGATCCACTCTCCTCCTTACACCTTGCTCTGTGCAGTGAGAAGCTGTTCTTCATCAACAGTCTCCCTTGTTCTCTGGCTTCTAGTTGAGAGGTTACCCAAGGGGAAGCACAGCCCGGAGCCTGGAGGACAAGAGGGTAGTAAAGCTGAGGTCATTGTCCCCCCGATCTATATCCTGATGTCCCTGTATTGGCAGCCTCTGCCAGAGACCCTTTTCCATATAGCTACCATTTCCTGGGGCTGGAAACCACCGTCTTGTTTCCATTTCAGATCTAGAGGTAGAAACAGCTCCTCATTTTGCTAACCCTGGGATTCTGAACTATCTCTTGTTAGTTTCATTTAGCACCTTGTACAATCTAGTAAGTGATCCCTTTATCAGACTTCCCTCAATCTACCTAATTGAATGTGCTTCTAAATGCTATAGCTTCTTAAAGACCTTTAAAAACATTCCGACGTTCAAATTCATGAATTTATTTTGTATGTGTATGTGCTTTATCATCTTACTTTTCCAGTTTTTCATTCAAGTTATCAGTCTTTTTAAAATCTGTGATTTTGCTTATGATTTTCTGTTTAGAAATCTGTGTGTGATTATTGTAGAAATTCTGAAAATTACAAAGAAAAAACCCATTTATATTGCTAGCACCAGGAATAAGTACAGTAAACCTTTTGACAAATTTTTCTCTATATAAAATTTTACACAGGTATGTATCATATGCTTTTGTTCAACATCATATAGCAATTCCTCACATCATTTAAAACTCTATAAAAATTTTTAGTAGCTGCATAATATTTTTCACTAAATATATTATATTTTACTGAACCATTCCCCTCATGCTAGATATCTAATTATTTCTAATTTTCACCATTTTTAGTGACATTTCTACAAATATCATTGTGCCTAAAACTTTGTCTATATTATACACTATTTGTTTTGTATTGATTTCTAGCAGTGGAATTAATGAGCCAAGAGTGATAAATATTTTAGTCTTTTGATACATATTATTAAATTGCCTTCTAGAAAGTTTCCACTCCCGTAAGTATAAATGCATGACTCACTGACCTACATTACACTCAGTATTATCGATTGTTAAATCTTTAATATTATCTGATAGGTCAAAAATTGTATCTCATTGGCTTCCCTGGTGGCGCAGTGGTTGAGAGTCCGCCTGCCGATACAGGGGACGCGGGTTCGTGCCCCGGTCCGGGAGGATCCCGCATGCCGCGGAGCGGCTGGGCCCGTGAGCCATGGCCGCTGAGCCTGCGCGTCCGGAGCCTGTGCTCCGCAGTGGGAGAGACCACAGCAGCGAGAGGCCCGCGTACCGCAAAAAAAAAAAAAAAAAAAAAAATTGTATCTCATTGTTTTTTGAACTTGCATTTCTTTAACTGCTAATGAGATTTAACATTTTATTTTCCCTTTTATCAGTTTTCAGGTCAGGTACTATTGTAGTCCTATTGTCCATCTAAGTTATGTAAGCTCTATATTTAGAGGATGTAAATTCTGTTTTTGTCATATTTCTTGCAAATATTTCCCCCAAATTAATGCCTGTCTTTATGTTTATACTGCTTTGAAGAATCAAAGTTGTTTGAACTTGTTTTTCAAGTCAATTACATTTGTCAAAAATTTCCTCCGGTGCTTTTAAGGTTATCTTGTTCCATGTCTAGACACAAGATGAATATTAATCTTTTCCAATGTTTTATGGCTTGATTTTTTTTAATGTTTAGCTCTAACTGCCATTTTTTTTTTTTTTTTTTTTTGCGGTACGCGGGCCTCTCACTGTTGTGGCCTCTCCCGTTGCGGAGCACAGACTCCGGACGCGCAGGCTCAGCGGCCACGGCTCACGGGCTCAGCCACTCCGCGGCATGTGGGATCTTCCCGGACCGGGGCACGAACCCGCGTCCCCTGCATCGGCAGGCGGACTCTCAACCACTGTGCCACCAGGGAAGCCCCATTTATTCTGATAGAGTATAAGATAAGACCTAAACCAACTTTTTTTTTTTTTTTTACAAATAGCAAACTGAGTGTCCTAGCATCATTGATTTATGATAATTTGTTACTTATATCACCTGTATTTACTAAGAACTGTTTGGCTACCAAAATTTCCCTTCCTCCCACTTTCCCATTCCTTATAAAAATACTCTGCTAATTTAATGAGTACTTTCAATATGTTTTACTATCTAATAACGGCAAAAAGACGTATTTTTTTCATTCTTCAGTTTTCTTCAATTTAATTGAACATCTATTTATCTATTTATCTGTTCATTCATTTATCCCATCCTAAGACCAGAGATTGTGATTTGTCCTAGGAGATGTACAAACAATAAATTCGACAAGATCTCAGGAAGTTTACAAATAGTGGCAGAGAACAGACAGGAACACAGACAACTATAGTACAAGTAGAAATAAAGTGGCATCAGAAAGTTATTAGGTTCTATGAAAGAACTGAGAGAGAATCTGATACACAAGAGTCATCTGGAAATCCTTTATGTGAAGATGGCATTTGATGTAGGCCTTCAAAAGGAGCTAGAATTCAGCAGGCAAAAAGTGGCCAACAAGATCAAGTTCACCAGAGGGAGTGAGATAAGTAAAGGCATTAAAGTGAGAGAATGGAAGATTAATTTGGGACACAATAAATAATTCAGCATGCATGGTGTTCAAGTGAGGAGACAGAGCGAGCCCTGCAGTTTTAGGCAGGGGTCTGGGCAGATCAGCTCTTTGTGTCAGGTAAATTACCACATCAGCCTTCCACAGCACAGATATCTACCCTTTAATACATTAACTCCTATTTGCAACAATAATTTCTCTTCAGGAGAACTTTCCCTTGTCACTAGTTTTTAAACATTAGGAAGGAGAATTTGATCCTACACTCAACCAGCACTAACAACGCCAGCAATTCCCATCATATTCTGCCTCAGTGTTGACATCTCCAGAAGGTACATGTCATATCTGACTTTCCCTCTTTTCCTCTAGCCTTAAAAGGCTTGCTTGAATTCGTCTGGGCAGGTTCATTCACTGAGCGCTTTTTTTGTTGTTGTTCCTTGTTTAGAATTCTGTACCCTTGAAATGATTCCAGCAACATCTGCTGTCCTTTTCATCTGCTTTTCCACAGACGGCATTTCTGTATGCCACTCTTTAATGACATTGGCTAAACAAACTTAACATTCAGATGTTTTCCTGAGCCCTACCTGCAGCAAGCCATTGACTCTGGCTTGGTACTTGTGGAATCTCTACTGATCAATACAGGCCACACTCGGGTAAAATAACAAATAAACCACCAAATATCATCGGGTTAGCTCAGTTACAGTTTACTTCTCACCAGGCATAGCATGGTAAAAACTGGGCTGCCCTCCTTCAACTTGTAGCTATTCCCACTGCAGCATTTGGCCTCCAAGGTCACTGCCACAAAAAAGAAAGCTGGAAGGACAAGAGAAATGTTTTATGGTCCAGGCCTGAAAGTGGCTTGTATGATTTCTGCCTTCATCTCACTGGCTGAAACTCATAGGTATTGCCCCAACCTAACTGCAAGGTGTGCCCAGAAAAAGGTAATGGTGTGATGAAACACAGCATATATTGGCCCCAGATAGTTAATCCCATCTAGACCCTCACTTTAGTTCCATCCAGTATTTACATTTTCTAATCTAAAACCACACCAGAATGTTCCTTTTACTATGACACTTAATGCAGAACAATGAGTCCTACATCCCAAACCATATATTTTCCTAGAGGGAATGAACAAAACTTGTACAACTGTTCTGTTAAGTGGTCTAAAACATTTTCTTCTAATACAGTCATTGAAATAACAGCAATTCTCTGCATTCTCATCAAACTCCAGAAATCCAAATTATTAAGAATGTTTTCCTTGGGTTCATCTTAACTGATTCTAATCAGGGTTCCATTACACAGTTCTCTTCCTGGAGAGTTACCTTTATGAAATGTAAAACATAATTTCTGGACAACTACTTCTTTCAATCAAATTTTAGGTTATCTGCTCCACTCCTATAGGCTGCCTTTTTTTTCCCTTTTCCATTCCGTCTTTTCTCAACCATTTTATCATGTGGAATAAAAAAGATTAAGTAACAATTTCTGCTTTCTTTCCATGTTCTTGCCCTTCTTCTCATTGTCTTTTTTACTTTCTTTCTCCATCTATTCTTTTTTGTTTTGTTTTGTTTTTGGGGGGTTTTTTTGCGTTACGCAGGCCTCTCACTGTTGTGGCCTCTCCCGTTGCAGAGCACAGGCTCCGGATGCGCAAGCTCAGCGGCCATGGCTTACAGGCCCAGCCGCTCCGCGGCATGTGGGATCTTCCCGGACCGGGGCACGAACCCGTGTCCCCTGCATCGGCAGGCGGACTCTCAACCACTGCGCTACCAGGGAAGCCCTCTCCATCTATTCCTATCCTCTAGCTTTCTTCTTTCATTCCTTTTCCTCAAGGTTCTCGTGCACAGCTGGCTTACAGAAGTTATGTAAAGAAGGGCTTCTGATGCTACCACTTCTATTGTCCTTGTACTTTTCTCTTTATCAGTCTAATTGCCTGAGACCTATATATATTCACTGGCATTCACCTCCACTTCTTAAATTTCTACCACATCTCAGAATACTGCTCCCTCAGACCCCCAAATCATTTTGAAATTATTTAATGTCACTGCTAAAGCTAACAAACACCCTGTGAGCTTGGTGGGCAGAAATTAGCCACTTTCTTACAGATAATAAAATAGAAACACGCAGCAAATAAGAATACACCTCTGAAATTAGATCTTTTATATCCTAGAGCAGGAGGAATAGACAAACTAGGGCCAATTTTTTTACAACTTGCAAGTTAAATATGGTTTTTACATTTTTTAAAGGTTGTAAGAAAAAGCAAAGAATTGTGTGGCAGAGGCTATATGCAGCCCACTGACTCTAAAATATTTATAATTTGACCCTTTACAGAAAGTTTACTGACCTCTATTCTGGACTATAGTTCTATTATTACACTTAAATCATCATAAAGATGTTTGTAAGTTTGGGACTTCCAGGAAACGGATATCAAGAAAAAATTCAAGGGCAAGAGATTTATTGGTGGGGGGGGGGGGGGGGATAGGGAGCAAGAGTAGGCAAGGAAAGCTTTCAGACCAAGATACAAGACTGACATTTACAAAAGGAAAGGAAGGGGGAGGGAGTTTTCATTAGGAAGAGTCTCAGACAACAGCGCAAGCTTGAGAAAGTCTTGGCCTGCCCACCAGGCACTTCAATGCCAAGATCAATCATAGAGGAGTCCCGCATTGGGCAGAAGTCTCCAGTCCCTGTCACCTCCCCACCAATGCTTGGGCATCAGCAGGAAGCATCTCACAGCCTCAATGTGTTGCATCCCAAAAGCGTGGCCGATGGAGACTATCAGCTCTCTACTCTCCTCGTAACAGATCCCTCACCTAAGTCAGTTTCATCTCTCTGCTCCCTCTCCTACTCCACTACTTTCATATGCCAGAATTCAAATGTCTTTATCACTAGCAATTGATTCAGATTTTCATACAAGTATATTAGAGACCACGCTAATGAATACTTATGGAAAAGCAACGTAGGTTGATGCAGACTTCTTCAGCATTTGTAAAATTTTGCACATAATAGAGTATTGTTGTTTGTGTTAAAAAAAAATAACTTTCAATATACACCACTTGTATATTTATATAGTCTGCTGTGGACTGTTTTTGCTCTTCATATTTAAAGATGAAGCTGCTAACAAGATTATTCTCAGCCAGGGGCACTCACATGACTGATGCATGAGCTGCAATCACTCAGGGCTATATAACAACCTTCTCCAGGGTCTGTCATTATTCAGTAGTCTACAAGAGACGGTATTAGGTCCCTCATTTCTGACTGGTACATGCCATCTCACTGCCTGATGGCATCTCTTGTCTGCCACAATTATTCTTTAACCACCACATGAACACACACACACGTATTATTGTATACCTCCTCACTAAGCCATAAACACCCTTGTGCATTCCCATGTGGCTGTGCCTGGGACCCTCCCCTTACCTGCACTGCCACTTCTCTCCCCAGGAGCCCTGCGCATCTTTCAAGGTCCTATTCAGGCTCTGCTCCATCCAGGCACCTTCCCTGATTATTCTAGCTCTCAGATATTTCTCTAATTCTGACCTCCTACAACTCTTACACACTTCACTGTTCACTTTCACTTCACCTGTATGTGTCTAGCATCTTCAGGTAGCATTTCACTTCCTTGTGCTGAGAGACTATTCTCTGAACTGCCTCTGTACGTCTCACAGAACCTAGCTGGATCTCATATACACTGACCTTGATGGAATGCCCTGCCTTCAAATCCCCTACCCTTCCTTCAAGGCTAATTTCAAACTCCACATTCTCTAAGTATTCTTTCCAACTCCAACTTAAGACTGTATCTTACTCTGCACTATCATATACTTTGCTTCATATACTTTGCTTGTACTTTTAGTATATAATTGTTTCTGCTTTGAAACATAATCAGATGTATGTATATTTTTATTCTCTACCCTCATGAGGTTATAAGAGCTTAGAACACATATTCATCTTTGTATCCTTCATTGTACTTTTGCTCTGCTTAAGCCCGATCTTCAGTTTTGCACTGAATGAAATAATGTCTGAAGAAAAGAATGGTAATAGTTAAAACCTTGTACAAAAAGAAAAGTGACATGAAAGAAAATGTAACCAGTAATGGGAAGAAGGCTCAACAAAAAGCCTCAACTCTATCACTGACTAGTTGTAAGGTCTAGGAAAGCCAGGTAGTTTCTCTAAACAAGAATTCATCATTTGTAGAAATATGTGGATATAATAAACATTACTAAATAACTGAACGTTTAAGAACATGAATTCTGCACACAGTATTTGAATCTCAACTTTGCCAATTACCACCTGGGCAAGTTACCAAACTATAACAAGTTTATTTTCTTACTTGTAAAATATCATAGTACAAAATGATAGCCTATCTCATAGTGTAATTCTGAGATTTAATGAAATAACATATATAATGATCTTAGTAAAAGATCTAGGATATAGAAAGCTTGGTGTGCCTGGTAGTTGTTAGTTTATTACTAATATTATTATTATCTAAGATTCCTTTTAGTTTTAAAAATCAATATTCTATGACAGCATATTCAACAGCTCCATCAATCTCTGAACACATACTCTTGTTTCAAGACTCAGCGCTGAACTGATCATTTATCTGCCTGCCTGTTAACATAAGTAGGGTTCCTGAGGATGACTTCTAGCTGTTAAACTGTTGGTTCACTACAATGAGAAATCTACAGGGAAATTACAATGTACTTATATATCAATATCTAATGTTGACTACTCTATCGAAGCCTTATAAAAGAGATTGCCCAAAGTGGACACCATCATAATACTCTTAGAATTAGTGCTGATGGCAGCATAGCACACTACATTGAATCAAACTGATGAGTTCAAATCTCAGCTCTATATTTACTGTTATGAGAACTGGGACCTTGTACAAATTGCTAAGCTCTTTGTATTTCAGTTTCCTCATCTGCAAAATGCCATAATAATTATCACAATTTCAAATTTTATGGGCATTAAATAAGTACATGCAATGAGTGTCTGGCATATAGCAAACACTCAATATATATTGACTATTATCATTACCCACTCAAGTACTGTGTGCCTGAAAAGCCATACAAATAAAGTATTGCTACCAACGCAACCCACGTGAAACTTATGTGGAAATATTAATCAGAGAAGCAAATATAAATTAGTGCAAGAAGGAGAGAGCATCAAGTTAGATTATAGAAATAGAAGTTAAACTAGTAAATTCAGGGAAAATTTTGCAAATTATGTAATCTTTGAGGTGGACTGGGAGAGGAAAAGAGAGATCTCCAGACAGGCCTTGAGGAGGTATTGAGACTGAACAAGGGGAGGAAAAGGAGAGAACAGTGAAATGACTTAAATATTTTAAATCACAGATTGAGGGAAGAAAACATCATGATGAGAACAGGATCTAAAACAGATAAAGGCTCAGGGCAAGCTACTCTCTGCATGTGCCATTGCTGGTCCTGCTATAGCACGCATACCTATGATACCCACGCTAGAATAATAAAATATAAATGCATGTGAAGTGTAATCATGGGTGGTGTCTTCAAAGACTATCTGAGAAGAGCTCTTGAAAGAATCTGTATCTCTGACAAAGAATGGTGTCATGAAAAAGAAGAGTATGACATATTATAAAAGGTTAGTTAACTTCAGCCTATTGCTAGCATCCTGAGACTACTCATCTCTAGCTCCTTCCAAGTACTTTGGTTGGCTTCCTGGCATCAGCATTAAGCAATCCCAGAGATATATTTCCGTGCTGTCTCAACTGGCCCTCTGGCCAAGGCTGATGCTGGGAAGGAAACCACAGAAGTCACGGATCCACGGCTGGAGGAAGGTGCATGCTCACTCTCTGTTGCTTGCCTGCCCTCTTATCACCCTTACCATGACCCACCACCATCACCTGTCCAGGGCTGGGCGTACCAGGGAATAGTAGGAAGAGGAACAACATAAGACTACTTATATCTGGTCCTTTAAAAGGAAAAAGGAAAGCTTAACAAAAAGATCAAGATCATTGATAATGTACTCATCCAACTTCCCAAGCTAGGTCACAAAAAAATTCACATGACAAATTGTGGGTAAATAACTTCAATTGAGAAAAATCAAAAGCATTATAAAAAGTGGGTGCTATTTACATATTTATTAAAAGATAAAACAGAAGATTTCAAGAAACTTTCCCACTTGCATAGGACCATTATAGTCTATACCCTCTGCCTCTGCCAAGCCTCCTCTCTCCCTCTATTTTCTCACCTCAAATTCCCAGGTAAACTTGTGATTTCATCCACTATTAAGGCACTTTGGTAGAAAAGTTTAAGAATCACAGGATTTTGTTTCCTTCACATCACAAAGACAAATACCGTTAGATGAATGTGTTGGTGCAGAATGAAAAGTTTCTCACGTCCCACACAGTATTTTAATAAGCAACAGCTAAAAAGCCTTCCTCTACCCTATGGTTCTTCAGTTCTGCATCTGTCACTACCTTTGTGTTACTACATTTGTAAATCTCCCTCTTGTGAAAGTCACAGTCTGTGCTTCACCAAACACACCACCCAACAGCTTCCCTGATGAGAATATATGTTTTACTATTTTGGTTTCCTGATTAGACACAGGAGAATGTAATACCACTTGCCTGTTCCTCCCCTCAATGAGAGGGAAAATTGCTAGTTTCCTCTGTGTATCAGGAACCATTAGTGTGGAGATGGCTGCCCTGCTTCTATCCTGCTGCTCAGCTGTAATCTTTATCAAGAGTATCTCCATTTTCCTTAACAATTTCCTAGGATTTGGCTTGCAGAAAAATCAGCCCATCAAGCTGCAGTCCATTTCATAAACATATAGTCTTTTTGGATTTTCCTACAAATATAGTGCTGAGGACAGTATTCCCTTTTTACTAAATATTTAGATTATATGAATTTGGTGTTAACTGGCATTAAACAGCATGAACTAAATCATTATTGTTAATAAACAATACAAATACGTATTTCCGTAGATATTGATATGACTTTCATCTCACCATTGAAAGCCATTGCTTCTCTGTTCAACACATATTAGGTGATATAAGAATGTATTCTTCCTCATTAAAAGCAGAATAGGTGAGGTACAGCAAGATGAAGTGATTTGGACAGGAATAAGTCGGCACTTGATTGAGAGAGCTCTTTAAAATAAGAAGTTTGGCGTTAGTTGGGATTGGACCAATAATGAAAACAAGTTTTATCTCATTGGCTCTCAGTAGATTTTAGAGTGTCCGTGAATGAAGTAAAGCTGGAAAAAGAAATGGCATTACATGACAGAGGTTGAAGTGAGGCGACAGGTGTGGACAGATAGTCAGATGGACAAGCTCCCACAATGCCTACCTCGTAACGTTGTGATGATTAAACTACACAATACATATAAAGCCCTTAGCACAGTACTAAGTGTGGTCTCCAAACATGAGACAGGACTACAGATGGAAATGAGGATTGGACAGACAAACAAATGTAGGTCTAGAGCTTGTTCCAGACACATACAAGAAACTAGCAATTTTTAAAAATTTATATATAGTAAAATACACTGGATCTTCAGTGTACAAAATACTAGTTTTTTGGGTTTTTTCCTCTTTTTGCGGTACGCGGGCCTCTCACTGCCGTGGTTCCTCCCGTTGCGGAGCACAGCCTCCGGACGCGCAGGCTCAGCGGCCATGGCTCACAGGCCCAGCCGCTCCACGGCACGTGGGATCCTCCCAGACCGTGGCACAAACCCGTATCGCCTGCATTAGCAGGCGGACTCTCAACCACTGCGCCACCAGGGGAGCCCCAAAATACTAGTTTTGATAAACGTATACAGCTATTTAACCACCACCCAAATCAGGAATATAAAGCATTTCCTTCACATCATAAAATTCACATGTGCTTTCCAGTCAATCCCCTCCTCCATAATTTCTATTACTGCATCTCAGTTTGCTACTTCTTGAAATGCATATAAATGAAATTACACCATACGTACCCTTTCCAATCATATTGACTTTTTCACTTAACATAATGCTTTTTGAGATGCTGCTTGCATGTATAATTGTTTATTATTTTTTATTGCTGTGTGGTATTCCATTATATACAGGATAATTTGTTTATTCACTCAAATGGACATTTGGGTTGTTTCTGGTGGGCTATTATGAATAAAGCTGCTCTAAATTTTCTTGTACAATTCTTTTTGTGAACTTACAGTTTTATTTATCTTGGGCAAATACCTAGGATTGGAATTGCTGGGTTAGATGATTTAATGACAGTTTCCCAAAGGGGCTGGACCATTTTACACTCCCACCATCAAAGTATGAGGCTCAAGTTGTTTTATATCCTTAACAACATTTCAATCATCACTCCTTTTTATTGTAACTATTCTAGTGAGCATGAAATCATACCTCATGTTGGATTAATTTGCATCTCTCTGTCACCTAATATTGTTGAGTATCTTTACATAGATTCATTTTATTTGTATATCTTCTTTTGTTAATTGCCCAATTTTCTTACCCATTTTTCTTCTCTCTATATTATTGATTTGTGAGAGTTCTTTACATATTCTGGATACAGTCCTTTGGTGAATATGTGTTGAGAATATTTCTCCAAATTGATGGCTTGACTTTTCACTTTCTTAGTGTATTTTGATGAGCAAACATATTAAAATTTGATGAAATTTATCAATTTTAATTTCATGCTTAGTACTTTTTTTTTTTTTTTTGCGGTACACGGGCCTCTCACTGTTGTGGCCTCTCCCGTTGCGGAGCATAGGCTCCGGACGCGCAGGCTCAGTGGCCATGGCTCACGGGCACAGCCGCTCCGCAGCACGTGGGATCTTCCTGGACCGGGGCACGAACCCATGTCCCCTGCATCGGCAGGCAGACTCTCAACCACTGCACCACCAGGGAAGCCCCATGGTTAGTACTTTTCATTTTGTGTCTATAAAACCTTTGTTTAGCCCCAGGTCTTAAAGATATTTGCCAATGTATTTTCTAGAATCATTATACCTTTAGTTTTACATTTAAATCCCACTCCAATTTGAATCAATTATTATGTGGGATGTGAGGTAGAAATCAGTGTTCATTTGTTTTCATACATACACCCAGTTGTATGTATGAACTTTTCCTTCCTCATTCAACTGTATTGGTACATTTTTTTTAAAATCACTTGACTGCATAATTATGGATCTCCTTCTGGACTCTCTGTTCTATTACACTGATCTATTTGCCTGTCTTTATTCCAGTACCACACTGTCTTAAATACAATAGCTTATAGTAAGAGTTAATATCAGGTATTCTTAAGTTTTCCAACTTTGTTCTTTCTCACTATTGTTTTGGCTATTGTCAGTTTTTCATTTCCATATAAATTTTAAATCAGCTTGTCCATTTCTATAAAAAATTGGATGAGAGTTTGATAGGGATTACATTGAATCTACTAGTGTTCCAATCCATGAATATGGTTAAGTCTTTCCACTTACTTAGAATGTCTTTAATTTCATTCAGCAAAGTTTCACGGTTTTCAGTGTAGAAAGGTCTTGCATGTATTTGTTACATTTTCCTAAGGTGTTTTATACTTATTGATTCTATATTAAATAAACCTTTTTAAATTTAATTTTAAAATTGTTTGCAGTTAGTGTGTAGAAATGCAGCTCATTATCTTTATTGACCTAATATCCTGAGAAATCGCTAAATCCATTTATAACTTAAAGTTAGTTTTTTGTTGTTTTTGTTTGTTTGGGTGTTTTTGGTAGATGACTTGATAGGATTTTCTGTGGACAATCAGTGAATAGATTTGGTTTTACATCTTCCTTTCAAATCTATATACCATTTCTTTCTTTTTTCTTTACTTATTGCATTGGCTATACCTATCTAGTACAATGTTGGACAGAAGTGGTAAAAGCAGAAAAACTGTATTTATTCCCACTCTTAAGGATAAATATTTCAGGTTTTTCCCATTAAGTATGTAGTTAGCTGTAATGTTTTGTAGATGTCCTTTACCAGATTAAGGAAGCTTCCTTCTACTCCTTGTTCACGAATGGATGTTGAATTTAGTCAGCTGTAACTTTCTACTTGGGGTCTAGCCTCCCTGCAGGCCATACTAAATAGTATGCTCTCAGGAGAAGGAGCCCCATAAATATAGACTTCACTCAAAGTACTTACCTTTTTTAGCCAAAACCTCTCGTTTACACCTGCTTATGATTGCTCTACATGACTTTAAATAATTGTGCACATATATGTGTGTGTGTGTGTTTAATTCTGTTCATAACTTATAATTATTATCTGCAAGACAATTATACCAACAATCTACTCCTACTCCTTCACTGTTGACCATCAATTTTCTTTTAATATTTTTCATTTTATGATAGCAAATTGATGAAACAAATAAATAGTATTGCATTCTCTTGTATCTAACATATAGTAACGTTTATATTCTCATAAAAGCTTGGAGTGAGATCAAGAGGTACTAGTGAAGAACATATTTTGACTTTCAAAATAAGGAGATATACAGATGTGGTAACACAAGTGGGGTATAGTTTTTTTCTTCTGGCTTGCTTTTAAACAAGAATATTTAAACATTATCATGTTCAAATACCTTCTCCTGCCAAGTTAATATAATCAAACAAATAGACTAAGAAGGTGAAAGAGTACTCGGGGGTATCCTAAGGCAAACTGAATAACAGTCCTATGCATGAAGACTGTTAAACAAATGAAAATTATCTCTCAGGGAAACAGTCCTGTTCCCCAACATCTATTTAGCCTACTCTGCCTGAAAATAAGGTTATTTCCTTCTCTTTAAGGTATTCAAATGCTTGCTCCCACTGCTCCTTTGGTAATATTTTCTTCTTGTCAGAGCTGGGGCTGAGGCAGCAATGGGACAGGAGAAATAAAGAAAAACATGGGTTTAAATTTAAAAGCAAGGTCTCAGGTTAATTACTCAATTGAAAGGAGGTGTAGAACGTTGAGTCATATGTACAACCATCATCAATGAGCCATCATCCCATGGTACAGGTAGGGTCGAAGACAGAAACATGGTGACAAAATGTCCACTCTGTTCAAGATTAAGAGATGGTTTCAAACACAAAGAGCTAATGAAGATTTTTTGGTGGTGGCAAAGGGCATGAACAAAAGTGTTATCAGAGGGGGCTGATATCAAAAATAGAGCTTGTATAATGTAGGACACAAATCACAAAGGCATTTTCAATAGTAAAAGTAATATTGTTTCGGAACTCCTGTTTTTCAGTCCCAGATCCATCATCTTCTAGCCATATGATCTCAGGAATTTTGCTTAATCTCCTTGTGTTTCATTGTGACATCTGGGAACAGGGGTGTAGTGACTGAGAACCAGACCGCAGTCTCCAGATGTCTCAATTCACCGATGGATGCCTGAGTCTCCCTTGTCACAATTTGGTCTTTTCAGTTCCAGTCTGGCCATTTCAAACTCTCCTTTCTCTACTCCTATTTCCTATTATTTCAATCTCTCCAACTTCAGCTCTTATTCTCTCCAGAATTAAACTTAAATATTTCCAATTCCTTAAAAAATTTATCTTAGATCAACTTTCAAGCCAGCTTATATACTTTCACTTCAAAGGCTGCTCTTGGGAAACCATTGGTCCAGTTGAAACTTCCTATACCCCAACAGATGTTTCATATCTATTTATGTAAGTAACCACATACTACTGCTATAAGCACTTTAACAGCACTCTATCTAAGCATTCCATATTCCTCCTTTGCTAAAGGCGATATCAAAAAATGGCACTAAAAACACAAATAAAGGGAAATAAACACAAAAGTGTCTTTTAAAAGCTTACACAACATGTTCAGAAGAGCAGGCACTTTTAATTAGAAATGCTGCACGACTGCAAGGAGCAGCAAAATGTGATTCCTTGAAACATACATAATAGGATGTGCTGATTCACAGGCAAGAGGGATAAAACCCAGAAGCTGCCTGTCTGCTACAGCAATCCTGGCCCTTCCAACTCCATTTCTGAAAGATCAGCCTCAATGGGAACCTTTACACACAAGCTTGGACTCTTCCAGAGGAAAAATAGGCATAGCGTTTCAGTTGGCAAGATAACTGTGTGATTCTCATTTAGCAGCAAAAAAACATAGTGTCCCCTATCCCTGAAAGCTCTTCTTTTCCTTCAGGATCATGGAGATTTGTGTAGGTTGTAGCTTTGCTTAAAATCCCTCAGGCCTGAAACAAATAATTTGCAATGCTTAAAACCGTCATGGAAAATATATGGTTGGGTTTATTTTTCACACGAGAAAATGAAAGGGGAGTGACTATCATCAAACAAAGTCAAGGAAAGTGCCTTTTCCCACTTGCCTAAGTTTAAATTGTTTGAGTGTTCTATGCCTTACATGAGGTTTTTTCTGAGAAATACCTTCCAGCACAGATACACAGAGTCACTGCCTGTCTGATGTCGGGTGTGGAACCCACAGTACAGCTTTCCCAAGGCAAGTCATCCTTAAGTAGAACTGGCATAAACAGGCATCTTAAATTTTAATTTTACATTGCACAGTTTTCATCTGAGCCACCACATGAAAGATGTGAAGGGCTACTCTGCACCTATGACCTAAAACACTATAAATAGTGAAATGTAACATTTGAATGTTTCCCAAAAAAACACAAAAGCAATTTCTTATGAGGCAAACCTTTGCTGCTGCCTCTGAGACCTGCCTGCCTCTATGGATCCCAAGAGGAATATCAGACTCTACAACATACTTCAATTTTAGTAGTTTCTAAGAGTGGTTTAAGAGTATTCCTGGATACAAGCAAAACAACAAGCAAAATGTCTTATCCTAAATGACTCCTCTTCCTCTGCCGTATAAACCCATTATGATGGTTAATTTTATGTGTCATCTTGACTGAACTAAGGGATACCCAAATAACTGGTTACACAGTAATTCTGGGTATGTCCGTGAGGGTGTTTCTAGATAAGACTAGCATTTGAATTAGTGGACTAAGTAAATCAGATGGCCCTTTTCAATGTGGCTGGGCATTATCCCATCCAAGGAGGACCTGAATGAAAGTAAAAGGTGGAGGAAGTTGAATTCATTCTCTGACTGCTGAGCTGAGACACCCACCTTCACCTGTCTCTGGTGCTCGTGCTTCTCAGGCCTTCAGAACCAGATTGGGTCTCCAGCTTGCAGACAACTCAGTCTCCATAATCACCTGAGCCAATATCTTATAATAAATAAATATTTCTATATATCCTATTGCTTCTGATTCTCTAGAAAACCCTAACTAATACACCTATTAAAAGTAAGAATTTCACAAAATTCTCACTTACATTTATTATGGTAAAAAATAATAAATCAAATTTTAAAAAAATTATTTATTGACTGTCCATTAAGTAAAAGATACTAGGATAGGCACTGTGAGATATAAAATAAGGAAGATAAACAGTTTTCTCGTAAGAGGTTTATTGACATTTTACCAATTTCAAAATATCCATCTTCAAAAGATGAGAATTCATCATCAAGGCTGACACATTTGAAAAACAATGTGTTGCTGGCTTTAGATACGATTCTCTAACATTATTCTAATCAACAATGAAGCAACCAATCCTAATTCAACAGAGGCAATAATATCTATTTGGATGCCCAAACTGTTGATTTGAAATTAAATAAACATATATTTTACACTTATCTCATTATATTGTATCTTTGATTCATATTGAACCCATCTCCCTATTTTCTGCAACTCCTAGTCTTCAGAGCAAATTCATAAGAATTTCTAGATATTTCTGGTCCGCCTTCAGTTTATAGAATGAGTGGGATCAGTATTTCCCATTTCAAAATCCCAAATTCAACAGAGTCTTTGGGATATACCCACTGAAGTAGTGGAAACACATAAACTCTGTAGTCAGAGAGTCCTGGGTTCTTATCCCAATCTGATACTGCAACTCTGATAATGTGACCACGGGCCAGTTACCTAACTTCTCCAAGCCATTGTTTTCTCTGAAAGTAGGCATGCAATTTCCCTAGTTCACAATACATTACAACTATTGTGAACAACAGTAGCAGCAACAAAATTGCTCATCTTAGTTGAAGATCTGGCAGTGCCTCAGGACAATCATTCTAACGATTCAGTGATTACCAGATTAAAAATCATTTTAGTGCTTGAAGGGGACAGATCCAACCTCCTCATTCCACACATGAAGACACTGAGATATAAAGGACAGAAGGTACTTGTCCAGGGCCACACACTTAGATAGTGGCAGACCTTGGATCAGGTCTTGACACCTAATCTAGTCCCCTTTTTGCAGTACAGTAGATATGTCTATGAAAACTACAGAAAAGTAGACTGACTTTATAATGATCTTTGATATCTGCAAATTAGGGGGTTTCCTATTGTTAACACATCTCTTTTAAAAGATGGTTGTTAGAGCTCCAACTTTAGGCAGAAAAATAGGCACTAATCTTTAGGCCATGGGCCGCATTTTCCTCAATATAGTAAAAAAAGGTTTTGACCCACCTCCTAGTAATGGAAATAAAAACAAAAATAAACAAATGGGACCTAATGAAACTTAAAAGCTTTTGCACAGCAAAGGAAACTATAAACAAGATGAAAAACAACCCTCAGAATGGGAGAAAATATTTGCAAATGAATCAACGGCCAAAGGACTAATCTCCAAAATATATAAACAGCTCATGCAGCTCAATATTAAGAAAACAAACAACCCAATCCAAAAATGGGCAGAAGACCTAAATAGACATTTCTCCAAAGAAGACATACAGATGGCCAAGAAGCACATGAAAGGCTGCTCAACATCACTAATTATCAGAGAAATGCAAATCAAAACTACAGTGAGGTACCACCTCACACCAGTTAGAATGGGCATCATTAGAAAATCTGCAAACAACAAATGCTGGAGAGGATGTGGAGAAAAGGGAACCCTCTTGCACTGTTGGTGGGAATGTAAATTGATACAGCCACTATAGAGAACAGTATGGAGGTTCCTTAAAAAACTAAAAATAAAATTACCATATGACCCAGCAATCCCACTACTGGGCATATACCCAGAGAAAACCATAATTCAAAAAGACACATACACCCCAATGTTCACTGCAACGCTATTTACAATAGCCAGGTCATGGAAGCAACCTAAATGCCCATCGACAGACGAATGGATAAAGAAGATGTGGTACACATATACAATGGAATATTACTCAGCCATAAAAAGGAATGAAACTGAGTCATTTGTTGAGACGTGGATGGATCTAGAGACTGTCATACAGAGTGAAGTAAGTCAGAAAGAGAAAAGCAAATATCGTATATTAACACATGTAGAATCTAGAAAAATGGTACAGATGAACTGGTTTGCAAGGCAGAAATAGAGACACAGATGTAGAGAAAAAATGTATGGACACCAAGGGGGGAAAGCGGTGGGGGGTGGGGGGGGTGATGAACTGGGAGATTGGGATTGACATGTATACACTGATGTATATAAAATAGATAACTAATAAAAAACTTAATGAATTAAAAATAAAAAAGGAATGTTTAACCTCAAAAGTTTTATCATCATTTAGCTATTCTTCTAAAAGAGAAAAAGGGACTAAAATATGGATAATTGAAAGTTCCAGTTAACTAGGTCCTAGTTAATCTAGGTTTTATTATTTCTAAACCATCGCATTACAAACTCTTATTGGTATAATTACTTTGGAGGCCATTCTATATGGTGCCTTCTGTTCTCTAAACTAAGCTGACCCCAAAATGAAGAACCCCTAGAACTCAATCTGAAAGCTATACTCAGTTCTTAGAATTAAGATGGCATTTTAGTCTCCTGTTTTTGAGCTAGTGCCTTTTCCTATATTTTTACATTTAAAAATCCAATTCAAGCTTTTTGCCTCATGTCCTCCTCTCAGACACCTTAAAAAAAAAAAGTGAGTAAAATAAATCTTTACCCATAGAAAATCTCACACATAATGTTGCCAACAGGCCTTTCATTTTATTGGTTTCCTGGCTGGCTAGTGTATTAGAAATAAGTGAAGATGCGAAAATAACAAGGAACTAGTTTCTGCTGAGAGGAACAAGTTCTTCAAGTTATGAAGCTGTAAGGAAAAGCACAATGAGAAATAATCTTAATATCCCAGAAGCAAGCAATTCTCAGCTGTAAAGCAGTAACGAAGAACTGAAAATCTTAGGAAACACTCAAAATAGGCAATAACAGCACAAAGGCATTTCAATGTTTTAAACTGCAAGGTGAGTTGAATAATGGAGGAACTGTCTTGACAACTCTCAAGAGTAGTCAGATGTGTTTTATTTGCTTTCCCTTTTTTTAATCTGAGTGATTACCTCACCTGTTTAGGCCTTCTACCTTTATATCACAGCAATAGGAAAAGACACTTAAGACGTTCATTAATTTAGACTCCTTTTGTAGTTCTACTGTAAAGGATAATCACCTGTTAGCTTAAGATGGGAACTTATGACTTAACATATTTATATGGCAGGCTCTCTGCTGTGAAGTTAGACTTCAAAATTCAAACTGAGGACAGGAATCAGCCAGAGCTCTTAAATGAAGCAAATATGTTTCAAATTTCAGCAGAAGAGCAAGAAAAGTCCTTAATTAATTAATGGAATGGAACAAGTAGCAATTCTGCCTGAATTTATGTATTCCACATCAGTTGTTCTGTACAAAACAAAGAGTATTGTTGTTTATGTGTGTTTCAAAGAACTAAAGAGAAAGTATAGGCAACATGAATTTTTCCCCTATGTACAAAAAGTCAACAGCAATGACCTAACAGTAATAGAGACTTTGAGTTAGATACAATCTGCTTTTAAGATACCAAAAATTCTCTTTCATACCACGTTAACCAAAGGTACTTTAATAACATCTTACGAGCTGAGTAGGTGTCAAGGATCATCTTTCTTTTACCAATGAGAAAATGAAGCAGAGACGGTTCTGTGATTTAGCCAAGATCAAATGTCAGTAAAGCAAACAATCTCAAAATCAGAGTCTTTCAAGTCTCAATTGACAGTTCCAGCCCAGAGGGTCAATTCACTGAGTATTATGTGAGAAAATCACCTGATAGCATCAAGGCTCAAGATCTGTGGGCTCTGGGTTTAGTTCCATCCATTTTTTTGTCACAAAAATTTTTATTCTTCTATGCAAAAATTAGAATGTTTGTATTACAATATCATCTGAAAGTCTTAATTAAAAGTTAGTTATTTCAGGGGGAAAAAACCCAAATTGTATGACTCAGTTATACTTCATGTTAGTTTTACAACTGATTTCTTACTCCACCACTAGTACATACTTGTATGTTTTAGGTAGATATAAGGAAGGCATTTTAAAGTAAGCCTGTAAAAGGAATTGCATACCGCCTGGAAAGCAACCCACATGCATCAACTCCTTCCTCTTTTGCAGATTCCGTGCTCTAAAATCCCACTCAAAGGCATCATTTGTGCTTCTGACATTAATGGTAAGACAGGCTCAAGCCTTTATAAAGGAAGAAAATAGCTATGAGGATTTTGCTGTATAGTATTGTAGCTATTACAGATTTTCAATTAACCTTTGTGCCTGCTTGGCAAATACCATAATGGTCAGACTCCAGTGCCACAGACTATGTCACAGTGCACAACATACAGCTAAAGATATAACTAAGACTTGAAGGCAGTTCTGCAAAGATACAGAAATCATTCGAATTATATACTTGTATAGAGATATTGATCAAAAAAAGGAAAACTTCTCTGCTTTTGACCAATAAATTTGTATTATGCTCTATGCAATATTAAATATCATTAATTTATCTAAGCATAATATCATCATTAAGTTATATTTTGTTTTGTTTTGTTTTTTTGGTTTCTTTTGCGGTACGCGGGCCTCTCACTGCTGTGGCCTCTCCCGTTGCGGAGCACAGGCTCCGGACGCACAGGCTCAGCGGCCATGGCTCACGGGCCCAGCCGCTCCGCGGAATGTGGGATCTTCCCGGACCAGGGCACGAACCCGTGTCCCCTGCATCGACAGGCGGACTCTCAACCACTGCACCACCAGGGAAGCCCTAAGTTATATTTTAATCCAAGTGTAAGTAGAATATTGGGCTTAGATATTGTATAAATCACATGAAAAAGATATAATCCTTTCCTTTCCAGAGCTCAAAGGAAAACACTGTTATATGCACTGGAAGACACAAATGTACAATATACAAATAAATAACACTAGGAAAGATATAAAATATTATTTTCAGAGCCAGTTACTTGTGTTCTGAATATATTTATCACTAAATTTGTACATAAGAAGGGGAGAAAAGGATTTATTCTTATGTAAAATGTTAGCTCTTAAATTTACTATTTTCCAATGTCAAAAAGGTCAAAATGAAACACAGAGGAAATCCAAAGGACTGCAAGGTAGGGAATGCCTTTGGCATTTACCAGTTTCGCCTTATCAGTCAGCCAGTGAACGATGGTCTGTTCTCTGGAAGTCATCTTCTCACAAGTCTCAGAATCCATATAATTACATTCAAGGCTTATGATGTATCCACTTGAGTCACTGGGCCCAAGAGCTCTTTTATTCAGATAAAGTACTCTTCCTTAATACACTGGAAAATGGCATGCCTTCTACTCCTCATTTACTTCCTAAACAACCTATCTCATCTAAATGATTGTTCAATTCAGATACTAAGTCCATAGATTTGATAATAATCTCTTAACATGAGCAATTTATATATAGAATTCAAGCATTCCTAAACAGGAAGTTACAATAAGGAAAAAAGAATGAGAAACATTATCTGTCTTAAGTAAACCAAGTTCATTCCAGAAGCAGAAAATCCATCAAGAATGGGTTATTCTTCTCTGAAATACGTTTAGAAAACTTCATGACAAGAAACAGTTCAAGAGCTGCAAAAATTTCCAGAAATGGTGGAATGAGACAATTACAAACAGAAAGATTGAGGTATTCATGTTTTGGACCTGAACTCCAAGAGACCCTCTGCTAATCCACAGAAAATTTTACCCGTGACTCATGGAGAGGTCAGGCAGGAAACAAAAAGTTGGATCTGTCAGAGCAGATGCTGAACCAAACCTGAGGGTATCGTAAAATACAATCATCCCACAAAGCCCCATATCTTCGTGGGAAACCAAGAGGCATGGAAAGTGGGGGAAGGAAGAAGGAGGGTCCTACCAATATTTTTCCATTTTTCTTCTTCCTCCCATTCTAAAGAATGGCCTCCTTTCAAGTAGATTTCACCAGAACACAAATGCGTTAGGGTGTGGGGTTGTTGAGTTGCTGTGTATTTAGAAGGACTCCTGGTCTTCCTTTTACCTCACTGATTGCTCCCCAATCCTCTCTACTTATCCTTTTCTTCAACATACATCAAAACTTTAAACTCCCAAAGCATTTGTTCCTTGGACTTCCTTTCTCCTCTACCTATACTCACTTCCTTGGTGATCTTATCCAGTCCCATCATCTATACAGCAATAACTCCCAAAGTCACATCTCTAATCCCCACCTCACTACCTGCCTCTGTAACTACTCTCTTTGGATGCCTAATCGCCATCTCATATTTACCTTGCCTAAAATTAAATCATTGATCTTCACACTCACCACTCCCCAAAATATCTGCTCTGCCTGCGGTTTCTTATCACAGATAACAGTAGTTCTTCCCTATTGCTCAAGTCAAAAACTTGAGGCCACTTTGACTCCTCTTTTATATTTATAACATTCATCCAATCTCTCTACAAACTCTGTTTTCTCTTACTTCAAAAATATATTCAGTACCTGATCCTTTCCCACCACCTCCATTGCTTTCATACTGTTCAAGCCACTGTCATCTTGTTATATCTCATCTCTCAGGTCTTCGTTCAACACAGGGAGATACAATGTCCCCTCACAGAGACTCAACAGAACCTAAATTGTCTTGTGGTTGTACAGAGTTTTCGCTCCTTTGCCTCTGGTTGGGGAAAAAATGTGTCCACTTTGAGTTAGTGGAAACATATCCTTATTAATAAAATATATATTCTTCCAAATCTGTTGTTAGCCAGTTCCCTTATGATCATTTCTTTTGACATTCAACAGCCTAGATTTTCAAAACCCAAAATCCCTTTCTCTGCTTTGGTGTTACAATAACTCTGACCTGTGACAATAGATGCTTCGCAAATTCTACCTTCAATGGAGGAAGAACAACAAGTTGAAAAATAATTCCTGGCAATGAAAAAAAATTGCAGTAGACGCATCTCCCATATATGCAGGCAGACTGAAGGGTAGGCTGGTTTAGTTGATGTTGCTGAAAGGACTCTTCCTTGGCCAGGAAGAAGTTTAGCTATTTTAGAAATTCAGAGTCCCTAACAGCGTCAAAAATCACCTTCCATTTTTCTCCCTTTCTTCCTTTGCCAGTTCTCCTTTATCTGAGATTTCTTCTAACAGGGAAATTTAAGACATCATATAGTTCTTTCACACTGAAACTTTCACTGAAATCTTTAGTAACCTCTGAGTCCCTTTCACTTCTACACACCAGATCCCTCACAGGATGACACCCATTGCCTCTAGATGATTTTGGACCAGGGTTTATAATCAATATGGTGCAGAGATGGGTGATCATGAGGATTCTTGAAAATTCTGGACAGTCCCAACTCGAAACAAGTATAAATAATCTTAGGTCAACCAACTCAGGTGTTTAAGAAAAGTAATTTTCTATTTTATGGTTGAATTTAATTTCCATTTTGAGTGCTGGATTTGCTAGGTGATAAAAAAAAATCTTAAGTCAATTCAGGTCCTCTCTCACCTTCTTGTCCCCAGATTCTACTGCACATTCTGGCCAAAGGATACAAAGAAATTACTTGGAGAAACAACATCAACAAAATTGGGCAAATATCAATGGAGAAATAGATTTTCCAGGTCAAAGAAACTAGAGTCAGGGGTGTGTCTAGGGTTACCTGTGTACTGACAAGGATGGCCAGTTGCTGATGCCTCAACTGGTTCACGAACTGAAAAACTCTAATGTTTGTAGACATTCCTTTAAATGGAGTACCAACATTGTTCACGTAATTCTTCTAAAACAGTGCTATAAGCGCCAGTAAAAAGAGCTGTGGCTGACAAAAAACCCATCTTCATTCTTATTCTGGCAAGATCTTAGCTGAGAAGAAACTGTCACAGGCTACAGCTTGCCCCACATGGAACAAGGAGAAGGGAAAAGCTATGCAAAGATACTTGGCTTCTGCTCCTGCTGCATAAAGTAACCTCACTCTTGTTACAAACTGTAGCATGGCTAAACAAACTGGGAATTTTAGCAGGCGTGTGTGTAATCTTCAAAAACCCTACCTGTAATGCTGCAATATCAAAATACCTCTTCTGGTGACCTTGGATAACTCACCTCTAACACAGAGGCTAGAAGGCATAGTATGGTTCTTCGTTAGATAGGTAGATGACTCACTAGATAGACAGATAGATAGATAGGTAGATGGACAGACAGATGAATGGTGCAATTATTTGGTTATTTTGGTTTCTTACCAGCTGCAGATGTTTCCCTGGACCTGACAGAAGGCTGATTGGGCAGCAAAGGTTAACAAGACTGAGCCTCTGAGCCTGCTGGGGTGAGAGGCAAACCCCTTTTCTCTGTTACATTGCTGCCACTGCCTCGCCCCACCCTTAACTCTGAACTCTGGGGTTCTGACCCAAGCCCAGCACCTAACCTAGATTTTGCTTTGTTGTTGCTGACTATGAGCTGTGACTCTGATTAGCCTAGAAATAGCAAATCTGGAACAAGTGACTGCATTTATGTTTCTGCCAAAATTAGCATAGAATTTTTAGTCTTGAGGACAAGATCACTATAAAAATTGCTGTTTATACAACTTTATATAAATTATATTAGTTTGCCAAGTCATCATCAGTAACATGAGGCTAACCTCATTTGTATGTATTTAATAAGATTTCATTTTTCAAATCTAACTCTGGCTTAGAGCTGTGCTGTCCAATACAGCAGCCTCTAGCCACGTGAGGCTGTTGAACACTTGAAATATAACTAGCGTGATTTGGATTTTCTGTAATTTTAATTTATTTAGATGTAAATTTTAAAACATATTCATTTCAGTTATCAGAAAATTTTAAGTATTTGGGGACAACTTAGATATGAATCTACTTTTTCTCTTGTATGTTTTATGAATTCTAAATGCAGATAAAATATTTCCATATTAGTTTGCCAATTAAGGTGTGCTGAAGTATAAAATTTATACTGGATTTTGAAGACTCAGTATCAAAAAGAAGTAAAAACTCTCAATAATTTTTTATTCTTTATATCCTGAAATGATAATATTTTGGATATATTGTGTAAAATAAAATACAGCATAAAAGTTACTTTCACCTGTTTGTTTTTATCTTTTTAATGTGACTATTAGACAATTTAAAATTACATATCTGTTTTTTGGGGGGAGTTGTTGTTGTTTTTTGTTTTTGCAGTATGCAGGCCTCTCACTGCTGTGGCCTCTCCCGTTGCGGAGCACAGGCTCCGGACGCGCAGGCTCGGCGGCCATGGCTCACGGACCCAGCCTTTCTGCGGCATGTGGGATCTTCCCGGACCGGGGCACGAACCCGTGTCCCCTGCATCGGCAGGGAAGCCCTACATATCTGTTTTGAAATGTATTTCTACTGGACAGTGCTGGCTTACACAAACTGCTCATTAAGTTGCCTTGGTGTACTTTGAGTTATATCATTCTCTGTAAAAGTTTACCCCAAACACTCTAAGTTAACACTTTAACCTGACTCTCCCACTGCAAAAAATAAAACTCTCGGGTTCTTTTTCCCCCCACAGAAAATACTATAGGAAAACCTCTCTCTCTTTCTGATAGGAACATAGGCTCAGTTATGCAAAGCAAAACAGGAAGAATTACTTAGGCTCCTCACTCTTTTCCAAAATTTGCATCGAATAATGCATTCCTGACATTATTTCTGCAGCTTCCACCATCACTGAAGCTCTTTCTGTTGAAAATCCTCCCAAATGAAATAAAGAGAGCAGATGAATGAATGAAACAGATTAGGATGTTATTTCCTTCTCCTTTTGTTAGCTGCAAAATGTACCATATGGACATATCACAATGCGCCTTGCAGAAATTTGAATCTCTGATAAAGTTTTTTTTTAAGAATGACATAAAGTACTCATGATGAATGAACTTTGAGCATTAAGTGATGAATGAGTTTTTGAATAACCATCCTTTCAGAAGTTATATCAAGTTTCTAGTAACATAAGCATTTAAGTTCTAAGTGGCTCATACTTCAGGTTTTTGAACAAATCTAATGCCTCTATAAAATCTTACACTGAAGTAAAACTTACTCTTTCCAGTGTTTATATAGAAACAGATTTTAGAGATTTTCAAATTAAGATTTTAATCAACACTTTCAGTTTCTTGAGTGAGGAAACTAAATCAACTCTACTTTGGTCTTTAAAAATATATATCGCTAACTTATTTGAGTAAATGCTATCATTGCTTAGGAATACTGCTGAACAATACTATTAAAACCTTATGGGAAACACTACTTGGCTAAATACATATTAAATCAAAGATTCATTGGACACTTTATTTTTACTAAGTAAAATGAATTAAAAAGGCAAACTAACTGCCCTGACTCTTCAGGTATTACAACGTATTCCCAGAGGTTAGAAATACCCATGTAGAACATTTATGCATTAGAATTTGCTGTCTTTGAATAGACAAAGGAGAATAAAAAGAAAAATAATGGAAGGGATCACCATAAGCTAAGACACAAGACAATAAAGAAAATCTTGACCAATTAAAAGAAAAATATACATGTGCTCCAAATAGGGCCAATATAATTACTATAGCTCAGATTCAAATATGGTTTTACTTCTGTTTCTAGTAACATGGCAGGCTAAGTAACTGGAACAATTTTATACTGAAAATAACTAATAATCTTGAATATAATAAATGTTTAAATATCCTTAACAGAAACAATAAGCTGGCAAGAATAAAACAAATTCTCAAGTGAAAAAAGTCATATAGAATCCATAGAAGTAAGTAGAACACTAAAGTCAACTTTCACCCTGAGATCATTTGCTTAACTAGGTAAAATTAAGCTTCAATTTTCATACACTCATGAGATTTTGGAGCCTGTAACACCAAAGAGATAAACCCTCAGTGAACAGTCAACCAAATATACTGGAGAAAACGGAACCCTCCTATACTGTTGGTGGGAATGTAAATTGGTGCAGCCACTATGGAAAAAAGTCTGCAGGTTCCTAAAAAGCTAAACATAGAGCTACCATATGATCCAGCAATCCCACTCCTGGCCATATATCTGGAAAAGACAAAATCTCTCATTTGAAAAGATACATGCCCACCAGTGTTCATAGCAGCACAATTTACAATAGCCAAGACATGGAAGCAACAACATAAATGTCCATCAACAGATGAATGGATAAAGAAGATATGGTACATATATACAATGGAATATTACTCAGCCATAAAAAAGAATGAAATAATGCCATCTGCAGCAACATGGATAGATCTAGAGATTATCATACTAAGTGAAGTCAGGCAGAGAAAGACAAATATTATATGATATCACTTATATGTGCAAACTAAAACATAATAATACAAATCAACTTATTTACAAAAAAAAAACAGACTCACAGAAATAAAAAACAAATGTATGTTTACCAAAAGGGACAGGGAAGGGGGGACAGATAAATTAGTGGTATGGGATTAATAGATACACACCACTATATATAAAATAGAAAAACACCAAGGACTTACTGTACAGCACACAGAACTATATTCAGTATCTTTTAATAACCTATAATGGAAAAGAATCTGATGCTGTACACCTGAAACTAACACAATATAGTAAATGAACTATAGTTAAATTTAAAAGAAGAAAAAAAAAAACAAATATAACCCTCTGCCCTTCATCCATAGAGACCTGAAAATAAATTTATGTATCTCAAAACTTAGGGCTGAACGAAGGGAAAAAATCATCACTGAGAATTTGGAACCACAAGCCAATCCTCACCAGTGTCCACAGGACAATATACATCACCTCAGTGTTTGGAAAGCATTAAGGATGAAAACTAGATATTCTGGAATGAATTTTCCCTGGTTGCCAGACAAAAGCAAATGAAAATCCTCACAAAAGAAACTCCTCTCATTTCAAAGAACATCATCAGTTCACAAACAGAAACTAAAAACAAAAAGAAAGAGGCACCATGATTGAGAATCAGCAGAAAGAAAACAGAATCTAAAAGGACTTCAGATAAGGAAGAGAATTTTCAGACAAAAACACTGAAATAATTATGTTTAATGTTTTTTTAAATAGATCTTTATCGGCGTATAATTGCTTCACAATACCATGTTAGTTTCTGTTGCACAACAAAGCAAATCAGCCATATGCATACACATGTCTCCATATTCCCTCCCTCTTGAGCGTTCCTCCCATCCTCCCTATCCCACCCCTCTAGGTCATTGCAAAGCACCAAGCCGATCTCTCTATGCTGCTGCTTCCCACCAGCCAACTATTTTACATTCAGTAGTGTATATATGTCGACGCTACTCTCACTTCGCCCCAGCTTCACCCTCCCACCCCATGTCATCAAGTCCATTCTCTATGTCTACCTCTTTATTCCTGCCCTGAAACTAGCTCAATCAGTACCATTTTTTTTTTTTTAGATTCCATATATATGCATTAGCATATGGTATTTGTTTTTCTCTTTCTGACTTACTTCACTCTGTATGACAGACTCTAGGTCCATCCACCTCACTACAAATAACTCAATTTCATTTCTTTTTATGGCTGAGTAATATTCCATTGTATATATATGCCACATCTTCTTTATCCATTTATCTGTTGATGGACATTTAGGTTGGTTCCATGTCCTGGCTATTGTAAATAGTGTTGCAATGAACACTGTGGCACATGTCTCTTTTTGAATTATGGTTTCCTCAGGGTATATGCCCAGTAGTGGGATTGATGGGTCATATGGTTGTTCTATTTTTAGTTTTTAAGGAACATCCATACTGTTTTCCATAGTGGCTGTATCAATTTACATTCCCACCAACAGTGTATGAGGGTACCCTTTTCAGCATTTATTGTTTCTAGCTTTTTTGATAATGGCCATTCTGACCAGCATGAGGTGATACCTCATTGTAGTTCTGATTTGCATTTCTCTAATAATTAGTGATGTTGAGCATCTTTTCATGTGCCTCTTGGCCATCTATATGTCTTCCTGGGTGAAATGTCTATTTAGGGCTTCCACCCATTTTTTAACTGGATTGTTTATTTTTTTGATATTGAGCTCCATGAGCTGCTTGTATATTTTGGAGATTAATCCTTTGTCTGTTGTTTCATTTGCAAATATTTTCTCCCATTCTGAGAGTTGTCTTTTTGTCTTGTTTATTGTTTTCTTTGCTGTACAAAACCTTTGAAGTTTAATTAAGTTCCATCTGTTTATTTTTCTTTTTATTTCTGTTACTCTAGAAGGTGGGTCAAAAAAGATCTTTCTGTGGTTTATGTCAAAGGGTACTCTTCCTATATTTTCCTCTAAGAGTATTATAGTGTCTAGTCTTACATTTAACTCTTTAATCCATTTGGAGTTTATTTTTGTGTATGGTGTTAGGCAGTGTTCTAATATCATTCTTTTATGTGTACCTGTCCAGTTTTCCCAGCACCACTTATTAAAGAGGCGGTCTTTTCTCCATTGTATGTTATTGCCTCCTTTGTTGTAAATTAGGTGCCCATATGTGGGTGGTTTCATCTCTGGGCATTCTATCCTGTACCATTGATCTATATTTCTGTTTTAGTGCCAGTACCATACTGTCTTGATTACTGTAGCTTTGTGATATAGTTGAAGTCCGGGAGCCTGACTCCTCCAACTCCATTTTTCTTTCTCAAGATTGCTTTGGATATTCGGGATCTTTTGTGTTTCCATATGAATTGTAAGATTTTTGTTCTAATTCTGTGAAGAATGCCATTGGTAGTTTGATAGGGATTGCACTGAACCTGTAGATTGCTATGGGTAGGATAGTCATTTTCGCAATGTTGATTCTTCCCAGCCAAGAACATGGTATATCTCTCCATCCATTTATGTCATATTTGATTTTTTTCCTCAGTGTTTTATAGTTTTCTGAGTACAAGTCTCTCACCTCCTTAGGCAGATTTATTCCTAGGTATTTTATTATTTTTCTTGCAATGGTAAATACGAGTGTTTCCTTAATTTCTCTTTGAGATTCTTCATCATTAGTGTATAGGAATGCAAGGGATTTCTGTGCATTAATTTTGTATCCTGCAACCTTACCAAATTCATTGATTAGTTCTAGTAGTTTTCTGGTGGCATCTTTAGGATATTCTATGTATAGTATCATGTTATTAGCAAACAGTGACAGTTTTACTTCTTCTTTTCCAATTTGTATTCCTTTTATTTCTTTTTCTTCTCTGATTGCTGTGGCTAGGACTTCCAAAACTATGTTGAATAAGAGTGGCAAGAATGGACATCCTTGTCTTCTTCCTGATCTTAATGGAAATGGTTTCAGTTTTTCACCACTGAGAACGATGTTGGCTGTGAGTTTATCATATATGGCATTTATTATGTTGAGGAAAGTTTCCTCTATGCCTGCTTTCTGGATGGTTTTTATCATAAATGGGTGTTGAATTTTGTCAAAAGTTTTTTCTGCATCTATTGAGATGATCATACAGTTTTTATTCCTTAATTTGTTAATGTGGTGTATCACACTGATTGATTTGTGTATATTGAAGAATCCTTGCATCCCTGGGATAAATCACACTTGATCATGGTGTATGATCCTTTTAATGTGCTGGTGGATTCTGTTTGCTAGTATTTTGCTGAGGATTTTTGCATCTATGTTCATCAGTGATATTGGTCTATAATTTTCTTTTTTTGTGATATCTTTGTCTGGTTTTGGTGACAGGGTGATGGTGGCTTTGTAGAATGAATTTGGGAGTTTTTCTCCCACTGCAATTTTTTGGAAGAGTTTGAGAAAGATCAGCGTTAGCTCTTCTCTAAATGTTTGATAGAATTCGCCTGTGAAGCCATCTGGTCCAGGACTTTTGTCTGTTAAAAGATTTTTAATTATGGTTTCAATTTCATTACTTCTGATAGGTCTGTTTATATTTTCTAATTCTTCCTGGTTCAGTCTTGGAAAATTGTGCTTTTCCAAGAATTTGTGCATTTCTTCGTGGCTGTCCATTTTATTGGCATATAGCTGTTTGTAGTAGTCTCTTATAATCTTTTGTATTTCTGCAGCATCAGTTGTGATTTCTCCTTTTTCATTTCAAATTTTACTGATTTGCGTCCTCTCCCTTTTTTTCTTGATGAGTCTGGCTAAGGGTTTATCAATTTGGTTTATTTTCTCAGAGAACCAGCTTTTCATTTTATTGATCATTGCTATTGTTTTCTTCATTTCTATTTCATTTATTTCTGCTCTGAACTTTATGATTTCTTTCTTCTACTGACATTGGGTTTCCTTTGTTCTTCTTTCTCTAGTTGTTTTAAGTTCAGGGTTAGTTTGTTTATTTGAGATTTTTCTTGTTTCTTGAGGTGAGATTGAATTGCTATAAATTTGCCTCTTAGAACTGCTTTTGCTGTGGGTTTTGGGTTGTCGTGTTTTCATTGTCATTTGTTTCTATGTATTGTTTTATTTCTTCTTTGATTTCTTCAGTGATCTCTTGGTTATTTACAGTGCACTGTTTAGCCTCCATGAATTTGTTTTTCAGTTTCTTTCCTGTAATTGATTTCCAATCTCATAGTGTGTTGGTCAGAAAAGATGCTTGATATGATTTCAATTTTCTTAAATTTTCTGAGGCTTGATTTGTGACCCAGAAGTGATCTATCCTAGAGAATGTTCCGTGAGCCCTTGCAAAAAAAGTGTGAACTGCCAGTTTTGGGTGGAGTGTTCTATAAATATCAATTAGACCTATCTGATCGATCATGCCATCTAAAGTTTGTGTTTCCTTATCTATTTTTTGTTTGGATGATCTGTCCACTGGTGTTAAGTGGGGTGTGAAAGTCCCCTACTATGATTTCCCCTTTTATGGCTGATAGCATTTGCCTTATGTATTGAGGTGCTCCTATGTTGGGTGCATAAATATTTATAATTGTTATATCATCTTCTTGGATTGATCCCTTGATCATCATGCAGTGTCCTTCTTTATCTCTTGTAATAGTCTGTAGTTTAAAGTCCATTTTGTCTGATATGAGAATTGCTACTCCAGCTTTCTTTTGATTTCCACTTGTATGGAATATCTTTTTCCATCCCTCATTTTCAGTCTGTATGTAACCCTAGGTCTGAAGAGGCTCTCTTGTAGACAGCATATATATGGGTCTTGTTTTTGTATCCATTCAGCCAGTCTATGTCTTTTTGTTGCAGTATAAATCCATTTACACTTAAGGTAATTATTGATATGTATGTTCCTATTACCATTTTCTTAATTGTTTGTGGTTTCTTATTGTGGGTCTTTTCCTTCTCTTGTGTTTCCTGCCTAGAGAAGTTCCTTTAGCATTTCTTGTAAAGCTGGTTTGATGGTGATGAATTTTCTTAGCTTCGTCTTATCTATAAAGTTTTTAATTTCTCCATTGAATCTGAATGAGATCCCTGCTGGGTACAGTAATCTTGGTTGTAGGTTTTTCCCTTTCATCACTTTAAATATGTCCTGCCACACACTTCTAGCTTGCAGAGTTTCTGCTGAGAGAGCAGCTGTTAACCATATGGGGATTACCTTGTATGTTATTTGTTGCTTTTCCCTTGCTGCTTTTAATGCTTTTTCTTTGTATTTAATTTTTGATAGTTTGATTAATATGTGTCTTAGCATGTTTCTCCCTGGATTTATCTTGTATGGGACTCTTTGTGCTTCCTGGACTTGACTGACTATTTCCTTTCCCATATTAGGGAAGGTTTCAAATATAATCTCTTCAAGCAAAGATCAATAAAACTAAAAACTGTTTTTTTCAGAAAATAAACAAAATTAATAAACCATTAGCCAGACTCATCAAGAAGAAAAGGAAGAAGACTCAACTCAATAGAATTGGAAAGGAAAAAGGAGAAGTAACAACTGACACTGAAGAAATACAAAGAATCATGATACATAACTACAAGCAACTATATGCCAATAAAATGAACAACCTCGAAGAAATGGACAAACTCTCAGAAAAGCACAACCTTCTGAGACTGAACAAGGAAGAAATAGAAAATATAAACAGACCAATCACAAGCACTGAAATTGAAACTGTGATTAAAAATCTTCCAAGAAACAAAAGCCCAAGACCAGATGGCTTCACAGGCAAATTCTATCAAACATTTAGGGAAGAGCTAACATTTAGAGAAGAGATAACACCTATCCTTCTCAAACTCTTCCAAAATATAGCAGAGGGAGGAACACTCCCAAACTCATTCTACGAGGCCATCATCACCCTGACAACAAAACCAGATAAAGATGTCACAAAAAATGAAAACTACAGGCCAATATCACTGATGAACATAGATGCAAATATCCTCAACAAAATACTAGCAAACAGAATCCAACAGCACATTAAAATGATCATACACCATGATCAAGTGGGATTTATCCCAGGGATGCAAGGATTCTTCAATACACACAAATCAATGTGATAAACCATATTAACAAATTGAAGGAGGAAAAACCATATGATCTTCTCAGTAGATGCAGAAAAAGCTTTTGACAAAATTCAACACCCATTTATGATAAAAACCATCCAGAAAGCAGGCATAGAGGGAACTTTCCTCAACATAATAAATGCCATATATGATAAACTCACAGCCAACATCATTCTCAGTGGTGAAAAACTGAAACCATTTCCACTAAGATCAGGAACAAGACAAGGTTCCCCACTCTCACCACTATTATTCAACATAGTTTTGGAAGTTTTAGCCACAGCAATCAGAGAAGAAAAAGAAATAAACGGAATCCAAATCGGAAAAGAAGAAGTAAAGCTGTTTGCAGATGACATGATACTATACATAGAGAACCGCAAAGATGCTACCAGAAAACTACTAGAGCTAATCAATGAATTTGGTAAAGTAGCAGGATACAAAATTAATGCACAGAACTCTCTTGCATTCCTATAAACTACTGATGAAAAATCTGAAAGAGAAATTAAGGAAATGCTCCAATTTACTATTGCAAGAAATAGAATAAAATACCTATGAATAAACCTATCTAAGGAGACAAATGACCTGTATGTAGAAAACTATAAGACACTGTTGAAAGAAATTAAAGATGATACAAATAGATGAAGAGATATACCATGTTCTTGGATTAGAAGAATCAACATTGTGAAAATGACTTTACTACCGAAAGCAATCTACAGATTCAGTGCAATCCCTAGCAAACTAGCAATGGCATTTTTCACAGGACTAGAACAAAAATTTTCACAATTTGTATGGAAACACAAAAGACCCCAAATAGCCAAAGCAATCTTGAGAAAGAAAAACAGAGCTGGAGGAATTAGGCTCCCTGACTTCAGATGAAAGCTACAGTAATCAAGAGAGTATGGTACTGGCATAAGAACAGAACTACAGATCAATGGAAACGGATAGAAAGCCCAGAGATAAACCCACCCACATATGGTCACCTTATGTTTGATAAAGAAGGCAAGAATATACAATGGGGAAAAGACAGCCTCTTCAATAAGTGGTGCTGGGAAAACTGCACAGCTACATGTAAAAGAATGAAATTAGAACACTCCCTAACACCATACACAAAAATAAACTCAAAATGGACTAAAGACCTAAATGTAAGGCCAGACACTATCAAACTCTTAGAGGAAAACATAGGCAGAACACTCTATGACATAAAACATAGCAAGATCCTTTTTGACCCACCTCCTAGAGAAATGGAAATAACAAAAATAAACAAATGGTACCTAATGAAACTTAAAAGCTTTTGCACAGCAAAGGAAACCATAAACAAGACAAAAAAGACAACTCTTAGAATGGGAGAAAATATTTGCGAATGAAGCAACTGACAAAGGATTAATCTCCAAAATATACAAGCAGTTTATGCAGCTCAATATCAAAAAAACAAATAACCCAATCCAAAAATGGGCAGAAGACCTAAATAGACATTTCTCAAAAGAAGATATACAGATTGCCAACAAACACATGAAAGGATGCTCAACATCACGAATTATTAGAGAATGCAAGTCAAAACTATAATGTGTGGGGCTTCCCTGGTGACGCAGTGGTTGAGAGTCTGCCTGCCAATGCAGGGGACACGGGCTCGTGCCCCAGTCCGGGAAGATCCCACATGCCGTGGAGCGGCTGGGCCCGTGAGCCGTGGCCACTGAGCCTGTGCGTCCAGAGCCTGTGCTCCGCAATGGGAGAGGCCACAACAGTAAGAGGCCCACGTACCGCAAGAAAAAAAAAAAAAAACTACAATGTGGTTTCACCTCACAGTGGTTAGAATGGCCATCATCAAAAAATCTACAAACAATAAATGCTGAAGAGGGTGTGGAGAAAAGGCAATCCTCTTGCACTGCTGGTGGCAATGCAAATTGATTCAGCCACTATGAAGAACAGTATGGAGGTTCCTTAAAAAACTAAAAATAGAACTACCACACGACCCAGCAATCCCACTACTGGGCACATGCCCTGAGAAAACCATAATTCTAAGAGGGTCATGTACCAAAATGTTCATTGCAGCACTATTTACAATAGCCAGGACATGGAACCAACCTAATTGTCCATCAACAGATGAATGGATAAAGAAGATGTGGCACATATATACAATGGAATATTACTCAGCCATAAAAACAAACGAAATTGGGTCATTTGTAGAGATGTGGTTGGACCTAGAATCTGTCATACAGAGTGAAGTAAGTCATAAAGAGAAAAACAAATACCGTATGCTAATGCATATATATGGAATCTAAAAAAAAGAAAAAAAATGGTTCTGAAGAACCTAGGGGCAGGACAGGAATAAAGATGCAGATGGAGAGAATGGACTTGAGGTCCTGGGGAGGGGGATGGGTAAGCTGCGACGAAGTGAGAGAGTGGCATGGACATATATACACTACCAAATGTAAAATAGCTAGTGGGAAGCAGATACATAGCACAGGGAGATCAGCTCGGTGCTCTGTGACTACCTAGAAGGGTGGGTTAGGAGGGTGGAAGGTAGATGCAAGAGGAAGGGGATATGGGGATATAGGTATACATATAGCTGATTCACTCTGTGATACAAGAGAAACTAACACACCGTTGTAAAGCAGTTATACTCCAATAAAGATGTTAAAAAAAAAAGCCTATTTTATCTCATACGGGTATTGCTACTCCAGCTTTCTTTTGATTTCCATTTTCATGGAATATCTTTTTCCATCCCTGCACATTCAGTCTGTATGTGTCCCTAGGTCTGAAGTGGGTCTCTTGTAGACAGCATATAGGTGGGTCTTGTTTTTGTATCCATTCAGCCAGTCTGTGTCTTTTGGTGGGGGCATTTAGACCATTTACATTCAAGGTTATTATCGATATGTATGTTCCTATTACCATTTTCTTAATTGTTTTGGCTTTGTTTTTGTGGGTCTTTTTCTTCTCTTGTGTTTCCCACTTAGAGAAACTCCTTTTGCATTTGTTGTAAAGCTGGTTTGGTGGTGCTGAATTCTCTTAGCTTTTGCTTGTCTGAAAAGCTTTTGACTTCTCCATCAAATCTGAATGAGATCCTTGCTGGGTACAGTAATATTGGTTGTAGTTTTTCTCTTTCATCACTTTAATTATATCCTGCTACTCCCTTCTGGCCTGCAGAGTTTCCACTGAAAAATCAGCTGATAACCTTATGGGGATTCCTTTGTATGTTATTTTTTTTTCCCTTGCCTCTTCTAATATTTTTTCTTTGAATTTAATTTTTGTTAGTTTGATTAATATGTGTCTTGGTGTGTTTTTCCTAGGGTTTATCCTGTATGGACTCTCTGTGCTTCCTGGACTTGGGTGAATATTTCCTTTTCCATGCTAGGGAAGTTTTCAACTATAATCTCTTCAAATATTTTCTCAGACCCTTTTTTTTTCTCTTCTTCTTCTGGGACCCCTATAATTCGAATGTAGGTGCACTTAGTGTTGTCCCAGAGGTCTCTGATATTGTCTTCAATGTTTTTCATTCTTTTTTCTTTATTCTGCTCCTCAGCATTTATTTCCACCATTTTGTCTTCTAGATCACTTATTCGTTCTTCCATCTTGGTTATTCTGCTATTGATTCCTTCTAGTGTATTTTTCATTTCAGTTATTGTGTTGTTCAACTGTTTGTTTGTTCTTTAGTTCTTCTAGATCATTGTTAAACATTTCTTGTATTTTCTCAGTCCATGCCTCCATTCTATTTCTGACATTCTGGATCATCTTTACTAACATTACTCTGAATTCTTTTTCAGGTAGATTGCCTATTTCCTCTTCATTTATTTGGCCTTGTAGGTTTTTACCTTGCTCCTTCATCTGTGACAATTTTTTTTTTTTTTTAATGAGTGAGACTGTGTTTCTGTTTTACTGGTTGTTTGGTGTGAGGCTTCCAACACTGGAGTTTGTAGGCTATTGGGTAGAGCTGGGTCTTGGTGCTGAGATGAGGACATCCGTGAGACCTTATTCCGATGAATACGCCCTGGGGTCTGAGGTTCTCTGTTAGTCCAGTGGTTCAGACTTGGAGCTCCCATTGCAAGATCTTCCACCCAACCCCAGGATCATGAACCAAGATCCCACAAGCCGTGTGGGGTGAAAAGAAAAAAGAGAGAGAACAATAACAAAGTAAAAAATAAAATTAGACTAGGAAACTAAAAGGTATGTTAGAAAGAATGTAAAAATAAAAATATAGATGAAGCAACAACCGGAAGGTACATCAGTACCACAGTCGTAGAAAAGAGGAGGCCGGAAAAGATAAAAAAAAGAAGGTGGGGGAAGGTCTTGACTGTGGAGGGTGGGGCCTAAGCAAGGGTGAGGTCTGGGCGGTGGGCAGGGCCAATGCTCAGGACCCACAGGGCTGGAAAAGGTCCTGGAGCTTGTGGGGAGTGAGGCTTAGGCTCAAGGAACAGAAGGGGCTCAGGTGTGCCCCCCACCCCTGGTCTCAGAGGGCAGGGTACCTCACCTGGGAGCCCAGCAGGCTTCCTGGGCTCCAGTCGGGGGGACAAATGCCCTCCTCCCCTCTCCTGCTCCTCCCGTCTGGAGTCTGGGAGGGCCCCTCCTGCCTGCCTCTCCTGATCTCCCGTCTCCCTCCTATGCCCCCAAGGACCCACATGGCCTGGCGGGGTGTTTGGAGGGCAGTGGATCAGCTTGGGAGCTCAGCAGGCTCCCCGCCCCGAATGCGCAGGGCAATCTCCCTCTGCTCTTCTCCCGCTCCTCCTGGAGGGCCCCGCCCCCCTGCCACTCCTGATCTCCCCAGCCTCCCTCCTATGCCCCCAGGACCCATGCGGCCTGGATGGGGCTTTGGAGTGCGGGGGGGGCGGGGGGGGGGGCAACTGGCTTGGGAGCTCAGCAGGCTCCCCGGCCGTAGTGGGCCAGGCGATCGCCACCTGCTCCTCTCCCTCTCTTCCCAGAGTCCCTCCCGCCTGCCTCTCCTGATCTCCCCAGCCTCAGGGGCATAGATCCTGTCTGGTTTCCACTTCTCCTCCCCCCTCAGTCCCCCTACATCTTACCGGTTCACTCTGGGGTTCCTCCCATCTCCTTGGGTGTCAGAGTCCCCCACCAGCAGCCAGCAGGTGCCCTAGTTGTGGGGAGACTGTATCGTCTTCCCACACCACCATCTTGACTCCACCTCCCCTGTTTAATGTTTTTAAAGAAACTTTTTAAAGCTAGGAAATATATGCGAGACAGACAAAGCATATTTAAAACAAACATTACTTCTAGATGTGAAATTTTAAAACAAAGTGGAGAGGTTTAAAAACAAATAAATAAGGAGAGAATTTGTGAACTGGAAAATAGATACAGGAAAATGAAGAAATGATCCAGATTGTCGACAGCATAGACAAAGAGACGAAAAATAGGAAAGAAGGTTAAGAGATAGAAACAAAGTGAAAAAACTTACATAAGCAAAGAAATTAGACTGATTATTTAATATGTTGAGATAAAATTATCCAGTTATGTACCTAGCAAAAATATCTATCAAGAACAAATACAAAAGAGGACATTTTCAGAAAAACAGGATCTAAGAGTATTTATACTCAGCTGTTTTTCACTAAAAGAAAGTTGGTAGGATGCATTTCAGAAAGAAGGCAAGTGATCCCAGAAGGACAGCCTGAGCTCTAAGAAGAAATGAATAGCACATAAATTGATTAGCACAGTTAAATAAATATTAACTATTCAAACCTATAATAACAATGTATTATAGAACAAATAAGACAATTAAAATATACAACCACCAAAAATAAATTAACTGAAAGAAAGGGTGAATACAGTTAAGGAGTCTAAGACCATTTATGTCATCTGAGAGAGCGAAAGGTATTTATTAAATGTAGCCTTTGAAAGGTTAAACATGCATATTATCACTATAAAAAATAGAAATGGAGTATAATTTCTAAAAAGATAGATGAAAAAAATGAGAAAATTAATCTAAGAAAAAAAAAGAACAAGAAACATAAAAGGAGTAACAAGCTGAAAGCCCATAACAAGACAGTTCAGTACATATAGTTGTATCAAGAATTATATTAAATGTAAAAGGACTGAATGCTCCATTTAGAAGACAGATATTTTTAGAATGGATTTTTGAAAAAGAAAAGCTAAATGCTTTTCAGAAACACATTTAAGTGTGTTAAGAAAATTACACATTGGAGAAGGACACACTGGAGACTTCCTCTTCCAGGAATATGGAGGAAATTAACTTTTCCCTACTCCTCCCTCTAAGTACAACTAATAATTGGAACTTCATATATAAAACAAACATAAGACAACCCTGAAAAGTAGAGGGAAGAAGGCAGACCAGCTAGGAATGTTGAAACCTAAGAAACAACACAATGGTGTGTCTCCAGGTTTTCTTTTTGCTTTACAGACCTCAGAGTTGTTGCTGAAGAAGCCGGCAACCTAGAAACACCAACAGGGAAAAACAAAAAAGCCCCAGAAAAACCCTGCTCTTTCTAGCCAAAGGACCAAAAATAAGATCGAGCAAGAAAAAAAACTTTCAGACAAAAAAACTTTCAGACATGCCACGGAAAAAACTGGGGCCCGACCCATGGCAGCAAAATCAGAATGGGGAGCCTGGACTTGCACTCTTACCATTGTAAAATACCTAATAATACAGCCTCAAAACTTACAAACAAGCATCATTAGAACCACCAGAAGAAATGGAAAACGGGAGTTATTTGTTACCACAGCCTACTACTCTAACTGAAATCCCTGCACAGCAGATTTCATTCAGCAAGAAGCCTTGTTTAATTCTGGAGAAAATGAGGTATTGAGTATAGAAGAAGATTTTCCAGAAAGAAATATAGTATATTGTCACACCAGCCACATGTACCTCTCATCTACTCCGTTGGCCTTCCTAGGAGGTGTCAAACTGATGGCAACATTTCTCCTACGGATGCAGGTGTGGGTGGATTGTGAATGAGGAGAAGTAGCATGGAAGTCAGCTGTGCCCGATGCTTACTGCAGATTTCATTGCTACGAAGTATGAGGCTTTAGTGAAAGTCAAAAAAAGCATTAGACATTTCCACAAATATGAATAACATCTGTTAAGATAATGGCATTTTCTACAGCAAACACAACAGTAATGATTATGGAATGTTCCCATGAGTCCCTCACTCAGAAGCAAACACCCACGATTAATCTAAAGTAGATTACTTATTACTGCTTCTTGGCATTATGCTTTCCTAGGGTTACCTAGACTCTCCTGTGAGCACTAACAAAAGTATCCTAGTGGGCATCATAACTTTTTCTTTCCCTGGGCGAAGTTCAAATGACACAGTGTTAGAGAAAGGAAGGAAAGGTTCTCCTGACCAACCCCCAGTTACTAAACAAAGTGCAGGGCGAACAAACAGTCTCCCATCAGCTGTTCTTAAATAGTCTCAGGGGCAAAAGCTGAGTGGAACAGTCCTTTAACTAGCCAGTAGTGTAATAAGAGTATCTCTAGGCAGGAAATCAGAAAAATCCACAGATTTTTCTCTCTGCTCTCACGGCTCTCCTTGAGAATGTACCTTTCATAGGAAAGTATGAATGGACGCAACTGCATGCTGCAGCTCTCAAATGTACCACCAACAGGGGGCACCAAAGGAAAAGTCAGGACCCTAAATAAGACTCTCAGGGCTAAATTGATCTCTCAAGGGCAGTCTTCCACAATCTACCTTTTCCCAACCACCAAGACTGCAATTCATAAAGGAAACCCCAGATTATAAATGAAGAACAAAGGGGGTCTACCCTTGGCGGGCAAAGTTGAAAGCAAGCCTGCTAGATATGTTTCTCTCTCCCAGCATCAGTACCAGGAAACCACAGGAGAAACAGCTATATTGTTAAAGGATTTTAAGTCTAAATGTATCAATCGCATGAATTGTACATAGTCTTCCTTACCAGAAGACCTTTTATCCCAGCCTATAATCTAAAAGACCTGAAACTTCACTGCTGGCACTGCTGGAAGCTTTTCCATTGAACCACATGCTTTTAAAAAAACCTCTGCATTTTGGTTTTCATCTCCTCAGCAGAGCAAATTATCCCATCAGCCTGTGGTGAAGTGGGAGGTTATTGTTCATGAAACTATGAAAGAACATAATACCACAATGCAAATGAGAAGCTTGAAGTCTCTTTTACCCATTAAAGCTATTCTGGAAAATACTCATTCTCAGAGAAAAGAGGAGGAAAAAAAATACACTGTAGCCTTTATACAGGAAGTTTTGAGAAGAATATTAGGACTGCATTTAAGGGAAGCAAGAAATAGCTATTCAACTCCACGCCTCCCTCCATCACTCCAAGGCCACCTTTTAAGGAGGTTTTGTTCTTATGAAACAGAATGAATGCTTTCTGCCTGTTTGACCTAGAGAAGCATGTTAATTCACAGTTCTGTAGCTTCTGCCTAAAATGCACTGACTGAACGCTATCAAAATGGCTGAAGGACATTAGCTGTCCACCGTGCAGGCAAACACATCTCCTCCCCCAGCGTGCTCCCACACAGCATTTACTTGAGGCAGCAGTGGCCTCCCTCCTCTTAAGAAGCTGGGAGCCAGCTGGAAGCAAAGTGCCAGGAAGAGAGTGGAGGAAAATCCATTCCAGTTTCCAGGGTAACCCTTGGGTAGTCTCCCTGTTTTTCAAAAACAATGAGCAATTTATTTGGTTTTAGACCATCCACATCCTGGGGCAGGTCTTACCTGTTCTATTTCATGCTTTCTGGAGAATAATCAGTGCAAGTCACAAGATATGAGTACATGAAGGGAGAGTCTTCACCTCTTAAGACAAACTGTACTTAGAAGAGCTTTGTGTGTTTTGGCTGATCAAGGAACAGCCAGAAACTAGAAGCCCACTTGGAATGCCTCTGTTGTTGCAGGACAGAAGAAAAAGTCATATAAGACACACAGAGTTACAGCAGAGCCAGAAATAATGGAGTCTTGGAATGCTTTCAAGGCCTACTTTAAATAAGCACCTGTTTGAGATCTTTCCCTACTTCCCAGATAGCTTCCTCCACTGCAGTGTTGTTCATCATATTTCTTAAATCCCAATAATATAATTCTGCTTTTAGATGCCTCCATTGGCAGTGTACTCACAAAAGGCAGACCTTGACTTATTCGTGCATATGCCCCAGCATTTAGCACAGGTTCTGGTGCTCAATAAATGTCTAATGAATGGATTGGGGGTGTTTCCTTGTGGATCCTTAACCTGAAGGAGCTCAAACATCTATTCTTGCTCCCAGGTCACTTGATAAGGCTGATGAATAATCATACACATATGCTAATTAGATCTATTCTAAACACGGTTTTCAACCTCAGGGGCTTATGGTGATACCCAGCAATTCTATCACTTTTTCCACTCCCTGGCCTATCTCCATCTCTTATGCAGCTATTTCAAATTTTTAATCTTCTCCTAATCCCCCTAAAACCAATTCCAGAATCTGACTGCCATCACACGTCATAATACCCCACTGAAAAATAGAGACCATCATGTACAAATTTCTTCCATTTCTTTCTTCTTTACCTCCTTGCTACCTCTTTAACTCTGTACTCATCCTTTTCTCTTTTCTTCTTTCCTTTCTCAGAGGAAAATGTCATATTCCATTTAATGTGAACCACCTATGAATGGATTTTCTCCTTTTCAATATGCTCCACGGTTTCTTTCCATCAGTTAAGCACCTCATTCTTCATTTTATGTCTCAACTGAGAGGTTTGAAGACAACAGATCTGTGTCATCAGTTTCAAGCTATGTAACCATGGACCAGCTCTCTAACCTCAGTTTTCTCATCTACAAAATGGAAGTAATAATCCATGTCTCAAAAGAGCTTGGAGGAGGATTAATGAGATACTGCACATAAAGCACTCAGCCCAATGCTTGACACATATGCTCACTCAGTAAATATACTTCCTTTCCTTTTTTTCTTCCCCATCCAAAACAGACTCAGTTCTAAGGACTCTGCTTCCCAGTCTTAATTACAACATCTTTTTTTTCCTTCCCTTCCTTCCAGACCCTGAATTCTGTGCCCACAGCTCCTCTCCTCTCATTTACTCCTCAGCCCACTGCAATCTGGCTTCTCCCCCATCACTTCACTGAAACATCTCTCACACATGAAACCAAGATTCCTAAATGCTCTGAGTTTCACAGATTTAAATATTTTCTGAAAAAGCCAAGGAATGAATCACGGAATAAAAGACAGGATGAATGCATGAATAGATAATATTCTCCCTAATTGATCTTATCTACTTTCATGGCTTTAACTTTTACCCATATTTCACAATTTCCAAAAGTATCTCCTGAACTCTCTCGCTCCTAAACTCAACCACTTATTTTCCCAAGTGCTTTCGAATACTTTCCACCTAGATACATCTTGAGACCACAATAAAGAATTAGGCAAGAATCCATCCAGCTACCCAAGCTGGGAATTCCAGCACAGTCAGGCCCCAGGGAAGCATCTCTTTTCCTACATGTCAGAGTTAGTCAGTCACAAAATCTAGTCAATTCTACATTCAAAATATCTCTCAATATTTTTCAGATTTCTGGAGAGTGGAAGGTTTTCTAAACGTTAACTATATATTCTAAGACTCAAGCAAGCACCTGTAGGTATAATCACACTTACTTAAATAATCCATGTTCCTTTTCCCTTTACAACCTGTAAATGTGGGCCTCTGATATCCCCAGTCTGCAAAGAGAGAGCCTTACATGTGCTCACAAACCACCTGCAGTTTTTGTTCTCTCTGCATTAGCTTCCCTTAATAAGTACAAGGCCTGCCCACAATGCCACCCTTAGGTGCTTCATAATTGCCACTAATGGTGCCCAAAGTTACAAAATAAATGAGGCCGCCTAGAAGGTTCTCCCACAAGTTTCCCTTTGGGACATCAGGGAGTGTCATATTTTATGTACAAATGAAAACATGGCCCTTCGCCCCACTCAGGCTGCATATTGTCTCCTTGTCTGGGAGCAGAATTACTGCTCTTACAGCATCTCTCAGAAATCCACCCCATCATTTTTCTCATGCTTCATTTCCTAGAACTACCACCCAGTTCAAAGAGTCAAGGAGGAAACCTGTGGTGTTCAGTTCTCTCTGCCAGACTAGTCAGTGAGCCAGCATCTCTGGCAAAAACGACCTTCTCATTTTCTGTCTAGCCATTTCCTTGAATTATAATAAATATCATCTCTAATAATTACATTCTCTGTAAATGAGGTGGCTCCACCCACAAGTTCCGCGAACAGGCAAACTCAGAATCTTAGCTTAGGTTACCTAGGAGACCCTACTGCATTTATTTAAGACATGGATACATTAAAAAGAAGAAATAGAAAAATGAAAAAAAATTCTGAAAATCATTAGCTCCTTTGCATTTAAAAAAAGAATTAAAGGAAATTATGTATGTGAGCACTAACATTTTAAATTTATAATAAATTCACATTGATAAGAAAAACACTAAAAACCCAATGCATAAATAGGTAAAGAATGTGAACAAATTATTTAAAAAGATGAAATATGAATGTCTAAATAAGATACGGGGAAATATTCAGACTCACTATCAATGAAAGAATTGTAATTTAAAACAGCAATGATATAATGGGTTTTTTTCCTATCAAATTACTAAGACTTTTTAAATGAAAGCCTCCAAGTGATGTTAGATGAGATAACCTCCTTCATATACTGCTTGTAGGAGTACAAATTGGTGCAACTATCCCAGAAAGCAATAAGTAGCAATATGTATCAAGAGTCTTATAATTGCTCATTTCCTTTTTACCCAGTAATTGTTCTTCTGTGAAAATATCCCAAGGAGATAATCAGAAATGTAGAAACATTCTGAAAGCAAAAGAGTATTTATTTCAGTGTGTTTTTACTAATAACAACAACAACAACAAAAACCAACACAAAGGTCCACCATTAAGGAACTGATTAAATATGTCATGGTACATCTGCTGATAGGATACTACAATGTATTATGGAATATCAAGTTTCTGAGGTTTCCAATGACATGAGAAAGTAAATATATTGTAATGTTTCCTTTCAATAGTAGAACTCAAAAATTTTTATATAATATGAACTCAACTGGAAAAAATTTGTAGGAAACTGAAAGGAAATCTTTTAAAATACTGAGAGTGACACAAAAGTGCGGGATTATGAGTGACTGGCATAGGAAAAGGGATCTTTATCTCCTGTAATACTTCAAAATCTTCTACACAAGGGGCTCAATGGGAAAAGGACACAAATTATTTTTACCTATAAAATTAGCAAAGTAATGATGATCGATGCTAGACAGAATGTGGTGAGTCAGGCCCTGTCATTTACTCCTGGGAGAAGCGTTAAAAAGATTTGAAGAAAATGTACCAAAATGCTAATAGCAATTACTTCAAGGAGTTGGTATTAAGTTTCTTCTTTCCCAAAGTCTTCATAGTATTCTAGGACTGCCATAACAAAGTACCAAAAACTGGGTGGCTTAAAACAACTGAAATTTGTCTCAGTTCAGGAAAATAGAAGTCTAAGATCAAGGTGTCTATCCTCCTTCTTTAATCATACCTGTCATGACTTCCTGTATATAACGCTCTGTTTTCCCCAACCCAAGCGGCCTATAAATTAGACTTGCTGCATTGCACAGTTTCATAAATGTGCCAATTTCACATATTGGATTTTAGACCCCCACTCCTTTGACCTCATTTATTAATTTATCCAAGAAATACATATTAGGTACTCACCACATGGCAGGCATTGTATTGATAGTAGGGATTTGCCATTTAAAATTAAATCACACCCCCCAACTTTCGGGAGCTCAATTTAGTAGAACTCATCAGACATATGTAAATAGTATGTTCTAAAATATGGTATAAGTACTGTTATAAAATCTTACAAAGGGTACAAATGGGGCAGAAAAGTAGAAGGAGTCAATTTTACTAAAAGTAGGGAAAGATTTTGTAGCAGAGGTATCCTGGAGCCTTAAAAACATAAGTGACTGTTCCACTGTGCTGCCCCTTCTTGCCTCCTTTAGCTGCCTGATAAAAATTCTATTTATTCTTCAAGGACCAATATTCCCAGGCCTTAGCAAACCATTCACCTGTTATTCCATGATCAGTGAATCATTCAAAGCATGTTGCTGTTTGCGCCTCTTTGCCTTTGCTCTAACCCTAAAAGAGATGTCTGTTCTCCTATTGCCCCACCCCATCCTAGAGTGTCACGTGCAAGGTAACTTTCATGCTACTGTCTTACTCAAGGGTCCCTGTTGTTTATAAAAGGCTTTATAAACTTTTCAAAAGCTTTTCCTCATGTTATCTTATTTGTAATGCATACACAAGTTGAGTATATGTGATTATTCCCATTCTACAGATGCGTAAATCAACACAAATGGTGGAATGACCTGCCCCAAGTTCCACCATGGGAGAGTGAATTGCAGTGCATGGGCAAGAACAAAACCAGATACGCTCCTCTTGGAGGATACATTCTCCTGTGGCATTGCTCTTCCCAACAGCATGTGTGGTATGTCATCATTTTGCCATCTTTCTCAAGCTATGCTTCAGCTTCTAGATTCTCTTTTATTCACAGTACCTGCAGTGCAGATTCCTGTACAGGATGTAAATAAATGTCTTCACACCTCTGTGTGAAAACACTACATTTGTGTAAAAAAATGTCATACAATAAGGAAGGTTCAACAGAAAAGATCAAGATGATCCCAAACCTCCACAGTGCCCCATCTGGGGTCACTCTTAGCTCTTCACATGATTGTTTTGTATGGGCTACTGTTGATGTTTGGGGATAATCACTAATTTATTATTATAGTACCCTTAAGCTATAATGACGTTTCCAATACTAGTTTTTTGTCCCCATCAATATTTATTGCATTTTACTGCAGCTGTTTTCCATTAGGAAACACAAACAGAAATCAGTATTAAGATCATTCTCTAGGAATACTATGTCCTCTGCACTGTCACTCCTTATAAGTGATTTTTAGTAAATCCAATATAATCTGCTATTTCCTAAGACCTCAGTGATAAACTCAGTCCTTGAAAAATGCTTAAATTTTAAAAGTAAGCCAATGTACTTCTCAGGGCTGTGTTTATACTGTGAAACCTCACTTCATGCATCCCAACCATGCCTATCGAACTTGTTAAAAAAAGATAGTCACTTCTCCCTTTCCGAAAGAGGCAGACGCACTGAATTATTTTCCCATGAGTTGCTTCCCTAGTGCGACTGAGGCCAAAAAAGCTTTCTGGGACAAACACAAAGCACATCTTTTCCATAGCACCTGTAATTCAGGACATATTATACCTTAAAATCTACCAAACTGTGTCAAATCTGAATATCTCACCAGGATCCCCATTTGGAAGTGACAGAGTACACCTGTGCAGAAAGCTCTGCCCTCCCCCACCCCCAGACATCCACAGAAGGTTCAGGACAGCTCCTGCGAGGTGGACCTGCATACAGCACACAGCAGGGCTGAGTGCAGAGCATTTGATAACACACCAGGTGAGCCCGTGCAGCTGTAGCAATAAGGTGGGGTCTGTAGTGTATTTCGTAAAGCCGTGAAAAAAATGAGATGGGGCCACCAGTTGTCAAAGCTTATTAATCTGCCCGGGATCTTTCAGACTCATGACTAAGTAGCCATCAGTAGGTTGTAAAGTCCCCACAGGGTTGCTGCTTCCAGGGATTTCTCCTGGTTTAGTGTGTAGCTTCTCTCCCTTGTTCTCTGTCTTTCCATTCTCTTTTCTACCCCCTCCCCACCACCATTTTATTTTTCTTCAGTTTCAAACTAGTGTGAAATCTCTGCACCGTGGAAAGGTTTCTCTGCAAACAAACAAGGAAAATCTGTGCTCCGAGTCTTAGCTCGCCTGCGAGGAGTGAGGCTCAGAACCTGGAGGGTTGGGAAGACGAGGGGAGCAGCCTGGGTGAGAAGAGTGGAGCGGGGGCACGAGCAGGGGAGTAGCACCCTGCAGGCACAAATATTGAGACAGGTTTTCCCTCTGCACTAATTTAGTGTCACCTGCCACCCACACATTCCCCATGGGATCCAGTTGGCCACATAGTGTTAGCAATGGGGCAGAATGGAGGCGTCACGGTCGTCCCTCTTCATGCTGGGCTGGAATCCACCCCATCCCTGAACATACAGTGCTAGGCTATTGGAACTGGGCTTTCAGGCTGGAGAAAGCTTCCAGCTGACCTCACCCTACTGGCCAATGAAGCCCAACGGGACACATTACACAAATGTACCCATCAGCTCCCCAAACAGCAGCTGAAATGGATGCTGACGAGATGTTCCCTGACTCCTTCCCCAGACAGGCCCCTCCTGCAACAATCACGTGCATGGCATCGACTTCCCAGCTGCTGCCCTCCACCAGCCTGTTACAGGATCAGAATCTAGTCATACTGCACGAAACCATCCTATTCCTCTGACAGGAAATGAGTACATTTTATTTTTTTTTTCCTGTTTTTAAATCTGTGCAATAGAATCAGAGCAAGCCTGAGGAATAATGATTCATAACCTTCCCAAGTGCCTGTCCAGAATGCGAAGCCACTCCCAAAACCCCGAAAAGCAATTTGGGATAGGAAAAAGAAAAGGATAGCCTAGAGAAATGACTATGTTGTTATTATGCTGCCTGACTTCCTGACTAAAACAGAAGCCATGCCTAATGCAGTGCTGGCAGGTGAGGTAGACGCTTTATGTCCTTTGCATCTGAGAACCTGAATTTAAGCAGACTTTGGAGTCACAGTAAAAGCTATTTCCCAAACACAATTGATGCACATCGCAAGCTCCTCGCCCTCCTGAGGTCATTGTGGCTCCATGTTTATTGATTAGTGTGCTTTATCCTAATCAGTATTCAAATCAGAGTGTTTGGCTAATTTTAAACCCAATTTTACATATACTGTGGTTTTAGAAGTTGTTTCAAAAATGAAACCTTTACTAACAGCACAAAGATAACAAACATGAAGCAACAGAAGGTTTCGTAAAGACTATAGAAAAGGCGGGGGGGAAATGCCAGTGATTACTCAGGAAAAATCCTTGAAAAACATTCAGTGCGGAAACAATTTCTGCTGATGTGTCACATCTTGCAGGTTTTCCATGAGGTATCAGTGTCTCTTTAAAGAAACATTTGTCAGGAAGGGTGAGCTCGAAATGTGTCATCTTAATTATTACATGAGTAACCTTCAGATTCAAAATGATTTTTTGATTCACCTACTGAGTAAAATACTTGAAAGCTAACCAAACTTTTTTTAACATTACCAACAAGTTCTTTTCCTGTGACTTCCAATCCAAATAGCCTAGCAACACTAGGACAGAGATAAGTCTAATAGTTAAACTCTATTCTCTGAACCATGAAAAATATCAATAAAAAATTGTTGCTGGTATGATGAGAGTAAGGATAAGACTGTCACTTGTGTGGGTGTCACAGATGGCAGGTTAAGTCTCTTGCAGGTATCTGTAATCATGAACAAGTTCTAATGCCCTTCAAGTCCTCTCTAAGCTGAGCAATCTACAGAGAGGGAAACATCCAGAGAAATACTGCAGCTTCTTCTATTGGTTTCTCCTCTGCTGTGACCCTAACTTTCCAAGTTGATCTTTAGCATCCATGAAACAAGGATTAGGAAACAATGTGAATTGGGGGTCTGTGTTTACATTAGTTTATTTGAACTACAGAAATTAATAGGGCTGGAGGACACCAGCCATGCAGGAAATGTCTGCCCTTAGGACCTCGTAGAGCCAAAAGCGGTATGCGGACAAGCTTCAGGTGGGGAATCAGCACCACTGTGAACAGGTCTGACAGGTGAATTCTAAGGACGCTCTGTGGCTGCAGGGAGGTGTCAGGGATTAAGTCTATACATGCCTGAGTGTCATCTAGGGAGGGTAGGCCAAGTATAAGAAAAAGGAACACAACTGCAAACTACATTGCACCGTATCATCCTAGAAAGCAGAAATCAAGTCTCTGACCCAGTCCTTTTCTAAAACTTCCACAAAACAAAACCCTAAGTGGCAGAAAAGAATGACAATGGGAACCGACCATAGTCTAGGTGGGGTTATGGAGACTGGGAGTTAAGAAAGAGCCCTAAATCTATCAGCAACAAGTTCAAAATATCTTTGAACTCTCCTGGTTTAACTTAAAAATCAATACAAATTAGTAACATACCCTGGAATGAATCTTTATTGGTTGTAATATGAAGTCATTCGAAAATTGTTTTCCACAAAATAAACTTTGCCTGTTTATTCTGTGTGCACTAAGGGTAACCCACTGCCAATCTGAGAAGCAGGGTTCTAACCTCTGGACTCGGTCTTTAAGAAGAAGTGTGAGGTAGGTGACATATCAGTGGTTTGATTTTCTCCTTAATAACATGTTTTGGGGGAAAAAAAATTGACATAATGTAGAAAAAGTCTGCTCAAGTGATCTAGAGAGCACTTTTCCTTGAGTGTCAGGCTGAGATGCATGGGAACTAAATAAAATATGATCAGTCTTAGAGAAATACAACACACAGTGCGACCTCAGTTTAGAATCTAAAATACTTAAAAGAAAAAGGTACTAGCCTAACTGAAGCCTGTAAAAATATGATTAACTTTCAAGGAGTCCTGGCCTACAAAGAAGGCAAAACATGGTAAACTTTATATTTGCAAAATTGGATCTAGAGAGTGCTGGATAAATTAGTCAATAACACTAATAATCTCCATAAGCTCTTCCTCCCCAAAACCACCCTAAATAAGCAAACAATCTAGGAAAAACTGGAGTGTTCTCTCAAGTCCTTACCACTCAACTTCCAACTATTGCTGTTCTCACCTTCCCACTATTGCTGTTCTCACCTTCCCACTATTGTTGTTCTCACCTTCCCTATGCAAAAGTTCTACAAGCAGCACTAGATTTTACCTGCAGCTGTTAATAACCAGAAGCAAGCTCTACTTCATTACAGTAAAGGTATCTGTTATAATGTGAGTTATCTGTTGTAATGGCTCTTTGGTATCTATGTGCCCTATGAACTGGCATTTAAGTTTATCCCAATTTTTGTCCTATTAAAACACAACCCCATTGAGTTCACATTTGTATATAAATATCTCTTTAAAGTGAAAAAATTTTAATAAGATGGAATTGTTTAATCTAAAATCATGAACATTTTGCATTTTGAAACCCTCTGGAAGAGTTTTTCCAATTTACTCTCCCATTAATGGTCCATAAATCTGAAGTTTTTCACATACCTTTACTGACTTAAAGTTTTGATATTATTTTTATCTTCACTAATCTGACAGAAGAAATTTTATCTCTATTTTTTCATGCAATTCAACTTTTTTTCATAAATTCATTGGTTATTCATATTTCTACTTTTTTGAATTGCCTGTTCAGGTCTTCTATCCATTTTCTTTTGGGGTGATGGCACGTTCTGATTGATTTCAAAGAGCTCTTTCTAAATCAGCAATATCAACCCTTTGTCACATGAAATACAATATTTTCCCAGTTAATCATTTTTTAAATTGTAGGTACATTTAACATATTTATGCTATAAAATGCATTGTTCTTTTCTTGCTTAGAAAAGCTGGATGTTCTCCAACATTTGGAGTAGTCATGTTTTCTTTTAAAGATTTTACATTTAAATCTTCAATCTACTTAAATTTATTTTGGTGTTAGAAGGATACAACTTTATTTTCTTACAAATGGATAATAATTACCAACAGTCCTTTATTAAAGCCACAGTCCAAAATCAAGGTTTCTCAACATAATCATAGGAGTCAACTGAGGGATTAGTTAAAAATAATCATGTCCAGGTCCCAATCCAGACCTGCAGAATTAGAGTCTCCAGGAAAGCAGTCTGTGCATCTATATCTCTTAAGAAACATTGCAAATGATACTTACAATCAGGAAAGTTTGGGAAATCATCAGAAGAAACATGTGAAAGTTATTTGTATCTATAAGAGACCAAATGGAATTTTATTTTTAAATTATTATTTTTCTTCTTTTTTGCAAAACCCAGGTTATGGAAACTTCTAGACATAAATATTTGAGGTTACCGCAATGTAGCAACTAACAGGAACCTTAAATACTATCTGGAATTTAAGGTGAACTGTGATGAGCTAGAATTGACTCCTACTGGCTCAAGAAAGTTGACTGTTGAATACTTAGGAATTTTTGCAAGCTGAGTGTTAAGATAGCCATTATTAAAAATTATATTATATAAATTTACAAGTAAATAAATTATATTAGAACTAAGGTAATAATATTCAAAAGTCATCAATTCCCAGTTATTTTACAACACTTTACCATCATGTGTTTTTAAGGTTATAAATTACATCTATTGTGTCTGTGATGGAAATCTATTATTGCACATCTCTTCCCAGCTCTGTGTTCAGTGATGTCACATCGGCATCTTGAAATCAGCCATGGTGTGAACATTTACACCAAGGAAATCAGCAAATGTCACAAGTCTTGACTTATTGTTTGTAGGTTGGCTACACCAGCGTCGGCAAGTGTTTTCTGTAAAGCACCACATAAGAAATATTTTAGGCTTTGTACATCATATAATCTCTGTCACAGCTACTCAGTTCTACCATTGTTGCCTGCAAGCAGCCACAGACAACATGTAAATGAATAGACACGGCCAGATTTCACCCACGGCCAACCAGGTTTGGCCTGAGGGTCATAATTTGCTGAACCCTGGAGTAGACTTAAAGTGTATTAGTCTGGCATAAAAAAGTACCATAGCATGGGTGACTTAAACAACAGAAATTTATTTTCTCACAATTCTGGAGGCTGGAAGGTCCAATATCAAGTCTGTCAGTGTTTAGTTTCCAGTGGGAGCTTTCCTCCTTTGCAGATAACAACCTTCTTTCCATGTCCTCACACAGTGGAAAGAGAGAGAGAACAAGCGCCCTAGTGTCTCTTATTATAAGACTCTAATCCTATAAGTGTTGGGGCCCCACCCTTATGAACTCATTTAACCTTAGTTACCTCCTTATAGATACTATTTCCAAATACAATCATACTGGGGACTAAGGCTCCAACATACCAACTTTCTGGGGACACAATTCAGTCCATAGCAAAAAATGATAGAGAAAACATTACTAAAGCAGATTAAACTTAAAAGTGTGTTATGTCTGTAGCCAGTATGTTGTGAGAAAATATTCTTCCACTATTTGTTTGTTTTGCGGTACGCGGGCCTCTCACTGCTGTGGCCTCTCCTGTTGCGGAGCACAGGCTCTGGACACGCAGGCTCAGCGACCATGGCTCATAGGCCCAGCCGCTCCGTGGCATGTGGGATCCTCCCGGACCGGGGCACGAACCCGTGTCCCTTGCTTCGGCAGGCGGACTCTCAACCACTGCGCCACCAGGGAAGCCCCTCTTCCACCATTTGAAAGCTATTACCTAGTTCAGCAAAGAACTCATTCATGTCACTTAAGGACAAGTGAAGTTCCAGCATATATTTTCATTGTTTCTCTTTCATCCTAGTTATTAACATAAACATTCCTGTTGGAACTATGCTTACCCAGCAATTGCAATCATAGGTTGGCTACAGATATAAAAGTATGACAAAAATCAATGAAAACATTTTATGATGATCAATTGGCTATATTAGATTCCCAACAAAGAGTATTGTAAGTTATACTATTAGAAAAGTTTGTGCTACATATTCTTTATATTATAAAATTATAGTTACTTGTGTGTGTGTGTGTATGTATGTGTATTTAGGAGGGGGGGAAGGGGAGCCAGTTATTAAACAGTTGCCAGCACTCCACTTTCATAACTCTCTTATGTTATAAATAAGGAAAATGTATCGAAGAGATGCATACTGTCAACTCCTTGATGGACATCTCTTGGTTTTGTCTGCACAGTATCTTTCCACAATTCTACTGGTAAGACACCTTAATTTTCCTTTGGGAACTGTCCTCTCTTACATTTCAAATGGTGTTGGTGAACAAATGTGTACTGCATTACACACTTTTAACTTTAAGACCATCACCATGACTAAAAAGCAAAGATGCCAAAACCCTTTTTGGACAGACAAGGAAATTGTGGCTTATAACACACAAGTGACTTACTAGATTCCACGTGGAAAGTGAATGGTGGAGCTGAGCCTTGGACTCAGGTCATCTGACCCTTTCCTTCTTACCTGACTTAGTTGCTTTGTCCTCTTAGGTCTACTGTGACACATCTGATTGTCCTGACTGCCTTTGACCCACCTCTTTGTGCTTTCTGTGTCTACACAAAATTCTCACCTTGCTCCTGCCCAACTCCCAGCTGTAGTCTTGGCCCTCTTAGTCTGCACACTCATCTCTTTCTCCCCACCCTCCTGCTCCACATGGAGAACCAAGCTGCCGCATCCCTTTTCCCAGGCCCTAAGCTGAGACTGGACTTCTTTTCAATGCATACACAGCAGCAGAAGCAGCAGCCGCAGCAGCAAGCCTCTCTCTTCCTGGCTCCACAGCACAGTGAAGCACATAGCTGAGTGAAGCAAACGGTCAAATAAAAAATGACCAAGTTCTGATTGTACAGATCTTGCTCTAATTTTCATGACTCCTTACAACCAAAATATGAAAAAGCCTCAGTTCTAAATTAGAAGCTTTGTTTGCGAAAACTGTCTTTGAGTAAATAACTCATTAAGGACAAAGTAATGGGATCCTTGCTAGACGGTGACTAGACCTGTATTAATAGAGAGGGAAGGCCAGAAAGTCTTTCAGATACTCACACAATTACTTCTCTTGGGCTGGCAAACCCTCAACTTGCCCAGATTTCTCTACTGCTCTAATTCGTTGATTTACTCATTCATTCACTATGCATTCCCTCAACTAATATTTGTTGTTTAAGGGTTATACGTATTTGTTTCACACATACCTTTACTCAACAAGTTATTATTAAAATTTATTTATGATATTAATGATATTTCATATTTATGTGATTTATTTCCATGAGGAGAAATTGGTGAGTTGACAGATTCAAAGAAGAGAGGGAACAATGAATGAGGGCAGGTGGGCAGAGAGCAAGTGAAGAAATGAGAAAGAAAATCAATATTTATCTAGCTAACCATGTCCCAAGAATTGCAGGAAGCAGTGACATGGGTTCAAGCCCTCGCTTTGCAGTTTAATAGCCAGATGACTTGAGACTGGCTCCAATCCTCTAAAACTTAGTGTCTTTAGCTGTAAAACAGATATAATGAAAATGCCTACTTTTTAGAAATGTGGTGAAAATTAAATGAGATAATGCAGGTAAAAAGCATTTTGCAAACTGTGACACAGTAAAGTTAATTGTGGTTTTTATTATCTGTACTTCCTTTCTCTCCCATGAGCTGAAATTAAAAGACATGAGTCATTGCCATAATCTCCTTTGTATACACTGGACATTTGAATGTGGTTGACTGACTGATTGATCAAGGAAGAGAGAATCTCAGACTTAGCTCAATCTGAAAAAAGATAACATTAGCTAAAGAGACAGGACCAGCTTTGCATACAGACAAATACTGCTGTACCTTCTAGAGAGTTTACAAAGTTCCCAGGAGCTTAAATAACTACCTCTATTTCCTGGTTCCTGCCTAAAATTTTGTTATGTATTTATCTCCTCAGGTAAAATCTCTGATACCTCTAAAATGGAAATATCTATGGAAGGGTATCCATTTCAATCATTTGCAAGTCAGATCTAATGAAAGATCAGGAAGACAATCTTGGTGGATATGGGACCCTAGTACACTTGCTATCCTAGGACGAAAAGGAGAGATGATCATTGGGAAGGCTGGTAACCGAGAGCACAACCTGTCTTCTTTACAATTTTGCTTGCAGTCCATTTCTATCCCTAATTTCACTGCATTTTAGTGACGTTCTCCACTATATGAGTTTGTATATTTCTGGAAATTTCTTGAATTAAGATATATTTCTCATTTGTAAAGCTGTAACTAAAGTTTTTGAATAAAAATGGGTATTTGCAAGCCCCCCAATCAGGAGATACCCACTTTTTAAAAAAAAAATTTATTCAATACCAACTGAAGTGAGAAAAATGCTTGAGGTTTTTAATAGAGCTGTGGTTATAAGTTGAAAACTTCAGACCTCTTACTGTTAAAAGGTTCTCTCTTAGTTGAATGCACATTTTAGAACTCTTTTCTGCCCAAACTCTATAAAAGTTAAAAGTTGAATCTATGTTCTTAAGACAGACCCTACCTGTTTGTCATGTGTATATTCATTTGTTACTATTTTCAGCTACCAGAGGTTTTGCTTAAGCAAATCAATGATTCTTTAAAATTACACACTTAGCAAGAAACACAAGAAACAAAGTCCAACATGAAATTCTCTAATTTCCAGTCTTGACAATGTTCCTTTTGAAGTTTTATAGATATATTACATATACATATATATTTAAGGAAGAATATAAAGGGTCTTCTGATATAGTAAAGTGATTACCTCCGACAGACTGGTTTCAAATCCCAGCTCTGTTTGTTCAAGCTACTTAGCATTAAAGAAGTTTCCTAAACTTTCAATGCCTCAGTTTACTCATTTGCAAAATGGATATAATAACATTGATTCATAGACTTATTGTGAAGTATAAATGAGATAATTCATATAAAGCAATTTATATAGTGTCAGCACATACCTGTATTTCAACAACTGTTAGGTATTATAATTGTTAGCTATTATAATTGCTGTTATTATTATTATTATTTTACTACCATTATTACTAAAGGAATGGAAAAGAAATGAATGTCCTGGGTGGAATGCCTCACAAAATGGGAACAAAAATATCTTCCAAAATAGCTACTTAATTCCTTCAGTCATAAGAAAAGAAGAGTAAAAAAAAATCTCTACAATATCTTGAAATCTAAAAACCATATTTCAAATTGACAGGCTCAATCATGTACTCCTCCAACTATTCAGAATGGAACAAAAGGAGAATGTTAAACACAAGTTAAAAACAGGAGTCATGCCAACTACAACATTTTCTCCACAAAAAAAACTTTTAAAACTGCCAAAAATTTCATATGTTGATAATTATGGGAATCTAATAGCTCTAATTATGTCAGATCAGAATATCTAAAAATTAACCAATATATATCTCCAACCCCGTCAGAGGTAACATACATCTTTATAGTACACTGTAAAGACCATGGTGATTCCTGATAGTGATTGCTTTGATGAATCAGGCATTTTTATACACTTATGAATAAGACGACCTCAACCTAGCTTAAGAGCACTAGGTAGAAGCTACCCGCGTGAAGGTCAAAACTTGTTTTAAAAAAACAAGTCATCTCAGAGAAGTCTACTAGGAATATAGACCTACAAAGTATTCCAGAGAAATCTCTCATTCAAAAATTAAAATCTCAGACAGGCAGGAATTTAGTAGAGGTCTAACTCTATAATTTGATGGTAGGCCCCAAAATGGAGCTTTTTCAACTAATGCTGATAGACTTTTCTGACCAATAGATTACCGGAGAGCATATGAAATAGCAAAGTTCAATGTCTATCACAGACACAGAAAACAAACGTATGGTTACCAAAGGGGAAAGTGGTGGTGGGGGAGGGATAAATTGGGAATTTGGGATGAACAGATGCACACTACTATATACAAAACAGGTAAAAAAACAATATATACTATATAGCACAGGGAACTATGTTTAATATCTTGAAATAACCTATAATGAAAAAGAATTTGAAAAAGAATATATATATATGTATAATTTAATCGCTTTGATGTACAACTGAAACATTGTAAATCAACTATACTTCAATAAAAATAATAATAAAAGTTCAGTGTGTAAAATGTTACAATTCAAATGAGAAATATACAAGGAGTGCAGTAAGAGCTAGAAGACTATAGAGTCTCTCTTACTGTCTCCCTTATCCAATCACTAGGTTAATTTTATCTCCTATGTAATTCTTTAATTTTCCCTTGCTTTCCACTGTCATTGCCACTACGCTTTTTCAGTTTCTCAGCATCGCTCACCTGGAGTGAGATGATAAAGACATGTAAGGACACAAGGAGGAAGGCCACCTTTCCTTTCTGGTTCCCTTCCTCCAGTCTTGCCTTGCATCCATCTAAAATGCAAGTTAGAGCTTGTCATTCTCTGCTCAAAATCCTCCAATGGCTCTTAGAGCCTTTGGGATAAAGGACAAACTGCCTGGTATGGCAGCCAAGATCATTGTCTCCCATCATCCTATCCCCAACTCTTCCTACACACTTGCCTTGTAGGCAATATCCAATGTCTCTAATGCTCTGAACATGTCCTGTTGAGTCACACCTCTCTTCTGTCTTAGCATATATAATTCCCTCTGCCTGAAATGTCTGTATAAAAACTCCTACTCACTCATCCTTCAAATTTTGACTCAAATGTTATCCCTTTTTCTTACCTGCTCTTTTCTTTCTACTCTCATTTTGCTTTGAATATATTCATGAGAGCTGCTGTTCTTGCTTTGTAAAATGGCTTCTTTGCCAATCTGTGTCACTACCATAGTGTAAAGTCCTCTAATCTTTGTTATCATGGGTTGTATGTATTTCCCTTATATACAATGCCTGGCCTAAAGTAGGATCTCAAGGAAGGAAAGATGGAATGAAAGAGGGAAGAGAGACAAGGAAAGAGGGAACATGGGAGAGAAGGAGGAAAAATATGCTTGTAAAATTAGAGGACTGTTTGTTTATCAAAGGCAGATTTGGACGAAGAAAGAGGGTAAATAAATGGGTGGATGGATAGATGAGAGATAAAATAAATGATAGTTAGACAGAGATTAAAAAAGAAAATAAATAGATAATAAGCAAGGGAAAAGCCCTGATACAATCTTGATTATCAGGATCTCTGGGCAAAATGTCACTTTACTGACCTTTCAGAATTTATCAGTGAAAATCTCTAAAACATCATACTTTGATCTTTATGGAGAGACAGAAAAAAGGATATAATTCAAAAAGGCAAATAGTAGGAAAAATGGCTTTGTAGCTCCAAAGGGCTTTGGAATGGCAATATAACTGATCATCAGTAGTGAATCAAATAAATAACATTTAGAATTTTAACAACAGATACAATCTGATAAAGCCATTATCTCTCTTTGATTGAAATGTATTATTTATCCTATATATCTTTATCCTCTTAGGGACAGAATTTGGGACAGAAATGAAAACTGAATCTTTCACAAACCTACAACGGTCCTAGGAGCACTGTCCTCTGTTGAGAAACTAGCCTGCCTTTATGAAGAGAGATTGTCTGTCAATAGAAAAAGGATTATGCCTTTTCTTTCTATTTCACAGAATTTCTCCTACTGTTAAGATCTGACTTGGCCAAATGGTAAGGACATGTTGTATATCTTGATAATCCTCTTTACTAACATTTTCTTTTCTACAAAGAAATAATCCTAAGCATTCTAACCAACTTTGAATTCTGAATTCAAGTCATTATTGTGAACTTTAAATTTTAGATGTTTCACAGATATATGGTAGGAGAATATCAGAAAGATTTAAGCTATGTTTCTAAGCATTTAAATATTCAGTTTGAGTCTATAAATATGGTCTATGACCTTAAGAAGTTTACAGTCTAGGAGGAGAGATAAGGCACATACATAAATCACAGTAATGCAAGAAAAAAGTAGGATCCATATTATAATAGAGATATAAATAAATGTGGTCTAGGACCACAGAAGAGAGAACAATTAATTCTACCTGGAAAGCTCACAATTATGCCTTAAAATTTATGTGGAAGAAGACCGTGATGCATTCCCTAAAATTTTACAACCTGATTTATAGGTCAGGACAACAAGCTCCTATCGTTGCTCTTTCTGTCTAGGACTCAACTAAGATGTTTCCTCCATAAATCTGGTTTGGGTGTAAGATGGCATGTTGTCTGGCTGAAATGGATGCAGACAGCTCCATACATCATTCTCCATTCCCCATCTGGGTCTGTATACTTAGATAGGCATGGGGGGCTTAAGTTTGCTAACTAGAGAAAGAGGGAATGTGTTTGTCTTAGGGGAGAGGGACAGAGGAGAGGAAGATGACAATCATAGTGTATGTACAGCCTGCCTGGCCTGAGGATTGATTTTTAAATTATGTTTAACAAAAAGAGTCAGAACCCTCAGAACTGTTTTCTCTAAGAAACTTACTGAGATTCTGAGCAACTATTACATAAAACCCAACAGAACCTTTCAAGAGTAGCTATGGCACAAGCAGACATGCTTTAGGCCTGAAGTTTGGAAAAAAAAAAAAAAAAAAAGGAGCGTGGAGTCTGTAAGAATGTCATTCTGCACCTCTCAATATATTGGGTTGGTCAAAAAGTGTCTTCAGTTTTTAAGTAAAAATAAAAGACACATTTTTCATTTTCACCAAGAACTTTATTGAACAATGTATTCATCCTTTTGTTCCACTACCTCCTGCCATTTTTCAGGTAACTTCATAATTCCAACTTCCCAAAACTTTTTTAATCTTTTTGAGAAAAGAGCTGTTCCAGATGCATTTTACAGTCTTCCAGGGAATTGAAATTTTTTCTATGAAGAGAATTTTGTAAAGACCTAAATAAATGGAAATCCAAAGGTACAATGTCTGGTGAATACGGCAGATGAATCGGATCTTCCCAGACAAGCTGTACCAGTTTTTGCCTGGTCATCAAAGAAACATGCCATCTTGTGTTATCCTCATGGAAGATTATGCGTTTTCTATTGACTAATTCTGGATACTTTTCGTCGAGTGCTACTTTCAGTTGGTCTAACTGGGAGCAGTACTTGGGATAAATCATTTGGTTTTCCAGAAGGAGCTCATAATAGAGGACTCTCTTCCAATCCCACGATATACACAACATCACCTTCTCTGGATGAAGACCGGCCTTTGGTGTGGTTGGTGGTGGTTCATTTCGCTTGCCCCATGATCTCTTCCATTCCACATTATTGTACAGTATCCATTTTTCATCACCTATCACAATTTGTTTCAAAAATGGAACGTTTGCATTAGGCTTAAGTATGTCACATGCGGACACATGGTCAAGAAGGTTTTTTTTGCTTAATTTATGTGGAACCCAAACATCAAAGTGATTCACATAACCAAGCTGGTGCAAATGAGTTTCAACGCTTGATTTGGATATTTGGAGTATGCCGGCTATCTCCCACGTGGTATAACATTGATCGTTCTCAATTAATGTCTTGATTTGATCGCTATCAACTTCAACTGGTCTACCCAACCATGGAGCATCATCCAGTGAGAAATTTACAGCACGAAACTTCCAAAACCACTTTTGACACGTTCGATGAGTCACAGCACCTTCTCCATACATTGCACAAGTCTTTTTTTGAGTTTCAGTTGCATTTTTACCTTTCTTGAAATAATAAAGCATAATATGCTGCAAATGTTGCTTTTTTTCTTCCATTTTCAATATTAAAATGGCTACAAAAATTTCACCAGTTTTGATAAGTCTTTTTTTAAATGCACTCAGATAGGACAACTGTCACATACAATCTAACAAAATTGTTTCAAATGAAGTTAAAGACAACTAAGTGCTACTAGAGCCATCTTATGGAAAAAACAGAACGAACCTTTTGGCCAACCCAACAGGACCCATCCATTGGTTCCACCCTGCACAGAACAAGCTGTAGGTTCACCTTGAATATGGATAGTGGTATTTCTAGGGAGAGAAGGAAACAGCAGCAATTCTTCACCTAGTGAATGCTACAAAGCTAGTGAAAAAGATTAGCTGCGATGGCACACTGGGGTGCTAGCTGACTGGATGATGACAGCTCACTGTCAAGCCTTGCTCTGGGGATGCTGGAAATTGCTGTGATACCTTCTGGGAGTTGCTGGTTCTGATACTCAGGCCAGGGGGCTCAAGCCTTCTTTTGTAGACATATTTTCTGACACCATCCTGACCTCAGAGTCAGGTAGACCTGGGTTCAGAACTCATTTCTAGCATCAATTAGCTGCAAGCTTGAGGTCTCAGCTAATTTAAACTTTCTGAGTCTCAGTTTCCTCACCTATAAAATGGGGATAATAATACCCACCTTAAAGGATTATTGTCAAAATTAAATAAGACATAGTTAGATAATATACAGATAATTCCTGACATAGAGAAAAAGATTCATTAAGGGACAGCTAGTCTTATTGTTGGCATTATTGTTTATAAATGTATTAATAGTCATTAGTAATAAAATAACTCCATTTGCTCATGTTGACATTTAACTAATAAAACACAGATTTTCAGAGGCAAAAGCTAACCTTTCAATTACATCACCTGGCCCTTTATTTTGCAAATTAAGAAAATGTGGCCCAGAACAGTTAAAAATTCCCCCAAATCCTCCAGGTAGTTGGTGGAAGAGCAGAGTAAGAACTCAAGGACTCTATTGTTCTTTCTATGCCTGGTCTTGTGCCTCTTATTATAAAAGATAAATCAGCTTTTAATGTACCTTTTCACACTTAGAAACCATGGAATTTTGTGAACAAAATAAATCTGGGACCCCATGTGGCTCAGGCTCAACTCAAAGTCACATTCAAAGCAGCACAACTGAGCAACTAAGAGGAATTTAAAAGGAATTACAGTCTTTACTTGCATATAATACAATTTTAGTAATTTAATTTATAAACAACAGCAATATTATAAAACTCATGTTTTTCTTCTCTTCCATTCTTTGGCATTACAACTATTCTCTATTGTCTCACCCGTCAATCCAGAAAAACTTTTAATGCTATTACTAGGCACTCTGCTTTTCTGTTTTACCTCTCTATTTCACTTTCTGATTTCCCCTGTCTCACTTAACATTACTTCCAGAACTGGAAGAGACCAAAAGGACTTCAGCTCCCACCCATACTTGCCCACTAGCAGCTTAGGGGTGGTCAGAATTGCCCCTTACGCTGGGCTCTCCTGGTACATCCTCACTACGCGCTTCCCTTCAATATGACTGTCTTTCTCATAAGATATTCCTTATAAGGACTTTCTGGTGAATGGTTCACCTCATCACAATTTCAAATTTTAACTGTTATATAAAACTAGAATTTTCACCTATGATCCTAAAACAATATGCTTCAAATTTAGTAACTAGAAAACTAAACATTTTGCGCTCGTTGAGCCTCTAGCAATAGAGTGCAATTACCACAAACCACTGATGAAAGAAAAGCTCTGAAAGGGTAGTCCTCTTCATTTGAATTTACTTCTTTGGAAGGAATCCAGGGGAACTAGTGAGGGAGGAAGGCAGCCACTTAGGTAAATCGATCAAATTGTCAGTGGGTTTACCACCGCTGCAGCTATATCATCCTTGTATCTTGGTCTTTATGTCACTTACAATAATTTAAAAATAATGCTTATAAATCATATGTATGTATGTATGTGTGTATATATATATATATATATATATATCAATAAAAACGAGTAATACAAACTAATAGAGAAATTGAAAGAAACAGAATATTATACTCATAAGAATAAAATGATCTGAGGAAACTCTCTCTTTCAATTAAAATCTAACTTAAGCTTGTCCATTGCCAGGCAACTAGAGAATAAGATACAGAGAGCCAGGTGGAGGATCTAGCTAGCCTCTTTGGTGGTGCTCTTCTTATTTGGTTGCATAGATGCTCATACCACTTATTAGGTCTATGATTTTAGTTTTTGATAAGACTTTTATCTTCTGCTTACACTCTCAAAACTCATAGCTTAAAGCTCTCAGCCAGGTCCATGTGACTAGTATGCACAATAACATCTAGCCTTCTTTTAGACCGACAAAGTTTTCAAAGTCCTATTTACATTTGTTGAAAATGGGAAATATTAGAACACTTAGTATGGAGACTGATTACAAACAATTAAATGCAATTAGGGACATTTCAATATTCTTCAGTTTTCAAGTGGATAAAAATACTACCCTTGAGTATTGAACTTCATAAGCTACAATGCACAGTCTTACATTCCTTAACTTTTCACAAGCCTAATGAAAATTACAGCAACCCTGATGGATGGGCAGTTGCTTGAAAATTTGCATTTCTTCCACCTAAAATATTTACATTTACATTATACTAGTAAATTACTTAGAAAATCCATATGTTAGTTATTAACAATGTTCCTTTTATTTTATAAACATCCATTCTGCTAAATAACCATGTCTTTACTAAGTACCATATGCACGTAATGACCAATGGAGAAAAAAAAATTTATTACTTACATATTTTTATAGCTTCTAAAAGGAGAAGGAAAAATAGAGTCTAAGCAGGGGGTGGGGGGAAGCCATGAGAGGAAAAAGAATAGAGGAGAATGAAACTGATGCTAAGCCCTCTGACCTACTAATGGATTCTTAAAGAAAGACTTTGAGGAGATTAATTCAAAAGGAAAATGAAGTGGAGCCCTGAGCTGTTATTTGCTGAACACTCTCATTGTAGAGCAATGGGAGTTATTTTCTCAGTAAATGTGTTGCCAAAAGTCAAGATCACTAATATATATTCAACCATTCCCCGTGAACAATTTATAATTATTCAAGTATAGACTTTCTCCTCCTCCATGGCCTCTTCATTTACCTCCTCATTCGTCCACCATTGTTCTGCTTCTTTATGAACACAGCTCACTGAAGCTTGAAGACAAAAATATTCTAACCAGGAGTAGTCATGGGATTATGAAGCCAAAGCAAGAAGGAAAACAAAGTGAAAACCCCATTTCAACTATCACGCTGACATCTTCAAGTCCAGTGCTGCTTAACCACAGCGCTCAAAGAATGCATAGTGATAATTGTAAGATGTTATGTAAGTACTGCTATTGATAATCATCAAGTTACTGATATGCATTCATAGACATAGGAATTAAATGCCTGTGAGTTCTGAGACTTTTGTTTTTGATGGTTTCTTTTTAAACTCACCTATGGATAAACTTTTGGTAATAAAAAAATGGATGGATAAACTATCCATAATAAATTTACACCCATTTTGTCCACAAGTAAGAATGATGCCAAAACACTTCTAGTAATAAAAGCACAATTACATTTACTAAATCAAAGCCAAAGTAATAATGAAGGAGAAACAGAGGTGAAATTGGTAATAATAAATGTTCATAATAAGATAAAAACATGCAAATTCTCTTAGTGTAATATTAACAATAAAAATGAGGTTTATTGTGTTCCAAGGGTAATGATGGAGTAACTTGTTATCAGTGTCATTCTCCTGCCCAAACGATTACAAACTGTAAATGAAGTATAAAATGCAACTGTGGAAAGGCACTGGAGAGCCACCAAAAGCAGATTGAAACTGGAGGGGATTCAACTCTTGAGAGAAAGGAACCAAACTAGGTGAGATCACATTTTTTGGCTTTTCCCTAAGGCTTTCCCCAACCCAAGTACGTAAATGGAGATCAAGGAGAAAGCTGCATTTTTATTTCCCTGAGAAGTCAGAGGACACATTTAGAACATATTTAGAGCCCCTGGAAATTGAGGGACCCACAGTGGAGAACACCAAAATCTGTGTAGAAACTCCCCTCAAATCCTTGGTTGACTGCAAAACAGCTCATGATGTAGCAAGACTCCAAAGACCCAAGGGGGGTTATCAACAGCCGAAAGTCTAAAAAAGCTGAGCAAAAATTTCCTCAGCTTCCCACAGCAAGAGGTATGGAGTTCAGGTCTTGCCAAGTTACAGTGACTTTCCATTGAAACAAAAATGAACCATGACTTGAGAGTCAAGAGCAAAATAAAAGTAAAGACCTACCTAACAAAGGCGAAAGCCAAGCCTTCACCATCCTAAAGTAATTTCCTGCCTGCTAGAACAAAACTCAACCTTGTTCAGAGAAAAATAATGGTGTCTAGGGTCTACAACATATCATTTGAAAAAAAATAGAATGAAGGTATCGGTAAAATGAGACAAAATCAATAAAATAAAAAGAAAAGGAAAACAGAAATTCAACAGGGCCATAATTAGTTCTTTGAAATATATAATAAAATTAAATTATTAATTAATTTAATTCATAAATTCCTAGCTAATCTTCTAAAGAAAAAGAAAACAAAACACAAAGATTATCAATTTCAGGAATGAAAGAGAAGACATCATTGAAGACCCTGGAGATATAAAAAGATCATAAGGAAAAATTATGAAAATTAAATTCAACAACCTAGTCAAACAGACAGATTTCTTGGAAAACTTAAATTACCAAAACTAAGAACAAGAAGAAATAGTAAACCTAAATAGTCTTATGCAAACTAAAGCAATTGTATTCATACTCCAAAATCTTCCCATAAAGAAATTCCACTCTAGATAACATTCTTGGTGAACTGTGTTGAACTTTTAAGAAAGAAACAATAACAACCTTACATATTTTCAGAAAAGAGAAGGGGAGGGAAGAAATTTTGCCATTTGTAACAACATGGATGGATCTGGAGGGTATTATGCTTAGTGAAATAAGTCAGAGGTAGAAAGACAAATATTGTGTGTTATCACTTATATGTGAAATCTAAAAAATAAAGCAAATGAATGAATATAACAAAACAGAAACAGACTCACAAACATAGAGAAGAAACTAGTGGTTACCAGTGGGGAGAGGGAAGGGGGAAGGCGCAAGATAAGGATAGGTGATTAAGAGGTACAAACTACTATGTATAAAATAAATAATCTACAAGGATATATTGTACAGCACAGGGAATATGGCCAATATTTTATAATAACTTTAAATGGAGTATAATCTATAAAAATACTGGATCACTATGTTGTGTACCTAAAACTAATATAATACTGTAAATCAACTCTACTCCAATTATAAATAAGTAAATAAATAAATGGGGAGGGAAGACTTACCAAATCATTTTACGAAACTAGCACAATCCTGATACCAAAAAAAATTTTTAATTACAAAAAAAAAAGCGTGAGATTTAGTTTAAGGGTTTTTTGTTTGTTTGTGACTATGGATGTCCAGTTACTGCAGCACCGTTTGCTGAAAAGTCTGTCCTTCCTCCATTGAATTCCTTTTGCACCTTCATCAAAAATCAGTTGGGCATATTTGTGTGGATCTATTTCTGGATTCTCATTCTGTTTCAGTGATCTATGTGTCTATCCCCCGACCAAAACCAGATAGTCTTGATTGTGGTAGCTATATAATAGACCTTAGTATCAGTAGAATGACTTCTTCCACCTTGTTCTATTTCAAGATTGTTTTAGCTACACTGGAGACTGTGTCTTTCCATATAACTTTTAGAAAATCTTGTCTATGTGTACAAAAAACTTTCCTTGGATTTTGATAAGAATCTCATTAACCCAATGATCAATTTGGGGAAGAGTAATACCTTTACTGTGTTGAGTCTTCCAATCCATGGACATAATACATCTCTCCATTTATTTAGGTTGTCTTCAATTTTTTTCATGAGCATCTTGTAAGTTTTAGCATATAGATCCTACACGTTGATTAAGTTTATATCTAATATTACATTTTCTTTGTGGTGATTGTAAATGGTATTGTATTTTAAATTTTGGTTTCCACACAGCCATTATTATTATAGTATATAAAAATGTGATTGATTTATTGTATCCTGTGAAATTGATGAGCTAACTAATTAATTATAGAAGATTTTATGTTGATTCATTGGGATTTTCTACATAGGCAATCATGTCATCTACAAGTATAGACAAATTTATTTCCTTCTTTCTAATCTGTATGCCTTGGATTTCTTCTTGTCTTATCACATTGGCTAGAATTACTGATACTATGTTGAATAAAAGTGATAAAGGCAGACATCTTTGCCTTCCTCCTGATCTTAGAGGGAAAACATTCAGTGTTTCTTCACTAAATATGATGCTAGCTATAGGTTTTCTTGTAGATACCTCTATCAGTTTAAGGAAGTTCTCCTCTGTTCCTAGTTTGCTGAGAGTCTTTATCATAAATATTTGTTGGATATTGTCCAATATTTTTTATGTATCAATTGACATATTCATATGATTTGTCATTTTTAGCCTGTTGATAAGGGTAGATTAAATTGGTTGATTTTCAAAAGTTGAACTATCCTTGTATTCCTGGAATAAATCTCACTTGTTTATGGTATATAATTCTTTTGATGTATTGTTGGATTTCACTTGCTAATATTTTGTTAAGGATTCTTGTGTCTAAATTCATGGAAGATATTGTGTCTGTAGTTTTCTTTTTTGGTACCATCTTTATCTGATTTTGTTGTCAGGGTAATACTAGCCTCATGAAATGAGTGAAAAGATTCCTCTCCTCTTCTTTTTTCAGGGATAAATAGTGTAAAAATTGGTGTCAAATATTTAAAACTTTTGTAGAATTCTCCAGTGAAAACACTGGGCCTAATTTCGTTTTCAAGAGATTTTAGTAACGAATTTAATTTCTTTGATGGTGGTAAGACCATTTAGGTTACTCATTTCATCTTAGTTGAAGCTTGGTAATTTATGGTTTTTGAGATTGTTTTGGTCTATTTCTTCTAAGTTTTTGAATTTATGAAAATAAAGCTATTAACAGTAATACCTTGCTATCCATTTAATGCCTGCATAATCTGACATAATATCACATATTTTATTCCTGATATGGATTTTTGTTAGTCTTGCTAGAAAATTACCAATTTTGCTGTTTTTAATGAAGCATCTTTTTAGTTCATTAATTTTTTCTATTGTTTTTCTGTTTTCAATTTCACTGATTTCTAATCTTTGTAATTTCATCTTTATGCTTGCTTTATGTTTATTTTTCTCTTCTTTTTCTGGTTTCCAGGGGTAGAGGTTTAGATTATTAATTTCAGATCTTTCTCTTTTCTAATGTGAGCATTTAGTACTAGGAATTTCCCCCTCAGCACTGCTTTAATTGTATCTCAAATATTTTGATATGTTGTGTTTTAGTTTTATTCAGTTTTATGTCATTTTTATTTCCTTTAAGATTTCCTCTTTGACCTATGGATTATTTAGAGTTGTGTTGTTTAATTTCCTTATGTTTGGAGAGCTTCCTTTATCTTTCTGTTATTGATTCCTAGTTTGCTTTCATCATAATCAAAGGACAAACTCTATATGATTTCAATTATTTTTAAATCTATTAAGGTCTGTTTTATGGCAGAGGATACGGTGTATCTTGGTGAAGGTTTCAAGGACATTTGAAAAAAAATATTTATTGTGCTGTTGGGTGGGATGTTCTACATATGTCAAATAAACCCTCGTGGTTGATTCTATTGTACAGCTTTTCTATATCCTTGCTTACTTTCTGTGTAGTAGTTCTATCAATTGCTGAGAGTTGTCTTGAAGTTCCCAACTATAACTGTGTCTTCCTCCATTTCTCTTTAAAGCTCTGTAGTCTTTCCTTCATGTTTTTCGGGGCTCTATTATTTAGTGTTAGGTGGAGTGATCCTTTTGTCACTATATATTTTCCCTCTTAATCTCTAGAAATTTTCTGTGCTCCAAAGTCTACTTTTTATGTGATATTTAAATAGCCACTACTGCTTTTTATTTTTTTGGTTAACATTTGCATGGTATATTTTCCATCCTTTACTTTCAACCTACCTATGTGGTTGTATTTAAAGTGAGCTTGTAGGAGACATATTGGATTATGTTTAGAGGGGTGGTGTTTGTTTTTAATCCATTATGCCAATTTCTGCTTTTAAACTGGTGCAGTTAGACTACCATTTAAGGTCATTGTCTTAGTTCAGGCTGCTATAACAAAAATACCATACAGTGAGTGGTGTAAACAACAAACATTTATTTCTCACAGTTCTGGAGGATGAGCAGTCCAAGATCAAGTTGGTGGCACATCCAGCGTCTGATGAGGATCTGCTTCCTGCTCTGCAGAAGGCTACCTTCTCATTGTATCCTCATATGGCAAAGAAAGAGAAAGAGAGGGTGTTCATCCTCTTTGTATAAGGATGCTAATTCCATCATGAGGCTTCCACCCTCCTTACCTTATTATCTCCCAAAGTCTCCTGATCCAAATACCATTACATAAGGGCTTCAACATATGAATTTTGGGAAGACACATTCAGTCCATAGCAGTAATTATTGACTTCTTAGGGCTTAAGTCTACCATTTTATTATTTGTTTTCTGTTTGTTTCAGTTGTTGTGTTTTCTTATCTTCTAGTAGGTTATTGGAACGTATTTGAGGATTCCATCTTGATTTATTTATAGTTTTCAAGTATATAATTTTGTGTAGTTTTCCTAGTGGTTGCTCTAGGTTCTACATATTGTACATACATACACAACTGATCACACTTTAGTGATATCAACAATTTACCACTTCAAGTGTAGAAACCTACTTCTATTTATGCCTCTTTATCCCAACTACTGTTTAAACATAATTGTCTTAAGTATTTCTCTCTACATATATTTAGCACCAGATCACTTGGCATTATACCTTTTGCTTCAACCATCAGATATGATTTACAAAACTCATGAGAAGTAAGTCTATTAAATTTATCTCTATTTTTATTTATTCTGATATTCTTTCATTTTGAAAGTTTCAGACCTTCTTTTACCATCTTTCTATTTAAAGAATTTCTTTTAGTCATTCTTGAATGTAGGTCTGCTAGCAACAAATTCTCTTAGGTTTCCTTCATCTGAAAATATCTTTATTTCCCTCCAGTTTTGAAGGATATTCTTCCAGGATATAGAATTCACTGATGACATTTATTTTCTTTCAGTACTTGAAAAAATGTTATGCCACTTCCTTTTGGCCTCCATAGTATCAGATGATATACCCACTGTTATCCAAATTGGTGTTTCCGTATAAGTAATATGTTGTTCTCTCAAGCTGCTTTCAAGACTTTTTAATGTCTTTAGTTTTTAGAAGTTCAAATATGGTGCATCTTGGCATGTATTTCTTTGGGTTTATCCAATCCTGGTTTCACTCAGCTTCTTATATCCATAAGCTTATGTCTTTTACTAAATTTGGAAAATTTCAGCCTTTATTTCTTTAACTAATTTTTCAGGTTCAATCTCTAATCTCTTTCTGCGAATCTTATGATAAAATGTTAGCTTTATTGTTATTTATTTATTTTCCCTGACATTCTGTTGTTATTGTTCTTGTTGTCAGTCTATTTTCTCTCTATCATTCAGATTGGGTGATTTCTACTGATTTGCACTTAGGATCCCTGATTCTACTCTCTGTCATCTCCACTCTACTATCAAGGTGACCTAGTGAGTTTTTATTTTGGTTATTATATTTGTCAGTTCTATAATTTCCATTTGGTTCCTTCTAATAATTGCTATTTCTTATCTAGACTTTCTATTTTTTTTCATTTTCTTTAAAAATTCATAACTGCTTCTTGAAGCATTTTTATTATGGCTGCTTAAAATCCTTGTTAAATAATTCCAACATCTGATCAATTTCAGTGTTGGTGTCCACAGATTTTCTTTTCTCATTCATGTTGTTATTTTCTTGGTTCTTGGTATGATGAGTAATTTTCTGTTATACCCTGAACATTTTGCATATTATATTATGAGAATCTGGGTCCTATTGAATCTTTTTTCAGTAGGCAGTCCCCCTTTTTAGGTATAGTGTGAGGGTCGGGTGGGTGTATATGATCAACTTCTCTCTGGGCTCTTCCAACGTCATGCCAGCAAAAGTGTAGCACTGCCTTGCACTGCTTTGTTGGCTCTGAAGGAGCTTTTAAGATCACCTCCCGGATAGACCTAGAGTCTGTCATATAGAGTGAAGTCAGTCAGAAAGAAAAAGACAAATACCGTACGCTAACACATATATATGGAATCTAAGAAGAAAAAAAAAATGTCATGAAGAACCTAGGGGTAAGACAGGAATAAAGACACAGACCTACTGGAGAATGGACTTGAGGATATGGGGAGGGGGAAGGGTGAGCTGTGAAAGGGCGAGAGAGAGGCATGGACATATACACACTAACAAACGTAAGGTAGATAGCTAGTGGGAAGCAGCTGCATGGCACAGGGATATCGGCTCAGTGCTTTGTGACCGCCTGGAGGGGTGGGATAAGGAGGGTGGGAGGGAGGGAGACACAACAGGGAAGAGATATGGGAACATATGTATATGTATAACTGATTCACTTTGTTATAAAGCAGAAACTAACACACCATTGTAAAGCAATTATACCCCAATAAAGATGTTAAAAGAAAAAAATCACCTCCCCTCTGGACTTCATTGCCACTAGAGACAGAGTAAACAGAGGGCTGACTCATACTTCTCTGTTGCTACACGGTGGGGTCAGAAACTCAGCTCCACACAGGGCCCCACTGACACTAAGGGAGAGGATGAGAACAGAGTGCCAACTAGCACTGCCTGCCACCACATTTACCTCATAATGCCTTGTGGGGGTGGAGGCTCAGCTCCCCACCAGGCTCTGCTGACATAAGATGACATCACACTACCTCATTAAATCTTGTTGCTGCTGAGTAGGGTTCAGCTCACTCACTAGACCCTGCCAACACCAGCCTGAGAGGGGGAATCAGAGTGTCATATACTTCTACCAGGTAAGGAATATAAGAGCCACTTCCTGCAGGCAGCCTCACTCATACTACCTGGGCAGGAGAATCAAAGGACTATCTACTTCTGCCTGATGGGGAATGGAAGATCAACTACCCCCTCCATCTTGCCAATAATACACCAGCAGGGGAATCAGATAAGTGCTGCCTGCTTCTGCCAGGCAGAGATGGAAGAACAGCTTCCAGCTAGGTCCCACCAACAGCTCACAGTGGGGGAATCAGAGCATGCTGCCTACTTCCTCAGGACAGAGGGTAGGAAGAGATAGTGGAAGCATGAAAGGCAGGAAGGTGATTTTTCTACTGGTGTTTGGCCAGAGTAAGGTGGGTATTGCCGAAACAATTTTCTATTGTTAAAACACACTTTTTCAGTACTTTGCCTAAAGGGAAAAATTTCCTTGGAGCCTTTTTATTTTATTATTATTATTTTTTTGTCTGTGTGTTTGACAGTTCTGTGTTGGAGGCCTCTGCAATACTCTGTCTGAGATATATGGGAAGCAATGAGGAAATCCAGAGAAGCCACCACTGTGTCATTCCTAAAGTTCTGAGGTCCTTAGGTTGCCGACCTTATTTTCACCTTTCAGTTTTCCTATGCTTGTTGTATTATATCCAGAGATTTTTAGTTGTAAGAAGGAAAATCTGGGAGGAATGATGGGGCTACTTCATTTCAGGTGAAACAGAAACACTGCCTCTTGGCAGAACCAGGAACATGCCCTTCAATTTATATATATATTTTTATTGAGGATTAATTAATATACCATATAATTCACTCATTTAAAGCACATAATTAATGGTTTTTAGTATATTCACCGAGATGGGCAACTATCACCACAGTCAATTTTAGAACATTTTCATCACCCCAAAAAGAAATCCCATAGGCACTAGTAGTCACTCTTCATTTCTCCCCAACCTCCCCAGTCCCAGGGAACCACTAATCTACTTTCTCTCTAAATATTTGTCTTTTCTGGACAAATGTTTGTCTATTCCATTTTATATGAATGGAATAATATAAAGTCAGTCTTTAGTGACTGATTTCTTTCACTTCACGTAATGTTTACAAGGTTCATCCATGGTGTAGCATGTATCAGTACTTCATTCCCCTTTATGTCTAAATAACATTCCATTGTTTGGATATATTATATTTTGTTTATCCATTCATCAGTTGAAAGACATTTGGGTTGTTTCCATTTGGGGGTTATTATTAATAATGCTGCTATGAATATATGTGTATAGGTTTTCATTTCTCTAGGGAGTACACCTCGAAGTAGATGTGCAGGGTCTTTATCATAACTCTATGTTTATTCTTTTGGGGAACTGCCAAATTGTTTTCCAGAGTAGCTGCACCATTTTACATTCCCACCAGTGTTATATGAAAGCTCCAGTTTCTCTACTTTCTCTCTAACATTCGTTATCTGTCTTTTTTAGTATAGCCATCCTAGTATATATGGTTTTGATATTCATCTCCCTAATGACTATGCCAACTGAAAAAAACTGCACAACCTAAAACTTGAGAATTATGTTTTATTTGGTGAACAAAACGGAGGACTTAAGCCCGGGATTCAGCCTCTCAGATAGCTCTGAGAGATTGCTACAAAGAGGTAAGGGAGGAGCCAGGATATATAGAAGTTTTTGCAACAAAGACCAGGTAGTCGGAACTTCAAAACATTACTGTTAACTAAAGAAAACCAGATATCTCAAAGAATTTGGCACTCTTCTACGTATAGGAAGATGTAAGAGTTGAACTCATTCCTTTGATATGTACCATAGCTATCTAGGACCAGTATCTTGTTCTTTTCGCATCCTGAGTCCCCTCAGGGTGTACCACTGGGGGTGGCTGCAGTGGTCGAGGGCTTGGCAGCTGGCAGCTGGTTTGTCTCCATCCTGAGTTCCCTCAGGGCTCACCATCTGGGTGGCTATAATGTGATGGCTTGATGGCTGCAACATCCTTTGTTTACTGATATGGCAGGCAACATTTTTTATTCACAGCTAATAATACTGAGAATATTTTTATGTGCTTATTGGTAATCTGTATATCTTCTTTGGAGAGATGTCTGTTCAGGTCTTTTGTCCATTTTTTTAAATTGTGTTAAATTGTCTTTTTATAAATTGAATTGTAAGACTTTACATATTCTACAGGCAAGTTCTTTATCAGATATATGACTTGATATATATGAAACATGATTCTATGAGTTCTCTTTTTACTTTCTTAATAGTATCCTTTGAACCACAAAGGTTTTTAATTTTGATGAAGTCCAACCTTTCTTCAATTTTTAAAAATCAAGTAGAATTATAATTAAATCAAGTAGAATTTTTTCCTTCAGTAGTATATACACTATATATTCGCTTGTCTATCTTTATTTGTATTATCTATTGAGTAGGTACCTAGAAAACTTTAAGACATCCTTTAAAATTTTTCTGGGCCATCCTTTAAGCTCTTTAAAGAGCACCTATTGGGGATTAAGCTTGCATGACTATTATATCAATGCATGGTCTGTGGGGGCTTTTTATTTTATTATTTTATTTGCTTTTGTCTTTTCCTCCTAACAGTTTTAGGAATATCCCCAAATACCTACAAAATTTTTGGTCTACATGTATAACTTTGTCATGAATGTAAAATTCAACTGTCATATGTGGCGGTGGAGAAATGTATTAATCAGGGTTCTTCAGAGAAACAAAGCCAACAGGATACATATTGAAATATAAGAGAGTGCCAATGTCTGAAGGGAGGAGACGAGGATGTCTCAGATCAAGCAAAGACAGTGAATATACCCTTCCTCTGCCTTTTTGTTCTATTCGGGCTCTCAAGGGACTTACGTGATGCCCACCCAAATTGGTGAGAGCTATCTTCTTTACTCAGTCTACTGATTCAAATGCTAATCTCTATCGGAGACACCGTCACAGACACATGCACAGATAATTGTTTACCAGCCATCTGGGCATCCCCGTCAAGTTGACACAAAAAATTCACTATTACAAAAAACTTGTGTATAGTCATCATAGTTGTTTGTATTTAGGAAAGGACCAAAATCTTGACACGGAAGTCACACTCTGCCTGAGCTAGATCTGGAGTTCAGAGAAGTCTCCAAGGAATTCTCTGTAGGTGTCCTGGATGCCACCTTGTGCATGGTATGAGGCCTCAGCTACAATCTTCCCATGAATCATGGAGAGCTACCAAACCATGCAGTATTAACAGCTCTGTGTAACAACAGAGAGAATAGATTCTGAAAACAGTAAAAGAAGGTGATCAATATTCTATTATGTTTCATGGTGTTTGATTTTCAAGAAAAATAAATGCCAACTAAACTGCTTTAAAATGAGATGCACTCAAGGGAAAAAAGCCTAAAGCTTGGACCCAAAAATCATTTCCTAAAACAATTTTATAGGGGCATAAAATTCCAACATTATAGCATAATGTGTAATACTATTTTATAGTGTAGAGTATTAGTTTAGACATACACTTTGTTCAGTAATAGCTTATTGAACATATAGGATGTGTGAAGACAATAATAAAATCATGAACATTGTAAAACATAGATTTGAAGGTGCATGCGGTCCCTCACCCTGAGATTTTACAAGCATAGTATTTTAGAATGGCTTGCCTAGAGTTTTGTAATTTATTGATCAGGGATTAAATAAACTACAAAATAAACTAATTAACTGAGTTCAAAGAATGTAAATCTTATTTGAAATGTAATGTGCCTAGTATCCTGGGATTGCAATTACTACTATATATTATAGAACAAATTATGTATAAATATTCTCCCAGTATATTCCCTAGAAATATGTTTTTCAATTTCTTAAAACTCTCCCCACACATTGTTTGGCTGACCAATTAACTAGCACTTACTATCTACTTTAGAGATGTTAAAAGAATAAGAAGTAGGAAATGAGTAGTTTGAATATGGGCTTCTTAGAAAGGAACAGCTCATGAAATTCTAAAGGTATAAATGAGGCAGAGGATGTATATTCTTTAGCCAGTGACCTTTGGAGCAAAGGAACGGAGGGCAGTAGCAGTGGCCTAAAAATTGTACATAGGACCCTGGCATCATTCTTTTATAAAAATCATCTGTTTTTACAATTTATAAAAAAAATCCATTATAGAAATTTTAAAATAACAGCAGATTATTACACTTATAGATATATATATTTTATATATAAAAATAAAATCATAATCTTATGTCTGGGTATATATTACTATCAAGTGGATTTCCAAACTGTTTTCAGTGTATGTAATATTAATTATATAGAAAGTATATAATACATTTCACAGAATGGCCCCATGACATTGTCACCTTGGCCCCAAGTGGCATTCAGCTCATGTCTGAGCAGCAGCTATAGTCCCTCCCATCTTAGATACCAACACAACTTCAAGCTGTCATTCCCTGGCCTTGCAGGACTATTAGTAAAGATGTCACTGTGAAAAAAGGAAGAGTTATAAATGCCAAGAAGGGCTGAGCTATAGGTCTTGAAATACCAGCATTTTCAGTTTTAATAAGTGAGATTTACGAATCCCAAGTATACAAAGATATAACTTCCTTTATATTGTGTTTTATTGAATTTAAGACACCATCATTTGTAAGATGCACTGTTATTTTACGTACCATTAGGAAAGAAAAATCACTGCAAACTAAACTGTGATATGTCATGATTTGTGAGCTGCATCTCAATTTCAGATATGTTAAAATGTGAAAAAAAAATGTGTGTCTTGGAATCAGTGAACTAGGGTATTTCTATAATTGTACTTAACTCTCAACCCCCATTTTTATTGATAACAGAAACACTGATCTTTCCAGTTCAAAGTAAACTCTGTCTTTTCTGGATTTTACTCAATCTCATTTGGGCAAACATTCAGTCAATTCATAATTCTCCTGGAGATAGTTCAGAGGGGAGGTCCTGCTTATTTAATTTCAAGGGGTTATACCATCTTAGCCTCAGTCCTCCTCAGGCCATAGTAGCCTCAGCTGGGATGTATCACAATCTGTTTTGGACATCAGTGGCCCCTCCATGACCTTTGTTCTCCTGGTCCATGCATTCTCTGCCCAGCATGACTGAACTGCAGGATGCCTCCAAGTCCTCCAGCCCTTTTGGTTATCACTCAAGAAGCTCAGGCACTGCCAGCTGACGTCCCCACCCTACAGTGAGATGCAGGACGCAGCTGCGTATACATCTCTCTCAACTAGGGCCATGTTTCTGCTCTGGCTCCATCCTGGACTCACAGCTTCTTGGGAAGACTTGTAGTTTGTCCTGATTACAACCTGGGTGAAAATGTTTAGATCCCTCTTCTTAATAGAGGCCTCAAACTTTTCTTAGATTCTATTATTCCCTCCAACACAGAAAACTCCAACCTGGGAATAAGCCAGGGATATACCCCTTTCTCAGGGATTCACAACAACTACTTTTATTCTCCTCTTTTCTCAACTTCACTCCTTCCCTCAATCAACTGAGTGTATCTTTACTCCCAAGGGCAGAAAAATCTGACCAAGTATTCAGACTAAACAATTATTTGTGCCAGAATCATGGCTTTTGATGACATGTGTCAGGTGTCTTCTTAGAAGTTCGAATGGCAAGAATTTGACTTTTTCTTATTCTGGTTAATCCCTCTCCCTTAAGGCAGCTCATATGGAAAGCTAGGGAGAAAGGAGCAAGGGAGCTGAGCAGTGGGAACAAGGAGAAGAAATCTTAGGGAACATGTCAAAATACAATGCCACCAACAGTGATTCTGTGATACCTGGCCATATTCTTCCTAAAACACCTGAAGGAATTAAGCCTCTGCTTTCTGAGTATGCAAAATTTAACCATATCTTGGGTTAAATTTGCTGGGCAGGTACTTTTCGAAGGAAGTTGTAGGGCTAGCAAAGCATTATACATTACTTCAATGGTGTGCTCCAATTCCAACTTCAATGGTGTGCTCCAATTCCAAAGATCTGAGCTATTGGGTATAACAATTGAGATAAACTCCAATGTATTTTAGGAGTTATTCCACTATTGCCCGTGACAGGCAATGGAACTATATGTAACAACTCTACAGTACATGCCTTAAGAACTACTGTGCTCCTTCTGAGAAAATCCAGGTTGCAGCATATAGCCCACAGAATTGACTCCATAGAACCCCTAAGCCACCTCTATTGCACTAGGAAAACCAACTTCGCAGAGTTTGAGATTGTAGTGAATTGATGACAAAAACGGCCTCAATTCTCTACTCTTTTCTTTATCCATAACTTTGCTACATGACTTTGAATTTTCTCACAAGAAATGAAATCTGTTTCCCCACTCCTGGTATCTAGACTGGCCTTATGATTTGATGTGGCCGATAGAAAGGGCAGAAGTGTCAGTGGGCCACTTCTGAGCCCAGACTTCCAAAGCTCTTACATATTTCTACTTTCTCTCTCTTAGAACTCTGTCCAGTACCATGAGAACAATCCTATGCTAGTCTGCCAGATAATGAGTTGCCCCCATCAACCAAAAAGCAACCAAACATCCTATTTCAGGCAACCCCAGCCATTCTGAGCGACTCACACCCTTGAGCAAACCCAGCTAAGGTCAAATCTGCCAAGCTGACCCATAGGCTCAGGAACAATAATGAAGTGCTTATAGCTTTTAGTGCTACCTTTAGGGGTGGTCTATTATTCAGCATCTCTATAGAAGTTAATACCTAGGAGGGGATGCTGCCTTAATAAAAAGTAAGACATATACCATTGGATTTGGGACTTGGTAAGAAGCAGAGCCTGAAAAACAAATAGCAAACTATTGGCAAATTTGGAAAAATGGTGATGAAATTATACTGGCGAATGAAACTATGGTGACCTATGTTACAGAGTAGCAACACAGTTGACAAAACAGTTGTCTGGCTTAATGGAAGATGTAAAACATATCCAATGAACATTTGGATTTGACTGAGGAAGTCTCCAGGCAAAATGTTTAAAGTGTTTTAGCTGCATGTGATATGACACTGGAAGGGAAAAAAAGATAAGATAAAGAAATAACCAACCAGTTTGAAAGCAGAATTTGGAGGAAATATCATGAACCATAACATAGTGAGTTGGAAAGTAAAACTGTTTCTCATCACCTGTTTCCTTAGCCTGAGGAAAAAAGTGAAATCAAGTGTTAAAGTCTGTGAAAGAATTAGGTGGTTCCTAATAGATCCTCTAACTTAAAAAAAAAGAACTGATCAGAATTTTCAGAGTTGGTTCTACAGAAGTCATCCCAAAGTAGCACCAAGTCTAGAGAAAGTGGAATGTTTGGGTTTTGTCCAATGTAGTGAAATTTTATTCAATTCGTAGACATATCAGAAAGTTGTGAAAACACCACTAGCCTGGATTAAAAGGAATAGACTGTTCAAACTGTAAAGAGGTCTTGGCCTTCAGATTGCTGTAGAAGGAAGCAGGCTACAAAAGTGAATCTGCTAGCCAAAATGAGCTGTTTCTTCAGAGGTAATCAGGGGGTGATGGGTAAGGAAGGATGAGCAAGTAGAGCAAAAAGTGATGAAAAAGGGTGGACTGCAGTGCTACTCATAAGCAGCAGCAGAGACAAAGCGGCTGAGAGGACACTCCCAGGGAGAAGAACCCAGGTCTAATCAAGCAACATCCCCAGCCTCCAGGGGAGGAAGACCTGGCAGCATGTTTCCAGCTGGAATTCAGAACTTCTGCAAACCACTGACAGCTATGTACTTCCCGTTCTTCTCTTATTTAACAGGAGTGTTGTCTGCAGTTATCTTGTTGCTATCTCTGTGTTAGGTATGTAGGAGGTAGTTAACTTGTCATTTCAGTTCATAGGTTTCTGTATCAAAAGGAGCTACATCTAATGAACCATATTTGAATCTGATTTAGATCTTTAAACTGTGGAATTCAAGTTTGATGGCATGATTGACTAAAGCTTTTGGGGACCTGGGGATGAGGAGGCAGAAGGGTGTTTTACTAGAATGGCCCCAATTCTCTCCCCAACCTCTTTTATCCACACCCTTTGCAATGTGACTTTGCAGCTCCTCCCATCAAGAAGTGGATTCTATTTTCCCTGTTGAGTTGATCCTGCCAAAGAATTGTGGCAGAAGTGATGGCATGCCAATCTTGAACCTAGACCTCAAGACATCATACAAATCTCTCTCTCTCTCTTTCCCTCTGTCCTTCCCTAGCTACTATAACAACCTAGGCCAGTCCACTGGAGGGACAGGTGGCCTAGTTATCGTTCTCACTGTAGACAGTAGCCAACTAGCTCCCAAACATTTCAGGGAGGAACAGATGCACCAACTGACAGCAGATTCATGAGTGAGCTTAGCTAATATCAGCCAAGTCTGGCCTAGCTCGGAAAAATCATCCAACCAACTTACAAACTTCATGACCAATAACAAAATGCCCATTGTTTAAATCATTAAGTTTCAGATGGATTGTTGCACAGCAACAGTTAACTGATACAGCATGATACTCCACCAGGAGGATCATAAGGAAAATGTTGTCAATATTTTTCTATCAGTTCTGAGACATACCTTATATCTTTCTAAAAAAATTACTTTTCTATTATCCATAGTCAGTTTCTGTTGTTTGCATCTAAACCTCTAATTTTTAAACTAATCATTCATAGATTATAGACAATGAATATTTTATAAAGTTGAAATACATACTTTAAAAATTATGACATTAATATTATATATACATAAAAAGAGAGAGAAAGAAATGTTTGGAAGGATCTTTGGGGAGGTGGTATGTCTTCTAAAAAAAGATTTATGTGTAATTTAATAATTCCATCACTTAGTTTTTCTTCAGTAAACTTCAATTTTCAAAATTATATCTTCAACTTTTAATTTTAAAATCATATGCATAACCAGTTCTTTCTTTCTAAAATTATATCTATCATTCCATAGATATTGATAGAGAGATCTGAGAGCTATGTGTGTGTGTATCAGGATTTGTGGTTGTTGTGCTTACAATATGTTAAACAAACAAGTGACTCCAGTCAGTCTATTCAAAGGTCAATCAGTTCGGGTGAGACAAAGATTCTCAAACTTTCTCTCTCACCAAATACACTGATCTATTGAATTAAATCAACATAATAAAACCTATAACTCTATGAAACTCAGGATTAATCATATCAAAAATATTCACTGATGGAAAAACTCTAATAAAACTAAAGGACATATGCCCTCATATTTTCCAAACCTTGGGGAGGAGAAACAAAGCACAGCATAATGTGATCCTTTTTTCACTTCCTGTAGGACCAACATTTTTTAATCCACTCATTCTTCATGAGCATCATCTTATGATGATCCCAAAGAAGATATAGAGCAACACTAATTGTGGGAGATCAGATTTTCATTGAACAATTCTCAGTAGGAATTTTGTAACTGATTCCAGGGAACAAAATCAGAAATTCAGAGAAAATCCCTAAAATATTAGTCTTTGTTTTTTTCTAAAACAATTTAGTTTAGGATAATCAATCATTTTCTTAGGATATGTAGGAAACATAGAACTCTGGATTACTATCAAATCAAAATCGTCTTCTGAGTTTTTTTTAAGTTACAATTTACATTTACTTATTTCCTCTTCAGGTAGGTCATGCTTCACAGTTTACAGGCAAAAATAAGGTCACCCTACCAATCTCAAAACTCTGTTTTATCTGTATTTACTTACAATAGTGTAGGAACTCTTCTTTTTCCCCAAATTTCATACTAATCTATCTAGGAGTCCCTTAGGTACTATCTCTGTACATCTGACCTAGTGTTCTCTGTTACTGTGTGGCTGGCAATCAACATTTCCATCTTTTGTTGTGCTATCTCACTGCTATACTGGTACTTAGGCCACAGATGCCCATTAGCAACATACAAGCAGAAGCAGATATACTGACAGTGTAGCCAGGAAGAGTCAGGGAGATTGAAGATGTCTTCATTGTGGTTGCTAGTTTGGGCTATCCTGGCATCCTATGCCCTCCCGATGGTGCCATTTCTCCCTTGTCTCCATCACTGCTGCTGGAACCAATGACAGTGATGATATGTTTTCAAAGATCAAAAGAGATTTTCATTAAATGGTATTTTTAGTTTTTACTTTTAGCTTTTATTATTCGCTCACCCTAGAGCCCAGCCTGGAAGCTGACTGCTCAACTGGAGGCACCACACCCAGAATAACACTTTTTATTTGACTTTAACTAAGGCAATGTGCCTCAAATCTCTTCTGTTATGATGGCCCTTCCAGGAAGGAACATAATTCCTCATATACATAACCCCCTGATAAGACCCTCAACTATCCAGGCACACACAGGCAGGCTATATAATTCAAGAATAAAATATAGCTTGGGCTCTAGTAGGGTCTCCTCCATTTTCATTACAAAGCAAGTGAAAACAACAAAAACCCAACAACTATGGCATTGAGTTGCTTTCTATTTAGTTGAAGTAGGTTATTCTATGTGTCAATACAGGCAAATGTCCTGTAAACTTTACTATTCATAATAAAGCTCATCTATCATGAGTTTATCATGTTCCAAATACTACAAAGTGCTTTATAAAGAGCATCCCATTTATCACCTTTTCAAATGAGAAGATTCAGGTTTAGAGAAATATTTAGTAACTTGACCAAAGTCAAGAGTTAATCCAGGCCTGCTTGATGCCAAAACTCTTTGTTCTTAATCACTGTGATCTAAAGCAGCAAGGGACATCTCCTACAGAAAGAATGGGATTTTGAACATGAAAACCACTGATTTTCTTTCATTTAATGAGCAATTATTACATTCTTATTTATCCTTTAATCTATGCTAGACACTTGGAAGGCAACAAGCAAGATGGCCTACGCCTTCATGAAGCTTACATTCAATTTTTTTTTCTCCCATTCTTCTTGACAGATAATCCAAGACCAACAAATGCAACTTCAGTAGAAGGGAAGTACAAGAATTCAGACTATCCTCGAAAGGTAATGAAGCATTTGAGAAATATATACTTCTTAGACTTTCCTGGAAGCTACAGAATAAACCAAGGATCAGCATCAACATGCATGAGCTTTGTTTGGTGCAAGGTGCAACACGGAAATGCATCTGAGTTACAATTTAGCATAGTCCTGAAGAAACTCAGTCCTTTTGTTAGTAAAAATGTCTAACTTAGATCAATTAATATACAGAGCCATCTACAGAATGATGACTTCACAGTGCAATTCCAAAATGAATCCATTTCTGCAATATCTTCTCTGCCAGCTAATGAATTTAGAATATACTATTTGCAAAAACAAAAATACTATCTTTAAAGTAAATCAGGCCTCAGGGAATCTCTGGTTTATAGTTGATATATTTCCCAAATACTAAAATTTCTTAAACTTGCATTTGAAAGAACTAAAAGAAAAAGTCAATGCTCTTTCTCCCCTCCAGAAATATTGGATATTCCCTTCAATTACTGACAAACTATATAATATCTTAAAGAGTAACTATATGTGCCAACTGGGACTTGGAGGGAGGGAGGGGAATTCATTTATGTGATCTGCAAAATAAAGTCAAAAACTTTAACCACATTGATTCAGCAAGATTTTCAAGAACAATAACAAAAAGGAGAGTTTCCTTGACTTGTTTTGTACTTCAAGAGAACCATTCACTACATTAGAAATAGGAGGGAATTCCTTGCTGGCCCAAAAGACACAGAACCTGTATTTCATCTTCTTCCAGTTGAAAAAACTGTTCTGTTACAATATTATGTCTAAAATTAGAATGAATGAAAGAGTAGAGAATTGAATTAATTTATATGGAGGAGTAAAGTCTGTCATGCAATCAAGTGAGATTGGCTAAGTGCCTTACCATAGGTAAAAAAGAGAGCAAGCAGCAATGCAGAAAAGACCCCATAGATTATTCTACATTTTTATAGCTTAAGTATGAGTCCCTTCTGAAGAAAGGACTTTAGTTTCATGTAAGGAAAGAATGTCAAGATTTATTTTCTTCCTACCAGTTCAGTATATAGCAGGCATTTAGCCTCCACGGTACACTCTGAAGGACTGATCAAATCTCACCGTCACACCCATCCCCCATGTGTCTGAAATTCCACTATTAGCAGTTCAGTCCTTTGGATCTGGTAGGATTTTGATTTTGAATGCACCATGGTCTTTTGTGGCCTAACCTGTATAATTGCTTTTGGCATTTGTGAATTTCTCTTTAATTTCTCTTCTGTATAGAACTTTGCACGTGTTTGAATTAGCACTTAAATGATCAATTAAGGTAGAGTGCAAACATGATTTTAAAAATTAGTTATGAAAGTACAGGGAAAGGTCTTAGATTTTGAATAGAAAATAAGCTAACGTGCAAGGTCATGATATCTATCCCTCCCATTTCAAAGATATGAAACTATTCCATTTTTAATTACATAACCTTCAGGAAATAATCTAGACATCCTATTTTGATACCTAAACCAATGATCAACAGCCATCACAGACAGGCAATTTCTCATCTAAAGGATAAGAAGTTTTCATTTGGAAGCCTAAGTCTACATCTCTTCAGTACAATTTAAACATTGTGAGCATTCACTAAGGACCAGCCACTATGCTAGGCACATCAGAGAACATAAGATCAGACATGGGCCCTGCCCTCAAGGGAACCCGCATCTTCTGAAGGAGAGAGATACAAATTCAAGCAGTTCTAGAGCCGGGCAGACTGTGACAAACGCATCAGGAGAAGTATAAACAAAATATTAGTAATTAGTAGAGAAGGTCAGAGATACATATCACCTTAAAATTGGGGCAGTGGAAAGATCTTTTAGAAAAGGTGAAATCTGCTGAAAAATCTAGTTTGTGCCAAAACAAGACAGGAATAAATAAGACAATGCCTGCATTTATGAAAACTCTCAGGCTATCAGAACAGGCCTTGAAAGTACTACAGCAGACCAACATGGGAGAGTGATGGTGTGAACAAATTACAGTACCATGGAAGAGAAGAATGTGGAAGGTTTGCCTTTCTACAAGGGTTGGGGAGGGGTCTGCCTTGAAATGGAAGTAAGTTTTGTAAGGTCGGGTCGGATCTTAACAAACGGCACCGCGAAACAGAGGAAAGCTACAAGTGAGCTTTATTAGGGAGCGCTCCCGGGCGAGGTTCACTGGTCCGAGAGAAAGGGGCCAGAGAAGTCGCACCCAGGGCGAGGGTTGGGCAAGATTTTATAGGGTAAGAAGGGAAGGGGGTGTGGTGAATCTGGGAGGGCGCAGGGTATTCCTTATTTGGTGGTCTTTTCGGGTATCCTGGGGGACCGTTAGTCCCGCCCCTCGAAAGGCGGGAAGGCTGGGCTGGGTTCAAAGTCCCCAGGTCAGTTCCTGGAACTGGGTAGTCCAGAATGTCTCCAGGTCAGTTTCTGGAACTGGGTGGTCCGGAGAATTTCGGACTGATGCAACCTGTGAATCTGATTGTGTTCCCCTGCCTCGGGCCAGTTGGCCTTACAAGTTTCACGAGCTAATGAAGGGGAATGAAGGACATTCCAGGCAGCAGAGTATCACATATTTGAGGAACGGCTCTATAATAAGGGTATAAGTTTCACAAGGGTAGATGAGAACGGGGATTTCAAAGACAAGGGGATAAACAGCAGTTCATTATTGTCTACAAAAGAACGCTTTGTAATTGGAAGACAACTGTTGACTCAAATTTGAATTTTGTTCTTCCTGGATTTTATTTTCTAATTCTTTCATTGCTGCCCTGGCTGAGTTCTCTCATGTTCCATAAATTCATCTTGAGGTTGAAATTCACATTTCCCTCTATACTAAGAGCCTGGCCACTCATGGCCTCCCAAATTCAATACACAATATATATATCAGTATATTTCAAGTCTATTCTCTACTTGACAAAGGCAGAGGGACTTCTCTGTCTACAAAGGTCATATGGTTTTACCTTGCACAAGTAGGTAATTAGTCTATCTCTTCTATTTTTAACGCATTCTTACCATTGTTCTAAATAGCCCAGACTGGAGCATGTCCCCGCAGGCCACCACCACAGTTTGTGTTATCAGGCCAAGTTATAAGATAATCACCATAGCACTTCTGTTGAAACTTTTCTCCTTCCTCCCCACAATTCCTCAGAATGGGTACTCATTGTTTCTTACTCATTGTTTCTTTCAGGTTTTGTTTTGTTATTTTAAGTGCTTGTGTTTTGCCCTTGCTCAAGAAAGCATCTGCTCCATAAGCTATTCATCAGAAACCTGTGGTTCAAGAAGTTGCAAAGACCTTCCCCGGATTACTGTTATCTCCCTTCTACATGAGGGTCAGTTTCCCCCAGGAGGCACCAAGTTACCGTTTCTGGCCTCTGGCCCACCAGGTAGTAACACCTCTGCTTGGAGGCCAGGAAGAGCTGGCAGTACCTAGGATTAGGCAATAAGTAGTTTCCACAACCGGCACTCTGAAAGCAATGCAATTACTTGCTATTTATCCTTGCCTTTACCGTAATGCTGTTTTAACTGTACATGGTTCTAGCTTATGGCTACTTTCCAAGAAAGTCACTGTCTTGCTTGTCCATTTATTTATTCACTTAACAAATCCTGAGACCACAAAAAAGAAAGATATAAAGAGAACAGATATAACACCATTTAGTGGGGGAAACATGCAATATCAATACATATATAAATATATAATATAATGATATGTAATAACTATATATCATGTTAGGCGGCAAATGCACCAATGGAAAAATAAGCAGGATAAACAGACCGAGAGTAATGGGAAGTGTTATTTTAGATAGCGTGACCAAGGAAGGCCTCTCTAACGTGGTGATATGTGGGCAGAAACCTGAATGAAGTGAACAGGATGAATATCCAGGGAAAGAGCACCACAGGCAGAGAGAACTCCATGCGCCAGGGCCATGAGGTGGAGCATGAATGTGTGATCCAAGAACAGCAGGGAGTCAATGGAATTGGAGTATGAAGAGCAAGTGGAAGGACATGAGGTCAGAGACTGGCCAGGAGCCAAATCCTGAAGGGCCTGTAGGCTTTGGGAACAAATTTGCGTTTTACGCTGTGTGATGAGAAGGCAGTGCCCACCCCACATCCCCCCGGGTCTGAGGGAGATACAGGAATCACAGTGACTGCAAAGTCTAGACGTGCCATTTACTACGACAGGGAAAAGCAGGAAGGGCCTGAGGTGGGGAAGGAAATGAAGATCGGTGAGTGCCTATTCCACATTACGGGGTGATTATTGGCTCTTTATACACTTGAATCTTCGGAGTTTTCTTCCCAAATCTGCATGTACAATCACCTTCCAATTATTTTGGTCAAGGGAGGCAAGTAACAAGAAGGACAATGGAAAACTTATTTACATTTTATGCAGAGCTGATTTCTGACACCATTTTGAAGTAGGCAAAGTTTATGAAGTTTCCCAGCCTTTGAGTTCATCTCTTCCACACCCCACCCCAAACTTCCTGCTCCACATTGCCCCAGATTTCTTCTAAAGACATGTAGTATCCTCGTTTTCTGTTGTGTGTGTGTGTGTCTGTGTGTGTCTGTGTGTGTGTGTGTGTGTGTATGTTTCTGTCTCTTTCCACCTCTCTTTCTTTCTGCCCCCACTCATCACCACCCATGTGACTATGGAAAGGATCAGGTATCAGTCATTTACATCTTAGGATGAATTGAACCCCACATATATCTCCCTGCAGTATTTGCCCTTTATACCTTGTCTCTAATTATATGCTGAATATTCCCCTTAAGGGAATGTCTATTTAATTCTCCTCTTAAAAAGCACTGATATGTTTAGACACCTACAGATTTCACCTAGATGTAAGACAGGATATAAAAATAAGAGTGATCCAACACAGTATATACCAGGGATGCTTCTTAAATGCCCTCTACTTCCCCAAGAAAGAAGGCAAAAAGGTTTAAAAATAAAGCAGTCTACTGGGTAAAGAACACTTATCTCTTAACTACTGCTATGATGAATGTAATGTGTAAATAACAAAATATTGTCTGAAGTGTTGGGATGAAGGTTAATTGTCCAAACTGATCATCAGAACAAATGCCCCTAAGGCAAGTACCTGGAACAGACCGGTAAAGCCAGGAGCTACCAGGGATCCAGGAACATGACTCCAGGGAGCAACAGATCTGGAAAGAGTGCAAAAATATCAGAAAGGATTTCTAAGAGGAGAAGCCACGAACACCACAGCTGTGGTTAGTTTTTCAGTTTCATGTTCATATATGTGGGCACAGTGTCTTAAATGCCCCAGGGCCAAGGGAAGATCAATACCCATTGCTAAATCATATTTACCTTAAGTTAAATGCTTCTAAAAGAGTAAGTTCTTTGAATTCTAACTTTATGGCTGATTTTTTCATCAAATTATTCATAAATATAATTAAAAAATGAAAGAACTATAGGTAGAATACTATTAATTTTTTGTTTCATTGAAGTATAGTCGATTTACAATGTTGTGTTAGTTTCAGGTGTACATCAGAGTGATTCAGATATATATAGATATATATAGATATATATAGATATATATATATATTCTTTTTCAGTTTCTTTTCCCTTATAGGTTATTATAAAATATTGAGTATAGTACCCTGTGCTATACAGCAGGTCCTTGTTTTTCATCTATTTTATGTATAGTAGTGTGTTTATGTTAATCCCAACCTCCTAATTTATCCCTCCCCACAGAATACTATTAATTTTTATCTGTACCTATTAGTTGATACTCCTTTCAATATTACTATCCTGTTACCTTTTAGGTGAAAGTGAATAGGCCTGGGCCAAGCAGGCGGAGACAGGCGACCTGCTGGCTGGGGAGGTGCAAGCCAGGCTGCAGCGCTCCTGCCTGGCCATGGCAGCATCACCCCTGAAAGTGTGCATCGTGGGCTCAGGGAACTGGGGCTCAGCTGTTGCAAAAATAATTGGTAATAATGTCAAGAAACTTGAGAAGTTTGCCTCCATGGTCAAGATGTGGGTCTTTGAAGAAACAGTTAATGGGAGAAAACTGACAGACATCATAAATAATGACCATGAAAATGTAAAATACCTCCCTGGACACAAGCTGCCAGAAAATGTGGTTGCTATCCCGAACCTCAGTGAGACTGTGTGGGATGCAGACCTGCTGGTGTTTGTCTTCCCCCACCAGTTCATTCACAGGATCTGTGACGAGATCTCTGGGAAAGTGCCCAAGGGCGCGCTGGGCATCAGCCTCATCAAGGGCATAGAGGAGGGTCCCGAGGGGTTGAAGCTCATTTCCGACATCATCCGAGAGAAGATGGGCATTGACATCAGTGTGCTCATGGGAGCCAACACTGCCAATGAGGTGGCTGCTGGGAAGTTCTGTGAGACCACCATCGGCAGCAAGGTAACAGAGAATGGCCTTCTCTTCAAAGAACTTCTGCAGACTCCAAATTTTCGAATTACGGTGGTTGATGATGCAGACACTGTTGAACTTTGTGGTGCCCTGAAGAACATTGTGGCTGTGGGAGCTGGGTTCTGCGACGGCCTCCGCTGGGGCGACAACACCAAAGCTGCCGTCATCCGCCTGGGGCTCATGGAAATGATCGCCTTCACCAGGATCTTCTGCAAGGGCCAGGTGTCCATGGCCACCTTTCTGGAGAGCTGCGGCATAGCCGACCTGATCACCACCTGCTATGGGGGTCGGAACCGCAAGGTAGCAGAGGCCTTTGCCAGGGCCGGAAGGACCATTGAAGAATTGGAGAGGGAGATGCTGAATGGGCAGAAGCTGCAAGGACCTCAGACTTCCGCTGAGGTGTACCGCATCCTCAAACAGAAGGGGCTGCTGGACAAGTTTCCACTGTGCACTGCAGTGTACCAGATCTGCTACGAAGGTAGGCCCGTTCAGGAGATGTTGTCTTGTCTCCAGAGCCATCCGGAGCATATATAAAGTGAATTATGCAACATGTCAGGGAAAGGCCTGCCCTTCCGATCAATCATTTGGATTCAGTGGAAACTGGGACTTGCCAACAAGATGTTTGCAGCATCATAACCCCATCATGGATACTATGAATTTTTACACGTTCATTTTTGAATTGTGAGATGAAGTTCATTGGCTAAGATGTTACTGGGCAACAACTAGATGCACATATGTGAACGTGTGAGCGTGTGTTCCTTTCTCATTTTGTGGATGTTGCTATCAACCAAAATTAAAGGCCCTTTTTAAAACTTACTTTTGAAATTTTCCCACTGTGGTAGCTTATAAGATTGGAACTATCGCAGCTAAAAGTTTTGGATCTAATTCATATGTATCTCAGTGAAGGTATTTTTTTTCTCATTCTCTTGAGGTTAAAATTTAACCAGCATTAACATGGTAGAGTGGCAGAGTGAGTGGGTTCAAAGATCAATATACTGTAACTTCTAAATACTATCTCAGAGCCAGCATAATTAACTACTTCGATCGTGGGTTGATTTATTATTTTAAACAATTACATATTTTTAATAGGTAATCCACTTATATATATTCCTCTTACTACAGTTTTCTGCATTTTTAGCCTCTTTTCTCTTCATTAGCTACCAGAATGTACTTTCATAAAGGCTCAGCAGTAGCAGAAGACAGAAAACTCATCTGGGATTTTCCTGCTGTGACTGAAACATTCTTCTGATTAATGACACTTGTATGATGCTTTTTGTCAGGTAGTACTTTTGTGCAAACATTTCCTTTGAGCCTCACAGATCCCCTGAAAGGGGGCCGCTATTAATCATCATTTAAGATGCAGTCACTATGCCTGGTTGCCTGGTGAGTAGGGGCAGAGCCAGAGTCAAGCCCAGTGGTCCTCCCCCTACCAAGGTGCCAGGACCTGCTCAGACATCACTGGGCTGGTTTGACCTCCTACTAATTGGCTGTAGAATACACAGCCTTTACTGAGGCCATAGTCGGGCTTCCTGCAGCTGAGGTTTGTGTGGGTCCTTATCTAGAAGGATACCATTCAAAGTGTGGACCTCTCTCCATCAGCTTCACCTGGAGTCTCTTAGAAATGCATGTTCCCAGGTCCCAATCCAGACCTCTGAAGTGGGATCTTGTATCTATGCTTTGACATGTCTTCTGTGTGTTCATTACAATTTGAGAACCACTACTTTAGAAAATTTACTTTAGATTGACATTGGCATTTCTCAAACCATGTTCCATAGGAAATGAGTGTCCTGGGACCCAGTGGTGGTTCCGGTGTTCCCTCCAAAGGTCCAGTGAGTTTGGGAAAAGCTGCATCTGTACACCCCTCTTGAAGGGGTAGAATGTATGTTAGTTTGTTAGTGGAACCTGTTTATTTAACCCAGCAAGTCCCAGACATATAAGATTATGGAGATTTCTTTTGGCAAGAAAACTTACCAAAGTTTCCAAGGTACACTGTTCCTGGCTGAGGTGACCTTAGGACAGCTCAAGTATATGTACGAGTAAGTGAATGTCAACTTCACCGAAACACATGTTGTGTGGACTAAGTGCTTTTAAATCTAGAATTAGAATGGGAATTACTGTATCTCTTAAATGAAATTGGCTTCAGGATAACATTACAGTTACCTTACATAGCACTCGATAAATATTAAGGGAACCTATGAATATCACTTATATATTCATGGATTTTCAGTCACTTTGAGATTTTGATCCTTTTTTATTTTCCAGCTTGGGACTTTCTTCTTCTATACTTGAAATGATTTTTGAATAGATTTTGCAGGAGTTTTTTTAAACTCCTGTATACAGAAGTATGTGAAAGCACACAAAATCATACAAGTTTCATTGATTTTACTGCCACTGTTAAGTCAATTTTTGCTTGTCTCATAATTAATCTTTTAAAAAGTTTGTACATAGGTGCGGCGAGCCGCCTCCGACCAGCAGAATGACGAGTCGCCACACGCAAGATTCTTCTCGTATCACACTTTATTGGAGCACAGCTTGGTTAAAGAAAAGATGGAAGGAAGACACCGCAATCCTACAGCAGTCTGCTTATATAGGGATTAAGAACATGTGTCGCTCTGTGATTGGCTTTCGCCGATGGTGCGACTTGTGAGCCAGCATCGGATAGGTCGCTACTTTAAAACCTCATTAGTATACTTAGCGCAAGCGCAGTGGCCACAGGAAGGATGATTCAGCTTACTTCAGCTTCCTGCTGCGTGGCAGTTAGCTGACCGCGCCCTACACATAGGTAACAAAGTGTTACTTTTTAAGATACATAACAGGCTGTAAATTAATTGTGGTGTCTATTAAGTAGGATAATCAGATATGAGGAATTAGGATTTTGTCTTTTGTATATTCTCATCTGCATTCAGCTTCCTACTCTGGGTTTTGTACTTGAGCGTTTTTTCTTTATAAACGCCTTATTACCACTCTGAAGTCTCTGACTGTACCACTTGAACATACTTATAATATTCCGCTCATATGGAAAAAGGTAAATTTTATGTTTGTGCTTTGCTAACTGTAGATGTTTATTACTCTACAAGTTATCTATTTTTATAACTACCTGTGGTCCACCATTTATTTTAATTCATCTTTCTTACTAATTATGGTAATACGGAAGAGAGAGACATCTAGAAAAGAAGCTTAATTTTTACTTTTTCAGCCAATCTGTGAATGTAAAAACTACACTGTTGCCTTGCCATAATCCAACCTACTATAATGTGAAACAAATATCTGCCTTGAAATCCATCATAGCAGGTGGAATTGAGCTAAACTCCTTCTGGTTTTTCATTTAACTCACCTAGAACATGGCCCCATGGCATTGGCCCAAGGAGCAGTGAGGTACCACTGTACAAAGGAATCTTCAGTTTTTCCACTAGTGCTAATCTAAGAGACTTTTACCTACACATGTACTATATTTGTTTACAGATTATAGGTCGATATGATTTAAAAGTCTGATTTAATAAACATTTAATCCCCCAAACCTATGCTACTGATCCTATTTTTTAATCAGCTTATTTAACAATTTTATTTGTTTAGGTAAGCTTTTTTTTTTTTTCTCCCTGAACTGGGTTTCATTGACAACAATAAAAAGGCAATTAAAAAAAAAGTGAATGGGTCTTTCCCCCGTTTTCTTGATTTTCATGTACCCCTGGACTCTAGTAAATGAATTAGTAAATGGATATTTCTTTTCTTTTTCTAAGAGGAATATATGTGGGCACAGATTAAAATGTGTTCTAACAGAAAATCAATCCCACTAATGACATCTGACTTAGTATTGGAAGAATAAAAGAACTATAAACAAAGAAATCCCCAATGAGGTATTTACATCTTCTAAAAAAAAACAAGCAGAAAATACTTTTAAAGTTGCTGAAATTAACTTGTTACCCTCAACCCAAAGAAAACCTGTTTGGTTAGGTCACCAAACCTGAGCAGAAAATATATCCACACAACTGCATTACAGCAGCCAATATGGCTGCCAGGGCCAGGCTGAAGTACAAAGCCAACACTGAATAAATAATATCAAAACCATGACAACTAACAATGCTCTATTCCTACCTAACTCTCAAAGCCAAGGTGACTTCACCAAAGGATAATCTTATGACCTGCATTTTTTGTACAGTTTCAGAAATAGGTATGTCCTAAAACGCCTAAAACCTCTGACTAGAGAATGACATCATGGGAATGTGCTATATATATATATACATATATATGCATATGTACACACACACTAAATACATATATATATTCTATAAATATATTCCACAAACATCTAGAAATATATATATAGTGTGTGTATAATATAATGTATGTATATATACAATGTGTGTGCATACATGTATTTACTTTTTACCATTTTATCTCTCATTTTAAAAGGGTATGTTTCTTTTGATCTGGGACAAAATAAGGTTATAAACCTGATCATGTTGTAGTTTTGCCTTGCATATCAGATAACTTAGAGAAAAAATTAATTCTTTTTTTTTTGAAAAAATTAATTCTTAATTACATCTAGTGTTCTTAACCTACGTTTTTAATCAAATTTTCTCTCCCTCAAATTTCCCCATCCTCATTATTTAGATCTTGGTTTATTAACCTAATTCTACTGATTGTTTTGCTAATGTGCCTATTTTTAAAAACTTCATATCTTTTGTGTTTGTAAGTATAGTATATATAAAGAGAGAGAGAGATAATATGAGATATATGAGATAATATAAGTATACTTATATGTATATATCATAAAAATAAGATAATAGCTATTATTGACTTACACTTTGTACTGAAAGTACTCTGCTCTTTCTCAAGTGAAATCTGAGAGTGGGCTTTGATATGGAAGAAGGGATTTGAGGTACAGGAAACAAAAAAGCCAGCACCTAGATGGAGGTAGCAGGTGCTGAAAGCACTCTTCTTTGTCATGTTAATCACCAGTCAGCTTTGTCCAGGGAAGAACTCTGGTTCTGAGGAGGCTCAGGTGGGTAGAGAAGAAGCTAAAGGAGAGTAGGTCCTTAGTAGTCAGGCGATTGCCAAATGGGAGCTGAAAATTCAATTGCCCCTAATTGTTCTAGAGCAGGTTCTGGAGCAAATTCTAACTCAAGAGCCACTGAAGAAAGAACAGAAGCCCTGCACTGGCTCTAGAACTTCTTTGTCTCTTGGAGCTACAACAGTGGAAAGGATAATGGATCAGCCTCTGTGGCTAAAAGAAAAGCAGTCACACTGAGTTTTACTCCACAGTGGGGTAGAGTTAGATAGAAAATTCCTCACCGAATGGAACTTTCCACTCTTTATTATCTCAAAAGAATTTTCTTGCCAATAGATAAAATATATTTCACATTGTTTAATAGAGGAGATCAACTCAATTATAACCACTCAACTCAGACCACATCCAAAACACCTTGCTAAGCCACTGCAATTAATGATTGATCTCAACCAATTTCCTGGTTCTAATTATAGTTGGCCAAGCCTTGGTGACACTCGGGATCTTCAAGACCGTGAGCTGAGAAAAACCTAACAGTAAGGCAAGGCCACTCTGGGAAGAGATCACTAGTCCCATTGGAGCACAGTAAACTTAAAAGTAGTCTAGGCATGTTGCCACATTCCCCAAATCTCATTTCAAGGAGCAGGGGAGGGCACACAGAACAATGTCTAATCAATGAAAGAGTTGTCCAGCCTAGTAGGAGGCAGAGTAAGATTATGAAGGTCTATTTAAGTCTCTTTAAAGGATGCTGGAAGCGGGATCCAGGCCCAGAGAGAAAAACCTGGCAGGAGCTTAGAAATAAGGTTCAGTCCCAGCCAATTCCATGATCCAGAATTCAGTCGCAGGAAAAAACTAGAATGAGAACCAAAAGCCAAGAGCCCATCGACAGAAGATCTGTACAACAGACTGGCCACACTTACAGTGGGATGGCAAGGTAAACAGAGGTGAAGATGCTGATCTCTGCTTTGCCAGACACTGAATCACTGTCACATATCAGACAATGTGACAGAATAATTACAGATCATTCTCCCTGGTAGGAAGAAGACCCTCAATGTATTGCCAGTCAGGCTTCTTCTGGTTCAGGAACCAAGCAAGGAACAAGCCTGTGGCTGGCAGGTCTGAATACCAAGAGTCGCAGTTCCTGCGAGCATCTGATATTGTGCCTTCCCTGTCCCTGACACAGAGGCATCTGCCCAGGGGGAGTGTGAGACAGCCCTACAGAGAGACCAGCCAGAGCACAGGGAGCACCACAGTGGGAAGAAGAACACGTAAAGGAGACTGATCAGTTCAGGAGCTCAGTCTTAAAAAAGGGAATGACCTTCTTCCCAGCATAATCATACTGAATTTCAGGCTATATTGATGCTACAAAGGATAATTTTATCATAATTTTTTTATGAATACATCAGAAACCTTTATTTTCTCTTTAGAAAATTTTCCATCTAAATATTTTATATAAGCTCTTTTTTCTTAAAAAAATTCAACATTTTTATAATACATCAGCCTGATATATTTTATAATACATGCTGTTTGAGTTAATGAAAATCCTGAGATGAAACTTATTACTTAAATTATTTTAAGGTACATTATACAGCTTGTAGGAAACTGCCACTTTCCTCTCAAGATAAACCATTTCCCTCTGGTTTTGCATAATTAAGACTTGCAATTCATAAAGTCTGGCATTATAAATCACCGTATCCCCTTGAAACACAACCAGTCAATTGTCTTCCTCAACTAAACTGCATTGAGTTGCTACTTTGTAGGCTATTATAATCCAAGATACAAACTAAACCAAAATTAACTGTACATAAAATCTATTTCAAAGAAGTTTATAAATTTATCACCTGAAAGTTTTAAACAGTAAAATGAATATGCAAGGAAAGGGGAGGTTTAACATGAAAACCATTATAGGGACTACCTTTTTATAATTAACTAGTGACTACATATTATCCAACATTGTAACTAAAGTATGAGATACCATAATTAGAAGTAATGAGTTTTATTCTTTAAAAAAAAAAATTGCACACTGTGAGCTTTTTCTTTTGGCAAAATAACAGTCTGAGGAAGGACCAGACCCATCTGATCTACCTCATGTATCTACTCTATGGGAAGAAAATACAGTACCCTCCATTTCCCTCATGAAATTATGAGGGAGAAAGTGAAAAGTGAACTGCCCATACTCGCACAGCCAGGGCAGGCTTCACGGATACACAAGTTGTTCAGTCACCCAGGGTACCAGACTTCAAGGGTTCTGTACTTGATCTAATGCTCTGCTGTCACCATCTTGAAATTCTTAATTTTTGAACAAGGGCTCCTGCAATTTCATTTTGCACTGGGCCCCACAAGTATGTAGCCAATTCTGCCTACAAAGAGGCCAACTACAAATCAAGAAACATCATCCCAATTGCCACGTGATGTAACATGTACCTAGTGTATAGTATGCAAACAGGAAATGTTCATTGAATGAATTAAGTCAAATGTATTCACTAGTTTCCAAGATAGATTTTAATCCAAACAGTTGAGTTTCTTTAAATCGTTTTATAGTAAAAAAAAATCAGAGAAAGGAAGCTTCCCCATTGATAACCCTTTCCCATGTCAACTTATCCATATTATTGTTATTCTCTTCTCTTTTTTAGCAACAGATACGCAAAGCTTATTCATCTGTACTGTGTGTGGCCAGGTGTCCTAATTAGCAAAAGCACAGCAGAACCCTGAGATATTCAGGCAGCCCACCAGGACTTCTTTTACATGAGGATCCATTTCTGTAGACTTCTTTAAGGAAACACAAATGGTAACTCTGTAATTTGGTGGTTAGTTCTCTGAGGTCCTCGAGCTTGCACACCCTTGACTCCAGGAAAGCAGTGAGTCATTCTGTTTCAGCAAAAGCTAGGAAAGTGATTTGATTTTGGCAAGAAGGAGTGCTACATGGGTAAATGTCATTCATATGCACTTCTGTAGGCAGCTTTGGGACTCCTCCCCAATCCATGTCATCTTATATGTTACAGCACAGCATCTACTTTAGGGGCAGGCCTAAGTGGCTATATTTTTATCATAACACCCTGCTCCTATGGCCGCAGGTGACTGAGCAACACATGGGCACTAGTCTCGAGGGCAACTTCTTCCCTGAGACTTTGATCTAAGACCTATAGAGCTAGAGTCAGATAGCGGGAGCTTACCCTGAAACGTCATGCAGAGGTGGGACCAGAGTGACCATTTCTGACCAAGTGTGCACTAATTTTTAAGTGATAGAAAGCTAAATTGCACAGATAAATAAGAGAATAGAGCAAACACACCGAGAAAGCAAAAGCCAGAAACCCAGAGAGAAACAGAGAAAGTAGCTGTCTCTGTTCCTAACAGCTTTCCAGTTTCCAACTCCATTCTCACAAGCCCCCGCTTGTTTTCATGTTTCTTATATTAAATAAAAATCCTTTCACTAAGCTAGCTTGAGTGGGTTGTGTTCCTTGCGATCAAATGTGTAGTACAGCATCCCTGAAGAATGTATTCTAAGTTATTTGACAGCACTTACTGTGAAACTGAAATACCAAACAGCTGGAGTCACCAAAAATACACGACCATCTAGGGTTGGCCATAAGAGCTCTCATTAGATTGGAAAATTTTTCTTCTCTCAATCTCAAGAAAAACAGAATCAATTATACAGTCCTGTACAAGCTGAAAATCTTTACCTCCTTCCTGTGTGCATTTCAACTGTTCTAAATGCACCCACCTCCTGCTTACAGACCGCTCTGTTCCTCTCCTATTACTGAAAAGAGGGTAGGAAGCCCAGCCTTTTCTAGCACTTCCCAGAGTCCCAGGACTTGGGTAGCCAGAGCCTGAGCACCAGCATAAGAGCCATGACAATGATACCAGTTCCCCAGAAGTGCCCTGGCACCCAAGAGAAAGAAAAGAATCTCAAGAACAGGAACAAAATCAAGCAGAGGTCTATATTCAAAAGCCAATCCAATGGTCATCCACATCCTTGCTTATTTATCCTCATGATTGGTACAATCTGAGAAAGCAAGGAATCAATGCTCTTGATGGCTTTTTGTTCAATTCATTTAAGATATTTGCTGTAAGCCTTCTCATTATCTTTTCATACTGCTTCATTGTCATCTCCCCCAATATACTTTCAAAGGCAAGATAATGCCAAGAATAATCTTTTATCTTGCACAACATTTGACACAATGCTGGGCACATAGAAGGTATTTAAAAGTACCCATTCGACTTAATTAATTGAATGACTAGTTCCTCAAATGGAGTTAACTAATTTTTATTCATCACGTCGTAGAATCTAGCCCAGTATCTTGAAAGAGAAAAGAGAAAAGTGTAAAGCACAAGGGGAAAATGCTTCACCTACCCTAACCTCTAAAGCTTAATTGATCTTCAAGTGTTTGCTGAATTTTCCCCCAATATTATTTGACTTTTTCACAACATGGATTCCTGCCAGGCCAAGCTTGAAACAGATTACTTCAGCCCAGATGAAGTCACACACACACACACACACACATGCATGGGTCATATTGTTTTTGCCTAAAACAGATTCTTTGTTGAATTTCCCTTAGCACAGCACATAGCATATCACATAGCTGTCTGCATACACTAAGCACTTAATAATGCTCTGCAGTTTTAAGTAGCTGTGTGTCCCTAGAGAGTCTTCAAAATATAGCCCAATACTAAGAGTAAAAATGAAATCTCAATGAGAGTTTCTTTAAAAAAATACCAGAAAAGGGATGCCAATAGCTATTTCTCCTTGCTACTGGCCAATGTTTTTATACATTGTTTCTAGGTAATATGAAGAAAAAGACCTATAAATTTAGATTTATATTCTCTAAATTTCACTCAGGTAGATGTGGGTGACCTGGGAGGTAACTGTAGAAAAATATACCCATGTAAATTTTAGAAGATTTTACTTATATTTAAGCCTTTATTATTCACAGTTCATTATATTTACCATTTTCCTTTCATTTAGTAAAAGTATTTAATGATATCTTAAAGGTCACAATGAAAGTAATAACAAAAAATAATCCTGGCTGTTCCTGAGAGATTTTTCTATTTTTTTATTGCTGAATACAAAAATTAGAGTAAAATGTCTAAACTATTACTAAAAAATACGTTTATTTTTATTGCTAATAAGATTTTTTAAATTATCACACAGGTCTTTCTTATAAAATGAATAATAAAATTATACATATAAGTAATTAAGCATGATTACTCTTATATTTAGGTAAAATTTTTCCTGCTGATTTGAGAATTCCTGTTTCTCTTCCTTATAAAAGTATCTCTATATGAAACTGATATCAAAGCTTAAAATTCTACTATTAGAGATGAGACTTTAGATTTAATATAAAGTCTCCTTCCAAAAAGACACTTATAAGGGGGTTGTGGAATACTGACTGGAGAGATAACCTTTACCAGACAATAGCACCTTAAAGAGAATTAGTTTATCAAGTGTGTTTCACCTGATAACTAAGTTCAAGTAAGTTACTGAGAAAATGGTAGTCTTAACATGGTTGGAAAAACACTAAGAAAGAGATGAGAACTGGCCTGGATAAGGTTTTAAATAGCAGGCACCAGAAAGCCAGGAGTAAACTTGAGAGTATTTTGTGTCTTAGGAAAGAAGGCCCAGTGTAAGGTTAAGAAAAGAAATCAGAAAAGAAATGCAAAGAACATATATTCACAACTTTTTCTATGGCTGAACCCAAAATTTCCTTCTTGGAACATGCCTTAAAATAATATTATCCTCATTAAAAAAATTAAGGGGCAGCAGTGGTTCTGGAATCAGCACTGGATAGAAACACTCCACAGCTCATTTCTCTAGTTCATTACAGCAAAAAAAATTGTTGTCAAATACCTGAGGGCTCTAGAGTCAACTCCTGAGGCTTCTGAAAAGTAAACCAAAGCAGGTAGATTGCAGAGAGGAGCCAAAATATAGAAAACAAAGTGAGAGATGTTTCCTTTTCTTTCCTCATAGACTTGCCCCCAAGGGTAAGGCCCAGTCATAGAGTCACTTACCAGTGGCAGCAGCCACAAAACTTTCAGGAGAACTCCCTTTTTTCTGGTCAGAGAAATAAGGAAGAGAAGATTCTACAGGCTGGAGGGTATAAGGAAATTTCAGCACACTGACGGCTAGACAGGGGGATTTATGACCTTACACAAGTCTCAGGCTTATCTATCATCTATGCATGCGTGGGACAGGCCAGACCAACATAATAAAGGCATAGAGAAGTAAAGGGAGATTTGAACCACTGCCCATGTCTCATACTAACCTCTGAGATACTTGTGTGTGTAACAGACTCAAACTAGCTTATAATGTGCTTTGAAAACTGAATTGAGATATAAACCAGAGGCAAAGAAGACAAAACAGAACACATAGTCTTAATCTACTCAAGTTCTCCAACATTTCCCAGAGGATTATAACCAGACCCAGTGTCTACAAAACATAACAATCCGCTTGCCCAGGATGAAAATCCAAAATTACACAACTTGCTGAGAACCAGGAAAATTTCACCAATTCTAAAGTGAAGACACAATGTGCAGATGCCATGCTCAAGATGATCCAAGTCTTGGAATTACAAGGCAAATACTTTAAAGCAGCTATTTAAGCTATGCTCTGTGAATTAAAGAATAACACAGCTGAAATGACTAAAGGATAAGGGTTCTTAGAGGAATACATACTATCAATAAAAAAAAATAAGGTCAACATGTGAAATAAAAAATTCACTAGATGGGTCCAGATAGAAGATTGGAGATGACACAGGAAAAATAACAGTGAATTTGAAGATAATCAACAGAAATTATCCAACCTGAAGAAAAGAGAAAAGAGTATTTTTTAAAAATTAACAGATCTGCACAAGAGTCAAAAAACAATTTTTTTAATGGGAATGGTAAGTTCTTTCCTATCAATAATTTAATGTAAATGTAAATGGACTAAATTCTCCAGTCAGAAGACATACTGTAAAATGGCTTAATAGATAGAAAATAAAATAAAAACAAGATCCAATCATATGCTGCCAATAAGAGATTCACTTTAGCTTTAAGGACATATATAGGCTGGGAGTAAAGGGATAGAAAAAGTATTTTAAGCAAGTGATAATCAAAAGAAAGCAAGCATAGTTGCACTTATACCAGAGTGAATAGACTTTAAGTTCAAAATGGTCACATGAGAAGGTCATCATATAATGATAAAAAGTCAATTCATCAATATATAACAATTGTAAATAAATACACACTCAACATCAGAGCACCTAAAAAGATAAAACAAATACTAACTTAACTAAAAGGAGAAATAAGCTGCAATACAATAACAGTTGGGGACTTTAACACCCCACCCTCAACAATGGATAGATCATCTAGACAGAGCATCAATAAAGAAACAGCAGATTTGAACACTATAGTTGAAATAGACCCAACATATGTATACAAAACATTCCAGCCAACACCATCAGAATACATGTTCTTCTCAATAGGACTCAGAACATTTTCTAGGATAGATCACATTTTAGGTCACAAAACAAGTCTCAACAAATTCAAGAAGACAGAAATTATATCAAGTATCTTTTCCAACAATGATAGTATGAAATTAGAAACCAATAACAAGAGGAAAATTGGAAAATTCACAATTACATGGAAATCAAACAACATACTCCGGAACAACAGATGGATCAAAGAAGAAATCAAAAGGGAAAACAACTGAAACTAAAACAAGAAAACTAGGGAGAAAAGCAACCTGATATTGGTCTTAACAATGATTTTTTGGAAATGATACCAAATGACATAAGCAACAAAAGCAAAAATAAATGAGTGGGACAACAACAAACTAAAAATCTTCTGCATAGCAGAAGAAATTATCAACAAAATAAAAATCAACCTATGGAATAGGAGAAAATATTTTCAAACCATGTACCTGATAATAGGTTAATATGCAAAAGATATAAGGAACTGATATTACTCACTAGCCAAAAAAAAAAAAGTCCAATTTAAAAATGGTTAAAGGACCTGAGTGGATATTTTTCCAAAGAAGATATACAAATGGCCAACAAGTATATGAAAAGGTGCTCAACATAAATAATCATCAGGGAAATGCAAATTAAAACCACAATGACAGATGGACAACAGGAGCATGAAAAGATGCTCAACATCGCTAATCATCAGGGAAATGCAAATTAAAACCACAATGAGCTATCACCTTACACCTGTCATCAAAAGAATACAAATAACAAGTGTTGGCAAGGATGTGGAGAAAAGGGAACTCTCCTACACTGTTGGTGGAAGTGTAAATTGGTACAGCCACTGTGGAAAACAGTATGGATGTTTCTCAAAAAGCTAAAAATAGAAACACCATATGACCCAGCAATTCCACTCCTGGGTATACATCCAAAAAAACCAAAAACACCGATTGGAAAAGGTACATGCACCCCAGTGTTCATAGCAGCACTATTTACAATTGCCAAGATATGGAAGCAACCTAAATGTCCATCAACAGGTGAATGGATAAAGAAAAAGTGGTATATATACAATGGAATACTACTTAGCTATAAAAAAGAAAAAAATTTGCCACCTGCAGCAATGTGGACTTGGAAAGCATTATGCTAAGTGAAATAAGTCAGACAGAGGAAGACAAATACTGTATGATATCACTTACATGTGGAATCTAAAAAAGACAACAAGGGAAATTCCCTGGAAGCCCAGTGGTTAGGACGCAGCGCTTACACTGCCAGAGGCTAGGTTCAATCCCTGGTCAGGGAAGTAAGATCCTGCAAGCCATGCAGTGCAGCCAAATTTTTAAAAAGAAATAAATAAAATTTTTTTTAAATTAAAAATAAGTCTTCCCTGGTGGTGCAGTGTTTAAGAATCCACCTGCCAATGCAGGGGACACAGGTTCGAGCCCCAGTCTAGGAAGATCCCACATGCAGGGGAGCAACTAAGCTTGTGCGCCACAACTGAGCCTGTGCTCTAGAGTCCACGAGCCACGAGCCACAACTACTGAGCCTGTGTGCCACAACTACTGAAGCCCATGCACCTAGAGCCCACGGTCCACAAGAGAAGCCACTGCAATAAGAAGCCCGTGTACTGCAATGAAGAGTAGCTGTCGCTCACCACAACTAGAGAAAGCCCGCATGCAGCAATGAAGACCCAATGCAGCCAAAAATAAATGAATAAATAAATAAATGTATTTAAAAAAATAATAATAACTAATAATTTAAAAATGAAAAATAGTGAATATAACAAAAAGAAGCAGACTCACAAATATATAGAACAAACGAGTGGTTACCAGTGGGGATAGGGAAGCGGGGAGGGACAATATAGGGATAGAGGATTACGAGATACAAACAATTAGGCATAAAGTAAGCTACAAGGATATATTGTACAATATGGGTAATATAGCCAATATTTTATAATAACTATACATGCAGTATAACCTTTAAAAATTGTGACTCACTGGGCTTCCCTGGTGGCGCACTGGTTGAGAATCTGCCTGCTAATGCAGGGAACACGGGTTCAAGCCCTGGTCTGGGAGGATCCCACATGCTGCAGAGCAACTAGGCCCGTGAGCCACAACTACTGAGCCTGCGCGTCTGGAGCATGTGCTCCGCAACAAGAGAGGCCGTGATAGTGAGAGGCCCGCGCACTGCGATGAAAAGTGGCCCCCACTTGCCACAACTAGAGAAAGCCCTTGCACAGAAACGAAGACCCAACACAGCAAAAATAAATATAAATTAATAAACTCCTAGCCCCAACATCTTAAAAAAAAATTGTGAATCACTATTGTATACCTGTAACATATAATATTGTACATCAACTATACTTCAATAAAAAATTTTTTTTAAAAACCCACAATGAGATACCACTTCACAGCTGTTATCAAAGAGACAAGAAATAAGAAGTGCTGGTGAGGACATGGAGAAAAGGTAATCCTGGTACATTGTTGATGGTAATGTAAATTGGTGAAGACACTATGGAAAACAGTATGGAGGTTCCTCAAAAAATTAAAAATAGAACTACCACATGATCCAACAATCCCACTTATGAGTACATATCTAAAGGAAATGAAATCACTGGCTCAAAGAGAAATCTGCACTCCCATGTTCACTGCAGCATTATTTGCAATAGCCAAGACATGGAAACAATCTAAGTGTCTGTCAACAGATGAATGGATAAAGAAACTGTGAGATATATATGTATATATATATGTACATATATATACACACACACACATACATACAACGGAATATTATTCAGTCATAAAAAGGAAGGAAATTCTATCATTTATAACAACATGGATGAATCTTGAGGACATTTTGCTAAGTTAAGTAAGTCAGAGAAAGACAAACACTGTATGATCTTACTTATATGTTGAATCTAAAAAAATCAAACTCACAGAAACAGGAAGTAGATTGGTGGTTGCTGGTAGGTTGGTGGTGAAATGGGTAAAGCTGGTCAAACTTCCATTTCTAAGGTATCGTCTAGAAGAAAAAAAAATTAACAGAACATCAGAGACCTGTGGGACATTATCAAAAGGTCTAACATAAATGACACTGGAGTCCTAAAAGGAGAGGAGAAAAAGATTAGTACTGAATATTGGAAGAAGTTATAGCCAAAAACATGGTGAAGTTTGATTTAAAACATATACTAACAGATCCAAGAATTTCAGCATGCTCCTGTTGGAAGACAACTCTCTATGGCAGTTCTGCACATTTTGTATCAACTTTTGTTTCAGACTATCTTTTTCAAGCATGCTTGTATAGCAAATAATCTTGGAAGACAGAGATGGTGTCTCCCTCTGAGACAGAGGGAAAACTTGTTTCATGACCATTATAATAATGATAATGTCACTTGTCAGGCAAAAGGTTGGCTGGTTTCTTTTCAGTGTCCTTTGAAAGATTGGAGTTTCCTCAGCTATGATTCAAACCCACTGCATGCACAGCATCCTCCTTGGCTGCTCTGTATCATACCATAGGACCTGGGAGGCAAGGAACATCATCATGAACATGAAGTTCATGCTATCTGCAGTGCCACATGTAATAAAATCTTCTGTCTCTTACCCAGCAGTACCATGTCTTCTACCAGCATCCACAAAACTATTAACTTGTTAGCTTACAAGTAGGGTAAAATCTCAGGCCCTTCACAGCTCTTGACTATCCAAACAAGACAACTTCAAAAAGAAAATCATAACCTAACTTCTGAACACCAAACATAAAGAAAAATCGTGAAAGTGGCTAGAGAAAAAACTCTGACATACAGTGGAACAGTGATTTGAATAATCATGGATATCTCACCAGAAGTAATAGAAGACAGTGGAGCAACATGTTTAAACTATTGAAAGAACTGTCAACTCAGAATTCTATATCCAACAGAAATGTATCATTTTCCTCCAAAAATAAAGAAAAAATGAAGATATTCCCAGACGAACGAAAACTAATAAAATTCATCATCAGCAGACATGTTCTACAAGCTGTGGTAAAGTAGATTCTTCAAATTGAAAAGAAATAACACCACAGGAAAATGTAAATCTCCAGAAATAAAGGAAGAACAGAAATGATAAATATCTGGATAAATAAAGATTATTTTTTTCTGGTAAGTTCTGCTGAAAGTAAAAATTATAACACTCTGTGTTGGGATTTTCTATGTAAGTACAAGTTATACATATGATACGTATAATATAAAGGACCATAATAGAGTTATATGGAAGGAAGTTTTCTACATTTGATATGAAGTGGTACAAAATTAATCGTAGCAGATGATGAAAGGTTAGGTATGTACATTGTAATCACTAAAACAACCATTGAAAAATACTACAAAGATATATAGTCAAAAATTTAATAGACAAATGTAAACTGAATACTAAAATAATGTTCAAGTAAACTAAAAGAAGGCAGGAAAGGAGGTGGGGGAGAGGTGGCTGAGTTAGAAAACAGAGAGGATAGAGGAAAAAAATAATAAAATAGTAGACTTAAATCTAACCATTTCAATACTTATATTAAAAGTTAATGGTCTAGAGGGGCTTCCAGGAAGATGGCGGAAGAGTAACACGCGGAGATCACCTTCCTCCCCACAGATACTCCAGAAATACATCTACACGTGGAACAACTCCTACAGAACACCTACTGAACGCTGGCAGAAGACCTCAGACCTCCCAAAAGGCAAGAAACCCCCCACACGTACCTGGGTAGGGCAAAAGAAAAAAGAATAAACAGAAACAAAAGAATAGGGATGGGACCTGCACCAGTGGGAGGGAGCTGTGAAGGAGGAAAGGTTTCCACACACTAGAAGTCCCTTCGCGGGCAGAACTGCAGGTGGCGGAGGGGGTAAGCTTCAGAGCCACGGAGGAGAGCACAGCAACAGGGGCACGGAGGGCAAAGCGGAGAGATTCCCGCACAGAGGAACAGGGCCGACTGGCACTCACCAGCCCGAGAGGTTTATCTACTCACCCACCGGGGCGGGTGGAACTGGCAGTTGAGGCTCAGGCTTCACCGGGAGAGGATTCGAGTTGGCGGCGTGAACACAGCCTGCAGGGGGTTAGTGCACCACAGCTACCTGGGAGGGAGTCTGGGGAAAAGTCTGGACCTGCCGAAGAGGCAAGAGACTTTTTCTTCCCTCTTTGTTTCCTGGTGCGCGAGGAGAGGGGATTAAGAGCGCTGCTTAAGGAGTTCCAGAGATGGGCGTGAGCTGTACTTAACAGCGCGGACCCCAGAGATGGGCATGAGACGCTAAGGCTGCTGCTGCCGCCACCAAGAAGCCTGTGTGCGAGCACAGGTCACTATCCACACCCCGCTTCCGGGGAGCCTGTGCAGCCCGCCACTGCCAGGGTCCCGGGATCCAGGGACAACTCCCCCGGGAGAACGCACAGCGCACCTCAGGGTGGTGCAATGTCACGCCGGCCTCTGCCGCCGTCGGCTCACCCCGCACTCCATGCCCCTCCCTCCGCCCGGCCTGAGTGAGCCAGAGCCCCCGAATCAGCGGCTCCTTTAAACCCATCCTGTCTGAGCGAAGAACAGATGCCCTCCGGTGACCTACACACAGAGGCGGGGCCAAATCCAAAGCTGAGCCCCAGGAGCTCTGAGAACAAAGAAGAAAAAGGGATATCTCTCCCAGCAGCCTCAGACACAGCGGATTAAAGCTCCACAATCAACTTGATGTACCCTGCATCTGTGGAATACCTGAATAGACAACGAATCATCCCAATTTAAGGAGGTGGACTTTGAGAGCAAGATTTATGATTTTTTCCCCTTTTCCTCTTTTTGTGAGTGTGTATGTGTATGCTTCCGTGTGAGATTTTGCCTGTATAACTTTGCTCACCATTTATCCTAGGGTTCTATTTGTCTGGGGTTTTTTTTGGTTTTTGGTTTTTTTTTCTGTTAAAAATTATCTTTTTATTTTAATAACTTTATTATATTTTATGTTACTTTATTTTACTTTATCTTCTTTCTATCTTTTTTCCTTCCTTCCCTCCTTCCTTCCTTTCTCCCTCCCGTATTCCTTTCTTTCTTTCTTTCTTTCATTCTTTCTACTTCTACTAACTTTTTCTTTCTACTTTTTCTCCCTTTTCTTCTGAGCTGTGTGGATGAAAGGCTCTTGGTACAGCAGCCAGGAGTCAGTGCTGTGCCTCTAAGGTGGGAGACACAACTTCAAAACACTGGTCCACAAGAGACCTCCCAGCTCCACATAATATCAAACGCTGAAAATCTCCAAGAGATCTTCATCTCAACACCAGCACCCAGCTTCACTCAACGACCAGCAAGCTACAGTGCTGGACACCCTATGCCAAACAACTAGCAAGACAGGAACACAACCCCACGCATTAGCAGAGAGCCTGCCTAAAATCATAATAAGGCCACAGACACCCCAAAACACACCACCAGACGTGGACCTGCCCACCAGAAAGACAAGATCCAGCCTCTTCCACCAGAACACAGGCACTAGTCCCCTCTACCAGGAAGACTACACAATGCACTGAACCAATCTTAGCCACTGGGGGCAGACACCAAAAACAACAGGAACTAAGAACCTGCAGCCTGTGAAAAGGAGACCCCAAACACAGTAAGTTAAGCAAAATGAGAAGACAGAAAAACACACAAAAGATGAAGGAACAAGATAAATACCCACCAAACCTAACAAATGAAGAGGAAATAGGCAGTCTACCTGAAAAAGAATTCAGAATAATGGTAGTAAAGATGATCCAAAATCTTGGAAATAGAATAGACAAAAGGCAAGAAACATTTAACAAGGAGCTAGAAGAACTAAAGATGAAACAAACAATGATGAACAACACAATAAATGAAATGAAAAATACTCTAGATGGGATCAATAGCAGAATAACTGAGGCAGAAGAACGGATAAGTGACCTGGAAGATAAAATAGTGGAAATAACTACTGCAGAGCAGAATAAAGAAAAAAGAATGAAAAGAACTGAGGACAGTCTCAGAGACCTCTGGGACAACATTAAATGCACCAACATTCGAATTATAGGGGTTCCAGAAGAAGAAGAGAAAACTAAAGGGACTGAGAAAATATTTGAAGAGTTTATAGTTGAAAAAATCCCCAATATAGGAAAGGAAATACTTAATCAAGTCCAGGAAGCACAGAGAGTCCCATACAGGATAAATCCAAGGAGAAATACACCAAGACACATATTAATCAAACTGTCAAAAATTAAATACAAAGAAAACATATTAAAATCTGCAAGGGAAAAACAACAAATAACACACAAGGGAATCCCCATAAGGTTAACAGCTGATCTTTCAGCAGAAACTCTGCAAGCCAGAAGGCACTGGCAGGACGTATTTAAAGTGATGAAGGAGACAAACCTACAACCAAGATTACACTACCCAGCAAGGATCTCATTCAGATTTGACTGAGAAATTAAAACCTTTACAAACAGGGAAAAGCTAAGAGAATTCAGCACCACCAAAGCAGCTTTACAACAAATGCTAAAGGATCTTCTCTAGGCAGGAAACACAAGAGAAGGAAAAGACCTACAAAAACAAACCCAAAACAATTAAGAAAATGGGAATAGGAACATACATATCGATAACTACCTTAAATGTAAATGGATTAAATGCTCCAACCAAAAGACATAGACTGGCTGAATGGATACAAAAAGAAGACCCATATATATGCTGTCTACAAGAGACCCACTTCAGACCTATGGACACATACAGACTGAAAGTGAGGGGATGGAAAAAGCCATGCAAATGGAAATCAAAAGAAAGCTGGAGTAGCAATTCTCATTTCAGACAAAATAGATTTTAAAACAAAGACTATTAGAAGAGACAAAGAAGGACACTACATAATGATCAAGGGATTGATCCAAGAAGAAGATATAACAATTGTAAATATTTATGCACCCAACATAGGAGCATCTCAATACATAAGGCAAATACTAACAGCCATAAAAGGGGAATCGACAGTAACACATTCATAGTAGGGGACTTTAACAACCCACTTTCACCAATGGACAGATCATCCAAAATGAAAATAAATAAGGAAACACAAGTTTTAAATGATACATTAAACAAGATGGACTTAATTGATATTTATAGGACATTCCATCCAAAAACAACAGAATACACATTTCTCTCAAGTGCTCATGGAACATTCTCCAGGATAGATCATATCTTGGGTCACAAATCAAGCCTTGGTAAATTTAAGAAAATTGAAATTGTATCAAGTATCTTTTCTGACCACAATGCCATGAGACTAGATATCAATTACAGGAAAAGATCTGTAAAAAATACAAACACATGGAGGCCAAACAATACAGTACTTAATAACGAAGTGATCACTGAAGAAATCAAAGAGGAAATCAAAAAATACCTAGAAACAAATGACAATGGAGACACGACGACCCAAAACCTATGGGATGCAGCAAAAGCAGTTCTAAGAGGGAAGTTTATAGCAATACAAGCTCACCTTAAGAAACAGGAAACATCTTGAATAAACAACCTAACCTTGCACCTAAAGCAATTAGAGAAAGAAGAACAAAAAAACCCAAAAGTCAGCAGAAGGAAAGAAATCATAAAAATCAGATAAGAAATAAATGAAGGAAACAATAGCAAAGATCAATAAAACTAAAAGCTGGTTCTTTGAGAAGACAAAAAAAATAGATAAACCGTTAGCCAGACTCATCAAGAAAAAAAGGGAGAAGACTCAAATCAATAGAATTAGAAATGAAAAAGGAGAAGTAACAACTGATACTGCAGAAATACAAAAGATCATGAGAGATTACTACAAGCAACTCTATGCCAATAAGATAGACAACCTGGAAGAAATGGACAAATTCTTAGAAATGCACAACCTGCCAACACTGAATCAGGAAGAAATAGAAAATATGAACAGACCAATCACAAGCACTGAAATGGAAACTGTGATTAAAAATCATCCAACAAACAAAAGCCCAGGACTAGATGGCTTCACAGGTGAATTCTATCAAACATTAGAGAAGAGCTAACACCTATACTTCTCAAATTCTTCCAAAATATAGCAGAGGGAGGAACACTCCCAAATTCATTCTACGAGGCCACCATCACCTTGATACCAAAACCAGACAAGGATGTCACAAAGAAAGAAAACTACAGGCCAATATCGCTGATGAACATAGATGCAAAAATCCTCAACAAAATACTAGCTAACAGAATCCAACAGCACATTAAAAGGATCATACACCATGATCAAGTGGGGTTTATTCCAGGAATGCAAGGATTCTTAAATATACGCAAATCAATCAATGTGATAAACCATAATAACAAATTGAAGGAGAAAAACCATACGATCATCTCAATAGATGCAGAGAAAGCTTTCAACAAAATTCAACACCCATTTATGATAAAAACCCTGTAGAAAGTAGGCATAGAGGGAACTTACCTCAACATAATAAAGGCCATATATCACAAACCCACAGCCAACATCATCCTCAATGGTGAAAAACTGAAAGCATTTCCACTAAGATGAGGAACAAAACAAGGTTGCCCACTCTCACCACTCTTATTCAACATAGTTTTGGAAGTTTTAGCCACAGCAATCAGAGAAGAAAAGGAAATAAAAGGAATCCAAATCGGAAAAGAAGAAGTAAAGCTGTCACTGTTTGCAGATGACATGATACTATACATAGAGAATCCTAAAGATGCTACCAGAAAACTACTAGCGCTAATCAATGAATTTGGTAAAGTGGCAGGATACAAAATTAATGCACAGAAATCTCTTGCATTCCTATACACTAACGATGAAAAATCTGAAAGTGAAATCAAGAAAACACTCCCATTTACCACTGCAACAAAAAGAATAAAATATCTAGGAATAAACCTAGCTAAGGAGACAAAAGACCTGTATACAGAAAATTATAAAACACTGATGAGAGAAATTAAAGATGATACAAATAGATGGAGAGATATACCATGTTCTTGGATTGGAAGAATCAACATTGTGAAAATGATTCTACTACCCAAAGCAATCTACAGATTCAATGCAATCCCTATCAAACTACCACTGGCATTTTTCACAGAACTAGAACAAAAACTTTCACAATTTGTATGGAAACACAAAAGACCCCGAATAGCCAAAGCAATCTTGAGAATGAAAAACGGAGCTGGAGGAATCAGGCTCCCGGACTTCAGACTCTACTACAAAGCTACAGTAATCAAGACAGTATGGTACTGCCACAAAAACAGAGATAGATCAGTGGAACAGGATAGAGAGCCCAGAGATAAACCCACACACATATAGTCACCTTATCTTTGATAAAGGAGCCAGGAATGTACAGTGGAGAAAGGACAGCCTCTTCAATAACTGGTGCTGGGAAAACTGGACAGGTACATGTAAAAGTATGAGATTAGATCACTCCCTAACAGCATACACAAAAATAAGCTCAAAAAGAATTAAAGACCTAAATGTAAGGCCAGAAACTATCAAACTCTTAGAGGAAAATATAGGCAGAACACTCTATGACGTAAATCACAGCAAGATCCTTTTTGACCCACCTCCTAGAGAAATGGAAATAAAAACAAAAATAAACAAATGGGACCTAATGAAACTTCAAAACTTTTGCACAGCAAAGGAAACCATAAACAAGACCAAACGACAACCCTCAGAATGGGAGAAAATATTTACAAATGAAGCAACTGACAAAGGATTAATTTCCAAAATTTACAAGCAGCTCATGCAGCTCATGCAGCTCAATAACAAAAAACCAAACAACCCAATCCAAAAATGGGCAGAAGACCTAAAGAGACATTTCTCCAAAGAAGATATACAGACTGCCAACAAACACATGAAACAATGCTCAACATCATTAATCCTTAGAGAAATGCAAATCAAAACTACAATGAGATATCATCTCACACCAGTAGGAATGGCCATCATCAAAAAATCTAGAAACAATAAATGCTGGAGAGGGTGTGGAGAAAAGGGAACACTCCTGCACTGCTGGTGGGAATGTGAATTGGTATAGCCACTATGGAGAAGAGTATGGAAGTTCCTTAAAAAACTACAAATAGAACTACCATATGACCCAGCAATCCCACTACTGGACATATACCCTGAGAAAACCATAATTCAAAAAGAGTCATGTACCAAAATGTTCATTGCAGCTCTATTTACAATAGCCCGGAGATGGAAACAACCTAAGTGTCCATCATCGGATGAATGGATAAAGAAGATGTGGCACATATATACGATGGAATATTACTCAGCCATAAAAAGAAACGAAACTGAGCTATTTGTAATGAGGAGGATAGACCTAGAGTCTGTCATACAGAGTGAAGTAAGTCAGAAAGAGAAAGACAAATACCGTATGCTGACACATATATACGGAATTTAAGAAAAAAAAATGTCATGAAGAACCTAGGCGTAAGACAGGAATGAAGACACAGACCTACTAGAGAATGGGCTTGAGGATATGGGTAGGGGGAAGGGTAAGCTGTGACAAAGCGAGAGAGAGGCATGGAGATATATACACTACCAAATGTAAGGTAGATAGCTAGTGGGAAGCAGCCGCATAGCACAGGGAGATCAACTCGGTGTTTTGTGACCGCCGGGAGGGGTGGGATAGTGAGGGTGGGAGGGAGGGAGACGCAAGAGGGAAGAGATATGGGAACATATGTATATGTATAACTGATTCACTTTGTTATAAAGCAGAAACTAACATGCCATTGTAAAGCAATTATACCCCAATAAAGATGTTAAAAAAAAAAAGAAGAGGAAAACAACACAACTGAAAAATGGAAAAGAGATCTGAATAGACATTTCTCAAAAGAAAATATAAAAATGTCCAATAAGCATATGAAAAGATGCTCAATGTCATTAATCATCAGGGAAAAGCAAGTCAGAAACAGCAATGAGATACCACTTCACACTCACTAGGATGGATATAACAAAAATGATGAACAATAAACAAGTGTTGATGAGGATGTGGAGATATTTAAATCCTCAAATATGGAGGAATTGTAAAATTGTGCAGTCACTTTGAAAAGCAATTCGGAGTCCCTCAAAATGTTAAACATAGTGTTACCATGTGACCCAGACCAGTCTGAATATACATATTCAACCTCCATATGTATAACCAAGAGAGCTGAAAACTTGTGTCTACAAAAGACCTATACACAAATGCAGCAGCATTATTCATAATAACAGAAATGGAAATTACCCAAACATCTACAAACTGATAAATGGATAAATACAATGTCTTTATCCATACAATGGAATATTATTTGGCCATAAAAAGGAATGGAGTACTGATGCATGCTACAGCATGGATGAATATTAAAAACATTACGTTATGTGAAAGAAGCCAGTCTCCAAAGGCCACATATTGGATGATCCCATTCATATGAAATGTCTAGCAGAGGCAAATCTACAGAAACAGAAAGTACGTTAGTGGTTGTGAGGGGTTGGAGAGAGAGGGAATGGGGAGTGATAACTAATGGTTACACGGTTTCATTTGTGGGTAATGAAAACGTTCCAGAATAAGATAGTGATGATGGATGCACAACTTTGCAAACATTCTAGAAGCCACAGAATTACACTCTTTTAAATGGTAAATTTTAAATTATAGGAATTATAGATCAATAAAGCTATTATTTTTAAAAAAGTTAATAATCTAAACATTTCATCTTTGTCAGTCTCTCTAAAGACAGAGAATGAGAGTGAATATAAAAGCATGACTCTACTATATGTTGCCTAAAGGAGACATACTTTAAAATACCCACTCTTTTTAAATATTTAAAAAGTGCAAGCAAATGAATGGAAAAAGAACTACCATGCAGTGAGATGGAGTGGGTATTTTAATATCAGATAAAAGAGACTCCAAGACCAAGTGTATCACCGTGCATTAAAAGGTACATTTCCTGGTCTTCCCTGGTGGCGCAGTGGTTGAGAGTCCGCCTGTTGACGCAGGGGACACAGGTTCGTGCCCCGGTCCAGGAAGATCCCACATGCCACAGAGCGGCTGGGTCCATGAGCCATGGCCACTGAGCCTGCGCGTCCGGAGCCTGTGCTCCGCGACGGTAGAGGCCACAACAGTGAGAGGCCCGCGTACCAAAAAAAAAAAAAAAAAAAAAGGTACATTTCCTAATGATAAAAAAGGGAATTTCTAAGGAACATTTAACAAATATTTCTATCTCAGAATTCGCATTTAGACGTGAGGTGATTACCCCTTGGTCATGCAATTACAGGTTATCTGTCTCAAAGTAAGCCTGATTATGTTGATTCTTTTCACAATGAGAGCTAGTTTTTCCAAGTTATATGGTAGGCATTTTCCATAAAATGGATGAACTAAATTTGTATCTTCTAGGTTTTGTTGAAAATATATTGAAAGCTCATAATAGAAATACTTTAGTAAAAAAAATTTTTTAATGTATTAACATTATTTTAGTTTCCTCATTTTCAATATATGCAGTTTTACAAGCTTTCGTAAGAGAAATGGTATGAATAATTGTTAACTGACAAGTCTACCTTCTGGTACAACTTCCAGAAATTGAGAAATTGAATGACTCTAGTAGCTGAGTACCAAATATATTTTTAAGTAGATAATTTCCGATTTTTTACTTCCATCAAAGTAAAAATATGGCCCAAGTGTGATATTCAAAAGAGTTAACAAGTAAGACAAGGCATGGGCAGCAGCCTATCTTTTCACTATGAGATTTTCAGCATATAGCTCCTCAGGAGTTCAAGTGCTTGAGTGACTTTGCTATAAATAAAACTCCTATTTCCATCTACCTGTTTATGTGGACAAGTTCTTTCACCATCTCTATAAAAATAAAAAATTAGAATAGCATGTGTGCTTGAATTTCATATTTATCCTAAAATTTTGAACACTGAGGGGCAAAATCCCATTCATGGACTTGCAAAAACCAATTTTCTCTTATATATTTTAATTAGTTTGTAATCTTTATGTTGTTTCAATCAATTGTGTACTAATAACCCTCATAACGATAACTCAAACCAGAAAAAATGTTTTAACGTTTAGAGACTTAGAACCATAGGAAATAAAATACATTTCAATTAATATATTTGATTAGAAATGAGAAAATTATACATAACAATATATGCTTAAATAATATAATAATATATATTAATAATAGTATCATATAGGATTAGGATAGTAATATAATAATAGGATTATTATCTGGAACGATTTCACTAATTCCAGAGAATTATTCTAATTTAGGTAGATCTTTTAATTTAGATTCTATTAGATACATTGAAAAGAGTGGTGACAGTTTCCTTTTAAAATATCAATAATAATAACCTGCCAGAAAGTACATCCTTTGCAACAGTATAAAATTATGATTTAAAAATTTTAGACATTAACTTACATAGATTCCTCCTCATGACAGGGGTTTGGAAGACAGAATAAGAACCTACTCTTTTCTCGGCTGCAACCCTAGTATCTAAGAACTTTGCAGGGGGAAAAAAGCACGTGGAAATTATATAAAATGAGAAACTGACTACCTGCATCAAAAGCACCCCTCCCTTAGTGACTCTGGATTCCATGACCTGGGTCAGAACACACTTCCTCTGGGCAGTTAGCTCCAATATAGCCAGGAGAAATACAGCATTTGGGACAGAGGGCTAATCTTTTTAAAGGAAAAATATAAGCTTTGCCATCCACTTTCTACAACTCTCCCCCAAAATAACAAATATCACACCCTCTCCTTCCAAGAAAGGAGGAAAAATGATCATTTGGCTACATAAATTGTAAAAGAAAATTTAGTTCTTTTTGTTATTTGATAATGTGTACATGAAAAGTTTTCCATTAAGAAAAAAAAAAATTGATAGATAAGGAACATTGTCCCGGGTAGCTATCTGGCCCACAACAGAAGTTGCCTCTCCAAACACACGATGCTTCTGCTACACTTCTCTGAAGTCTGAACACATTTCTTGGACTCCATTGCAGCTAGAGCTCCAGACATGTTTAAGTTCCACCAACACTTCTATAATAATTAAAAGGGGGAATTAAGAATGAGGCTGTACCTCTGTGGCTCTCTTGTTTCTACTGGCAAGCACTGTCATGATTTTTGTGTAGTATGTTCCAAATTGCACTCTCTTCCAGATCCTGACGCTGGTCATGGCAACTTTACTGACCATAAGAGAGACAAAAGCGCACCTCTGTGTCACGAGCCCAAAGTTGTCCCTGAAAGCGTAACTTTCTGTTTCTTCTATTTTCTACCTATTCTATAATCAATTTAGAAATTGTAATGACTATAGTTAATCGTTTGTCTTAAACGAGCTGGAGCTGGAGTAGTTTCTGACTGATATGCCTCTGTTGGGCCTGGCCCAACAGTAACAAGCTGCCATTCACAAATTACCTTCCAGATTCCGTTCTGCAGGGCATTCTCTTGGGGACTGATTAAAGTTAGGCTGCATCTGAAATCTGCATATTCAGCTCAATCCTTCTCATCAACAGTCCCAGGAGCTCAGCTCTCTCTTCTCAAGGGTAGCAAGGTAACTGCCTTTCCCATTTATAACTGGTGCTTAATCAGAGCTCCCTAATGGTCTTATCTCTGCCTAGCTAGTTTTAAGCCTCCAGACAGGAGTCACCTTTGGTCTCTGTTGTCTTACATTTCTACATCATTTGTCTGAATCACGTTACTATGAACATCACAGTTAAAAGTCTCTTTCCTTCCTGGAAACTGGACTATATGGAAATTACCAGATTATTTAATTAAGTCATCACATTCCTGTTTTGTTCATTTAGATTAAAGCACTATCTCATATCTCTCAAGAAAAGTTTTTACATAGCTTATTCCCTTTCTGAACTTCAGACAAGAATTCCGTGCAGATGTCACAGCTTACCAATTTTCTGTCTCTAATTTCCTCCCCTTCTGAAAAACTGAAGTCCTCTGTTTGCTTTAAATGGTAATTTTATCAACACACACAAGCCAAAGCAATTGCTTTAATTTAGGCTATTTGAGGCGGTGCACAAGGCTCCCAAGAGGAAAGAAAATACATTTTACTTCCCAAAGACTCACTTCCAACCACAGGCAATCAAGGTGAAATTATTTTAAAGCTGCATGTGCTTGAAACTACATCCATCAGAGGATATTAGGTCAGCAATCAGGTCCTTAAGACGTGTCTATAATTTTCCTAGATCTGCCTATTCACCTGGTAGCATCTGGACTTCTTTCCAACCTACTAGACTCTCATTTTATTCTTTCCAGACTGATTCAGTTTCAAACACACTCATCACATGTTTTCACCTCTTTGTTGGATAACAGTCACTATAAATAAAGCCTACTATGTAAGTCTACTTCACGTCTTCTATTTTCTGGCCACACAATAGCTACCTTCTGTGAGTTCTTCACCACACTCCTTTCCTGTACACTCACCGTTAAATAGTATGCCCTGTTTTCCTGTGAGTCTATGGGGATGAGGTCACGGACACCGGAGTTCAGCAGATCTAGTGTCAACTCCCCGTTTGAGTTGAGTGACACTAGGCAACTTATTTAACTGTTTAAGGCTTTGTTCCTCATCTATAAAGTGGGATTGATATAATACCTACCTTAGTGCTGTATGTTGTCAGAGAAAACAAATGAGATAACATGTAAAACACCTGGCTGAGCGCCTGGTGAAATTAAAGGGAAAACGATGAGTCTTTTGAAATGTAATTCTCCAGATGTGATTTTATAACTCAGTCTATTGCTCATGACTAATAGAGGATTTGTTTACCCCTAGAGGCACTTTCCCAGATGCTATGTGATTTGTTTCTGGAAACAGTCTACAAATAATCAAAAATAATTTTTTTTTAAATTTTAGGTGATATGCTATGGATTTACTGAAATTTAATGCCATAATTATACAGGTAGTAGAGGTGTCATTGAACCTTGCTCAGCCCTGCCCCTCTCAATCCTGCCTTTTCTCCGTCATTTCATCTGCTCTCTCACACAGCACTCCTCCAGCAATATTCCTCCCCAGGTTAATTCAGGACAGGAATTACGTCTGCTAAGTCTTTGTATAATGAAAGTATGTATAAAAGCTTTTCTTCCCTATTCCAACCTCAAATTGCCCAATGCTCTTAACACATTGTTTTCTACAGTATTATTCTCTAAACAAATCTCGTTTGTCCTAAATTCTTAAATGCAAGTGACCTGCTCAAAATCTAAAACAAAAATAAGCGTGTAACCAGAAATTGTCATTTCAATCAGTTTTGGAATTGGGGATGTTTCCCTATAATTTAGGTCTGTGATTCAGACTGAGGGTGTAGGACAAGGGGTTGGCAATGTCTCTAACTCACTCAGGAATCTGCAAGTTGCTTGCCTGCTTTTATCCATCACTAGGGTTTGAAGCAAGACTCATCATCTTTAAGGTGAAGCAAATTTAGATGGAGAATTGATACAGGGTAGAATTCAACTTATTTTGTCTCTAAACAAAAGAGGCTACACTTTCTATTTGGTCAGCTGTAGATTAAATGTTATTAAGGTGCAGGGGTCACATACCAAATTTAATTTGCTTCCACAAGAAGATCCACACACAAAGAACTGTACTTAACTACTAAAAATACTGTAACAAGAAAATTTAAATGACTTTTTATATTTCAGTGTACTTAGGAAGAGTATTTTGATAGTAAATATTTTAAAACTTGTTGTAAAGAAGTAACTGCAGTTTGTGAAAACTTTATACTGAAGTAAAGAGAAAAAAGCGAACTCAACATTGACCTTCACATTTTTAAGTCAAATTTTCTAATGACATGGAGAATTCAGAAGAAAATTTAAATTGTCCATTATCAAACCACCCCAAAATTTTTCATTTTTATTAACATGTTGATGTGATTTCTCCCATTCTTTTTCTCTGCTCACTTTTGAAAATATTCTTAATGATGTAACAATTAACTTTTATATCTTATTTTTCTACTCATGTATCATTATAAAACACTCTCCATATCATTAAAAACTCTTTGTAAACATAGTTTTAATAATTCCATAATATTATATCTATGTACATAATTCATTTAACCATGACCAGTTAGGCTACTTGCAATAGTTTACTTTTTATACAAATATTTTATGTATTCAACTTTGTTAAAATTTCTGGTTATTCCCTCAGTATAGCATTAGAAAAGTAATACATTTTACCATTCCTTTTATTTTGATTTTTATTTATTTTTTATACAGCAGGTAGGTGCTTATTAGCTGATATCCCCTCTCCCCAATACCTTACTCCTCCCTTCTCACCCACCCTTCAATCAGCCATGCAAGCAGTTGCAACCTGTGTATCATTGCCTCAGAGAAATGATCTAAGGGCAGAAAGAAAAAAGCAGTCCTTTGCTGGCTTCTGTGTTTCCATAACTGAGACCCTCACAGCATATACCAGAGATGTGAGAGAAAATATGATCAATAAAGGCAAGGCTTTCTTCTCCCATGTCCCCTTCAGCTAGAGAAAAGGTTTCCCGGTCTTGAGCAAGGGGATACAGCCAGAGGGAAAACAAGGAGAATGTAGGAATGGTGTTTTCCAGAGAGAGGGCACCAGACCTGCTTTCTAGGCAGGTCCTAATAAAGGCTTTTGAGGTCCAAGAGGAGAGAGACAAAAGAGAACAAACTGAGGGAATACAAAGGGGTATAAAGGAATTTTGCGAATGATGGATATGTTTATCATCTGGATTGTGGCAATGGTTTTATAAGTGTATACATAGAGCAGAAAATATCAAATTGTATACTTTAAACGTATGTAATTTATTGTTTGTCAGTTATACTTTAATACATTGATGAGAGACAGAGAGAGAGAGAAAGAGACCTGTGCATCAATTCCAAATAGATCCTCAGGGAGGATACGGAACCCAGAGAATAAATGGCTGCCTGGTGGTATGTCTAGACGAATAGGATCTTAAGTAGCCTGTCAGTTTCCAGTCTCTCTGCATGGTAAGGGAGACAGAAAATGAACATTCTGTACCGAGAAGTGGCAGAGAAGCAGCAAAGAGAGCTGCCTAGAGTCATGTGGGTAAGGACAAAAGACATTTCCAGGCCAGCATGTGGACTACCGACCAAGCAGCTAATTGGGCAAAGGCCATTTCAGCAGATGCCTGTGTGGCTAGATTACAGCAGGGACCCGCGGCACACCCCCTCCCAACCCTACTCTCTAGTCTTGGCTCAGGTTAAACTCTCTGGAACTCTAACACAACCCTGGGGTCCTTCTCTCGGGGGAAGAAGGAGAAATCTCTGAATTCACTGACATTTAGTTTCTGCCACTCTGGCAGAAAAAGGCTTAAAATAGAAACTGGGTAGTTATAGATGAATAGATACTCAGATATAGATCAGTCTCCAAGAGGGATTGGTTCCAAAACCCCCTGAGGACACCAAAATCTGTGGATATTCAAATCCCTTATACAAATAGTGTAGTATTTGCATATAACCTAGCACATCCTTCCCAACACTTAAATCGTTGCTAGATTACTTACATAATATCTCATACAATGTAAATGCTATGTAAATAGTTGCCTGTGATCACCCAATTCAAGTTTTGCTTTTGGAACTTTTTGGAATTTTTTTTTTTAAATATTTTTGATCCACAGTTGGTTGAATCCACCGATGCAGAACCTGGGGATACAGAGGGTCAACTGTATACATTTCTTGTATATCTCGGTTCCAAATTCCATGACTCCAGGCTGAGACATAGTCCTTCCCTTTCTAGAGCAATATTGGAAATCCAAAGAGTATGAATGAGAATGTAAGAACAAGGGTAGGTGCTATGACAACACTGCACGACTATCATCTAGTTTGATATCTAGTACATAATTGTACCTAATACGTATCCGTGGAATATTCCGATGGATGGATGGGCAAACCCAAGTATACAATAAATCGTTGCTAACCATTCAGAGGAGCACATGGTAAGTGCAAAATGAGTGGTTTTAGAAGTAAGTGCAATAAAGAGAGACTGCTAAGGGCTGGAGTCACCACTGATTTCTTCATAGGAGGAAAAAGAATTGGAGATGTACTTGAAGATTGAGTAGAATTGGTTCAATAAAGAGACAGGATGAGTAGAGAATGTGGGTGGGTAAGCCAGGGTGCAGGGAGGCTAAAGGGGTCACAAACTAAAGTAAATTTGATGCCAATCCAATGTACTTTCATCTGTAGTCTTTTCTAAGCATAGTATGTGGCAGGGATATGATGACAATATTTGATGAATGAAGGATGGCTGGATGGAGTGGAAGAATGTTAGGAATAAATTTTTTTTCCCTAGTAAAAAGAATTGGGTTTGAAATCATGAGACAGTTTAGTCTCTACCTAAAGTTTAGTTTTTATTTTTTTAAATGCTCTTAACTTTTATTCTAATAGCAGAGTAGATACTTATGGAAGATTTCACAATATTTGAAATTACGTTTAATCAGCCTTAGACAGTGTTTTTGGTTTTGTTTTTTTAAACCTGGAATCCAAGCCATTGAAGGACTTATTGGGTAAACTCTTTCTAACTCTGCCCACCTAAAAAGAGCTCTAAGTCCATATCATTATTTCAATAGCAGTTCTGCAATAACAGTTAATGTTGTGTTACAATTTACTAACCTCTCTCACATATGTTGTCTCATTTATTCCTCACAATACGACCTCTGAAGTAAATCTCCATTTTTATACATGTAGAAACAGAGACCCAGCAGGCTCACTTCCTTCCTTCCTTCACCAGGCACTAAATGGTGTCAAGCAATAATCAGTACCAAGGCTGCAAATAACAAAGAGTTTTATTTGTGGTCTTAAGAACTGCAATTCAGGAGACACAGATTCCAGTAAGACACAGATTTCAGTAAGACTGAAAGTGTTCTGGGGAAGAGGAAGAGTCAGGGGCTTATAAAGGCAAAAAGTCCCAAGGTTATTAGAGTTGCCCCGTGAAAATGGTGATTGACTCTGACACAAGTCAGGAAGTATTTATCCTTAAGGAATGATGAGTTATTTGGGGGAGGGATACAATAAGCAGATAGGCTACCTTGAGTTATTTTAGGGTAAGGGTCCAATCCATACCTTGAGTTTCTGGCAGACCTTCTGGATGACTTTGTTAGGACAATCAGTGGTCAAAAGGTCAGATTCCTTCCAGGTTGAGCCATGCATAACTCACACTTCCTCAGCAGCCTCCTGGCTCCATTTTACAGAGCTCTCTTAGAGATACTGACTCCTTTTATATTTTCCTTCCACAATGGTAACACCTAGACCCACCCCCACGCCTCTCCTCAGCACCATCTTGCTTTGCTACTGTCACCTGAAGTCCGTAAAGAATGAGAAAAAAATGCCAAACTGTTGAACTGTGTACTGAAGGAGAGAATATAATGGTGAGTCCACATTTTGAAGGATTTTTTTCTTCACGAGGGGTTTTCCAGTGCGGACCGGAAAACCTGCTAGACAAATTCTAAAAGAGCTGTCACACTAACATATTGAAGGATTTTAACCCTGACAAAACATTAGTTGTCATTTGAATAAAAAGAAAATCTTTACTCTTTAACTGGAAGGGAAAAGAGTGTTCTTAGCCCAGCTACTCCATATTCATTATGTATATTTGGGGGAGCTTCTATATAATCTCCCACAAAGTCTCCCTCCTATTTTAAGTTCTCTCCCTGGAGCTAGAATGCTAGAGAAAAACTGTTATGGAAAAAACAATTAAGCTTACTCGCAGAGCAAATCCCACAAAGTAATGTATCATAAAGAAAAACTCTAACCCAATGTTCTTCCTACCTGAGAGTGTTAGGGAACCGTTCACCGAAACGGCCTGCCTTGGCCAGGCACGATGATAATAACCGTTTGCGCGCGCTGTCTCACCACAGGAGGCCCGGATTAGGAACATGGTGCTGCCACTGAAAACTAACCGGGAGAATTCGGGAGGGGCCAAGAGAGGGAGGAGACGCCAGCCCAGGATATAGGCCAGCCTCCCAGAAACCCTCACCCTGGAATCCATCTTGGCCGAGAGATGCGCGCGCCACCAGGAAACTCAGACCAGATATGGGCACAAGCAAGATGATTGGCCAGAGACAACCCGGAAAGCTAAATCATTAGCATAAAACCTGAGACTGCGAGCCCGTCGCAGAGCAGTCCTCCTGGGTTCCGTGACACTGCTGCTCTCCACACGAGCACCCCTTCCCAATAAAGTCTTTTGCTTTGTCAGTACATGTGTCTCCTTGGACAGTTCATTTCCGAGTGTTAGACAAGAGCCTATGCTCGGGCCCTAGAGGGGATCCCCCTTCCAGTAACAAAAGTACTAATTTAATTTTACAACAGAACATCTTTAGGGATCTTAAGAGCAGGATCAGGAGGGAGAAGAGGGCCCACCTAGTTGATCCTCTTACCCCCTATTGATACAGGTTTGTTTCATAATAAGAATTATTTTGCACTTTGTGGAGTCTGGTTTTAAATGTTTCAAATAATAAAGCTTAGGCCACTTAGAATGGAAGAGTCTGTTTTGCGAATACTAATTAGTTTTAGTCCTCTTTCTCCCTTCATGGGAAATGAAAGTTGGGGTAATTTTTCAGGGTAAAATGAAATGTTAGGTGTCATAAGGCAGTCACAAATGGCTGGCATTTGGTACTTTTCAAACTCAAGTATTTATAAACTGCAAATGATTTAGCCTTCCCACTTCTTTCTCTCTTCTCTAGTCACACTGACATGGTAACCATGTTCACCCAAAAGAGATGACATATGAAAATGTTAATTTGAGAGATTGTATTGACATCACTGTGGAATAAAAATGTTTGAAAAGTTACTGATACATGGTGCCAGGCATTTTGATGCCTTTTGCCACAAAGCTGAACTGCATATTCGCAAATATATGCAATCTGTTTCAAAGGTTTATTTATTCAACTGATACCTGGTTGTTAAAGGAGAATCACAATTGAACAGTAGACTCACACTCTGATAGGCCAGGCTACTACTCCCACATTCCCACAGCAAGCTCCTGAAGTGAGAACTTTGACATTTCCATTTTGATACTGTCATGTCCGTGCAGCCTCATTGACACAATATGTCAAAATGTACATTCACTGTTTCGTATTGCCAAGTGATTCCTGTGACCCATCTCTCTGACTCTCACTCAATATTTAACCCTTCCCCTGATTATGGGGCATATTCACCTTCTAGCTGATCCATGTGTTCATTGTTTATGTTTGTAAAAATTCTTATATTTATTTCATTCTTAGAAGAAACCAAAACTTGCTTTAATTTTAATCTTTGAGAAGCAGTTTAGCCCCTGAAGTTTGCTTGTTGTCTATCCCCCAAACAATCATTAAAAAAAAGCATATACTTTACCAAATCGTGAGAGGACTGTTAGAGAGTTCATTGAGATTTCCTGGGCACTTTGGAATGGAGAATAAGAGAATACATTTTGGAAGTCTGCCAAAAGAAAAAATAAAAGCTGTCCATGCTCTAGATTTTCAAATAAAAAACAAAGAACCGTTATCAAGCAGGCTAATCAAATTATTAATTGAAAGTAAATGAAACAATATTATTAGCAAAATAGTCAAGATTCACATGAGTTCTCAGAGATTAAGTGACTAGTTAATACCTTGCTTAGCATGACTAAGTCATCCTTTCTGAGATGAGCAAGTTCCGCAGACACAGAAGCCCGATTTTATGCAATTTGCCTATGTAGCAGGTTTGAATTTTACCTAGTCACATAACTCAGGTGTGCATGAAGAGCTGATTTCTTTACATCTTTACAGTTAAACTTTTCTTTAACTCACAGTCCCTATTTTTGATAAATCTTGTGAAGTCATCATCTCTGTCATTTCTCTCCTCCTCCCAATTGTGTGTCCTCCTTCCATCCACCAGCCCTCTCACTCACACCTACATTCGCCTCAGTGCTCTGGAGATGCCTGCTTGCTCTCCACACACCTGTAGGGCTGTGTAGACCACTTCAGGTACAAACCAATATTATGAATGTGGACAAAAAATGTTGCCTGCCATATCAGTAAACAAAGGATTTTGCAGCCATAAAGTCATGAGCCACTGCAAACCCCCCACCCCAGTGCACCTTGAGGGAATTAAGGATTGAGAAAACAGGATACTGGTCCTTGATAGCTAAGGTGCATATCAAAGGAATGATTTCAATGAATCCAGACTCTTGCATCTTCCCATACATAGAAAAGCACTAAAATCATTGACTTGAGATGTCTGTCTTTTCTTTAATTAACAGTAATCGTTTGATGTTCTGACTACCTGGTCTGTGTTGCAAAAACTCCTATGTATCCGGGCTCCTCCCTTCCCTCTTCAGAACAGTCCCTCAGAGCTGTCTGAGAAGCTGTCTCCTGGCTTAAGTCCTCAGTATGTCTGCCAAATAAAACATAACTCTCAACTTTTAGGTTGTGCTTTTTTTTTCAGTTGACGTGCAGATACAAAAATAAGAGGGAGAAAAAACAAAAGAACATGGGGTTAGGCAATCAAGTAGTAAAAAGAAAAGCAGGTGTTTGGAGAGTGTCTGAGTCAGGTTAAAGGGCAGAGACTAGAGCAATTATTCCTGAACCCTGTGGCTGAAGCCTCCAGGAACTCCTCCAGGACCTGACCTTTTGTGCCTCCTGAGGCCAGACTGTTGGATTTTCCCTTCCATCCGTGCCCACCCTACTTAACTCTCAACTGTTATTACTGGGGACAATTTGAATCTCTATTGTTTGCAACCATAAAACCAAAAAGAAAAAAGAGACACAAAACAGTTAGGATATCTACCTTGAAAGAAAAACAGCTTCTGAAAAACAGCAAGCCATTTCTTCCATGTAACCACCCAAAATTGTCCTCATAGAATAGTCTGCAAGTTCACCAAGACAAAGGTGTGCGTGTGTTGTATAGCCTACGCTACATATTAGAGAAATTTCAAATAGTTGTCCCATCCATAAAACACCTTTTACCCAAGTCAGACAAAATTCCCCTAATAATGTATCTTTTGGGGTATTTTTAAAGCCAATTTGCCATTATTCAGCCTCACTAAAGCCATCAAAGTGTTTGATAATGAAAAGAAAAAAAAAACATGCAATTGGGCGACTAACCTTATCATATTCGTTATTTTCAGACCATATCAATCCTGTTTTTCGGAAACACACACATACAAATCTTAATCCCTAAGGTTATTCTACAATCAGGAAATAAGATAAAAATTTTAAGTCTTACAAAACTTAGGCAAAATTGCAAAACATGTTTGAAAATGTTGAAAAAACTATCAGAAAAATATATGCTTAAACTTATTAATTCCTGTTAACAAATAAAAATGAGTACAATAAAGATCTCAATAAGGGCTTCCCTGGTGGCGCAGTGGTTGAGAGTCCGCCTGCCGATGCAGGGGACACGGGGTCGTGCCCCGGTCTGGGAAGATCCCACACGCCGCGGAGCGGCTGGGCCCATGAGCCATGGCCGCTGAGCCTGCGCGTCTGGAGCCTGCACTCCGCAATGGGAGAGGCCACAACAGTGAGAGGCCCGCGAACAGCCGCAAAAAAAAAAAAAAAAAAAAAAAAGATCTCAATAAAATATGCCATAGTAATTTGGATTTCATTTTAATAAAAATTGTTAACATGTTACAACACTGCTTAGGATAAGTTCAAAGTGTTTTCATTAGTTTTTTCTATGCATTTTTGAAAATGGCATGTTACATATAACAGTAATATATATATATATATATATATATATATATATATATGCGCTACCAGATTTTCTTCTAGTGTATTTCCAATTAAAAAATTATATGTATGTGTATATATATATATAAAACCTATCCTTTAGATACCTTAGACTAATTATGTAACTTTATTAATATTTCAGTAACATTTCTACACTCCCTTTATATATTTTAAAATATCCTACTCTTACTTACTTTTAAGATTTTACTTGTATACCAAGTTGAGAATTAACATCCACTGGAGGATATTAACTATAAGGTTCTGTACAAATGTCATCATTATTGTTACTAAAATGTGGTTCCTGTCCCACAATTTTATTTACAATAATACAAATTAACACATTCCTTTATTATAAATATCTTAATGATTTTCAAATTGAGAGGTATTTCCAAAAGCCTCTGGACAAGAGACCAATGCATAATAGGCGTGAAAATAATTAGAATTCTTGTATCATCCTTGTTACTTGAATGTCTGGTTTAAGCATTTCTACACCTGACACATTAATTTAGCTACAATGCAGCAAAACCAGCATTGTGGTAATAGAATATTGATTGTACAGTGTTCAAAGACAAAGAACTTATGTTGTTGTACTTTTTATACATGCATGATATTGCAGCCCAATATCCATGGGTTGGATAATTTTCACAAAATGAACCCACAACCACTGTGCTCAATGGCGATTTAATTATGAAATAGTCAACCTTTTGATTAAACACTTTATCTCACATAAACCTAAAATATAAGTAACCATGCTGGGCTTGGAAGAGTTTAGTACAAAAGCACAGTGAAAATATACTTACCAAGTTCAAGTATATTATTTTCCTAATTTTTATTACTAAGATTTTTATTCTCATTGTGAACATTAGAAAGAATTTCCTCATAGAGATTCTAATCTCACAGGGATCAAGTATTAACTCCATGTAGTCCTTTTCCCAGCACACAAAAAAATTAGGTGTAATTTTATCAAGGTGCCAAAATATAATTTTAAACAGAATCCCTCCGATGGGACCATTCTTATGGATATAATGCTGATGCTCTTTTTAGAAATAAGTTAATCATGAAGAAAATAATGAAGAGATGTTATTCTATTTACTTGGAAATGCAAACATAAAACCGAACAAGGATTGTAAATAGAAACCAGAAGGTAGGGGCTTCCCTGGTGGCGCAGTGGTTGAGAGTCCGCCTGCCGATGTGGGGGACACGGGTTCGTGCCCCGGTCTGGGAGGATCCCACATGCCGCGGAGCGGCTGGGCCCGTGGGCCATGGCCGCTGAGCCTGCGCGTCAGGAGCCTGTGCTCCGCAACGGGAGAGGCCACAGCAGTGAGAGGCCCGTGTACCGCAAAAAAAAAAAAAAAAGAAAAAAAGAAACCAGAAGGTAATCTTGGCAACAAGATCAACAAGTCTTTATTAAAATGTTGCTTTGAGAGAATTAAGCAGTGAGGAATGAGGAACAGGAAATAGTACCTTTACAAATTTAAGAGTTGAAAAGGTCATTAAAATTTATTAAAACTGCCATTCTACATAAATCCCCTTTCTAGCATCCCCAACAGATGTTTATTCAACATCTACTTGAGTATCTCCAGGACAGCTGTTTTGTTAAGATGTTATATCTTACATTGAGACAAAATCTACTTGTTTGTCTTAAGCTGGTCTCCTATACCACAGGTGAGAGTCTAAAAGTGTACAATTTTTCTGATGTTTATTCTGGCAAAACAAATCACAAAACTCTAAAATGTATCTATACCTTGACCCTGTAGTTCTAGTTCTAGGGCTTTAGCCTAAGGCAATAATCAGTTATATATAAGGAATATATATATTCCATATATATATTTCATATAGACATACATGAAATTTCTAATAAGGAATTTACATATATAGAAATTAAGTTGTTACTTAGAAAAGTGAAAATTTGGAAACAAACTAGTGTTCAAGAATGGAGAATTATTAAACTATGATTAATCCATATAAGAGAATGCCATGCATCACCACAAATCATATTGTAGATAAATACAGTCACAATATGTTTTAACTAAATAATGTATATAAAGTGCTTAGTAAAACTTTCTGACACAGAAGAAACAAAAAAAAAATATTAATTTGTATATTATTATTGTTTTTAAATTTGGCAATAAATAAGCATATTCAGTATACCATTTATTTAAAAATACATATATGTATATATTTATATGTATGAACAATTATAAAAATATGCCAAAATATTAATAAAAGTTGTTTTTAAGTGGTGAGATTAGAAGAGATTATAATTTTTCTTTCCCTTCTTATGTTTCTATATTGTCAAGTTTTTTGCCTTAAGTATGCCTTCCTCTTGCAATTTAAAAACTAAATGTTATTTTAAATAGATTTACTTCACTAATACTTGATAAATACCTACTCTATGCCAAATACCAATGAACAAGGCTTACCTTTCATTACAAAACAATATATACAGATTATGAATGTATATATAAATATATTTATATATTTTATAAATACCAAAAAAAATAAACAAGAAGAATACAATTTCATGAAAGTAGAAGCTTCTGGAAAGGAAGAGAAGGCAGTAAGGCTGCGAAAGATTAGAAAGAAATGTAAATTGTGTCCATAAAATTTTATTTCTTTAAAAAGAAAGTAAAATATCTAAAACAAATGATAGGGTGATATCATTTTTCAGTTATGGGTAGTAAGTATGATCATTCTGGGTTCCTTTATTTTTTAAAGATTAATAGTATAATAAAATGTAAAATTTTCAGCAATAAATAAAACAAATACTATACTACAGTAAGTATTATAAAAAGAAAGGAACATAAAAATTATGTGTTCTATGACTGAACAATTCCACTCCAACTTAAATGAGTCCATATGTTCACCAAAAGACACATTTAAGAAAGTTTATTGCAACTTTACTCATAATAGTTCAAAACTGGAACCAATGCATGTGTTCATTAACTGTAGAATGGATAACTAAATTTTTAACTTAAGTAAGATATTATTTAAATACCGTAACATTTACCCAACTTAAAATGTGCAATTCAGTGATTTTGAGTAAATTTACAAAGTTGCACAACAATCACCATAGTCTAGTTTTAGAACATTTTCACTACCCCAGTAAGATTCCTCATGTTCCTTTACAGCTAATTCCTGTTCTCAACCTCAGGAGGAAGCAACCGCTAATCTAATACTTTCTTTCTCTATAGATTTGCTTAATTGTGGTAATTTTCTACCACAAAAAGCTAAAGCAAATTGTGGCATGTTCTTATAAAGAAAAAATATAGCTACATTCAACAACAATGAGGAACTCACAGAAAAACATTAAATATAAGTCGCCACACAAACAAAACAAATAGTTTATGCTATACGGTTTCCATTTACAGAAATTCAAGAACAGCAAACACAGTTCTGTGATGACAAAGGTCAGAATAATGGTTATCATTAAGAAGGGTATTGACTTGGGATGGAAAGCAGGGAGGCTTCTGAAGTGCTGGAAATATTCTGCTCGCTGATCTGGGAGGCGGGTACATGAGTATATACAGATGTGAAAATTAAGAATCATTTCATTTAAAATTTAAAATCATTTCATTTTTATTTTATGCCCTAATAAAAAATTTTAAGGAAATAAAATAATGCCACGGCCATACTAATTCTTCTTTCTTAAACCCTCGCTTATCTCATCATTTTTCCCCTCCTTTCACTTATGTTTCTAACATGTCATTGCCAAGTTCAAAGGTGGATTTTCTGAGAAATGTTACTAAAACCATTCAGTTATTTATTTAAAGGACCTGAGAAAAGACAAAGCAAATGTCATAAACTCATCTTCTCTCTTCTCCACTAGTCTACATTTCTGAAGTGATGTGTTATGATAATGGATATCTGATGAGAAGAGGAAATGAGTTTACAAGATAATAAAGCAACAGTGAAAACAGAATAACACACTCATTTCAGCTGAAAATAATACAACCAGCACCACAGCCAAATTGTTATGGCTTTCTTAAAAAAAAAAAAAAAAAGGAAGCAAAGGAGGGAGGAATAAAAGACTTGCCATCCAAAGCTTTTCGATTACTTAAATTTTTACATGCCTTCTTTTTTATATATAAATTTATTTACTTTTTTTTTATTTTTGGTTGCATTGGGTCTGCGCGCGGGCTTTCTCTAGTTGTGGCGAGCGGGGGCTACTCTTTGTTGCGGTGCGAGGGCTTCTCACTGCAGTGTCTTCTCTTATTGTGGAGCTTGGGCTCTAGAGCGCAGGCTCAGTAGTTGTGGCGCACAGGCTTAGTTGCTCTGTGGCATGTGGGACCCTCCCGGACCAGGGCTCAAACCTGTGTCCCCTGCATTGGCAGGCGGATTCTTAACCACTGCGCCACCAGGAAAGCCCTACAGGCCTTTTTTTAACGTGTGAAATGTACCATGTAAAAAGATAACAAAATTGAAGCATTTTTCCTTTTGAAAGCCACATTTAACATCTTAAAGTGGTAACACACATTCTACATAGATTTTAAAAGACTAGTGTTTGAATATTACTAAGTATCTGGTATTCAAAAATCAGCAGTGTAATGAGGAGTAACACCCGTGTGGTTTCTGTGCCCTGGATAGTGTGCTGCAATAGTAAGTCAATCATGGTAAATAAGCACCACAAACCCAAATCTAACTACACTGCTTAACCACAGGGCAATGACACCATCTACTGCATGACCACATACTCTAGGGAATTCCAGCCATTTGAAACCATTTAATCAATCCCCATCACAACACCTGTGCTTGAGAGTATGCATCTCAAAGAGCAACTGTTCATTGGAGGAGACTATGGAGACCCACTGTTCAGCGACCCACCAAACTCTTCTTAGCATCACTTCGATATCATTCTTTAATAATGCAGCCATTTTCAGAAGAGACTTATGCAATCAGTCAGTAGCAAACCTGAAAATAATTCTCAGGCCCTTTTATTAGAAAACCAGAGTACTGTCTCACAGTTTCAAAGCCATGTTTTTTCTCATTCTATACCTATTTTCAGATATCAAAGTATAAAATCTAGCCATCAGTGTCTACTCAACAATAATAATCTTGAGCATTTGAAAGGCTGTGACTTTATTGAGGTATTAATCAACAATCTTTCAGCTACAAGTGATAAAAAAAAGCAGTAAAAATTCAACCTCATTTTTTAAAAAGAGGAGGAGCTACTTTATTAGATAAATAGCTAGGAGTTGAGGGTTTGGTACTGATTACAGACTTAGCTAGATCCAGGCCCCCACTCCACCACCTCATCTCTTTCTCTGCTTCTTTGCATGTTGACCTTAATTTCTTTTACAGAAGAAGCAAAGAACATGACTCTTTAATAAACTCTAACTTATATTTTCAACACAGGTTATCATCCAAAAGAAAATGTAACCCTCCCCTCCCCACCCTCCCCAAAGGCTGACATATCAGATCTTAAGAAAAACTTATCCTAGTTTTGGATCATGACTATCACTGAACAAATCACGAAGACCAAGAGGAAGGAACATGAGGTCTAATTGGCTGTTCTGGTCATAAACTCATTTCTAATGCATAGAATAGGGAGCACCCATAGGACTATATGGAGTTGAGGAGAGGATATTTCCCAAAGGAAAACTGGTGTGCTGGTACTGAAGGAAAAAGAAATGGTGAGCAAGCCAAAACAACAGATGCCTACTGTTGTCATCACACTTAACTAACTTATTCTTTCCATGTACTCAGCAGAGGTTTTCTGAAAAACAGAATGTGTATTTCTGGTTTTCTTCAGTATAGCATTGCAAACCATTACCGTAGTGAGCCTTCAAAAAACTTGAAAGTCATTTGAGAGATTTAAATGTAGGGGGAAAAAATTACCTTCATTGCTTCATAAACTTGATAATAAAAATTACAAAAATCCCCATAGGAAAAAGTTCTTCCCGTATCCATCCTGAATACATTTTAGCAATTGAATTGACCTACCCACTTAAACATGGATATTCTGACTTGGCTGCACCAAAATGATAACCAAGATATGTAAAAATATTGTTATTTGTTTTTGTTTTAATGATGTGTTAAGTCTAACTGGTGCCTCTAAGCTTTATCCCATCTGCTAATTTTGCTACATCTGATGAAGCTAGGAGTCGGGTGAAGCTGAAGAATGGGCTGACAGTATCTGTTCTACAACACTGATGGTCAAAAACACCAGAAACAAAAAATCTACAAGGAAATCTAGGTAAACATTTCTATAACTATAAACTTGGGATGTCAAAATATTTCTAAAGCAAAATATCAAGACCAAAAATCATAAAATAAAGATGGATATATTCAACCACAACAGTGAACATAATCATTAACAAAATTACAAGGAAATGGAAAATTAGTAAAACTATTTGGAACATATATGATGGACAGAGGATTGATATTTTTAATATAATAAAAATTTTATTATGTTAAAATACTAAAGTATTTTAAAAATCAATAAAAGGCAAATGCTGCAATAGAAAAATGGTCAAGAAATATGTACAATTCCAAAAGAAGTAAATGAAAAAATATAGTCCATTGACATGTGAAGCAATGTTCAGATTCATTATTGATTCATTGTTACTCAATGAAATAAAAATTAAACAAATATGATTTTACTTATAATGGCAAATATTAAAGCACTTAATAACACCCACTGCTGTTAGAAGTTGAGATTGGTATAGTCTTTCAGGAAAGCCATTTAGCATTATATATCATTTTAAATTTTAACTGTATATTCCCCTTGATCCAGCATTCTGGCTTCTGAAACTTATACCAAGGGGGAAAACTACAGAACCATGTGAAAATATCATTAGTGTGTTTATGTGTGCATTTGAGTGTATATGTTTAAATGTATGTGTGTAAAAGGATTTGGGGGTTGTAATATACATAATAACAAACAATCATAACTCCCTAAATGCCCAATAACAAGGAATTAATTAAATAAGCTGAAATTAGTCTCTAAGATGGATCCCCTAAAAATTTTAATTGATGTTGTTGATCTCTATGTGGAGAGTTAAAATGATACTTCTCTGTTTTAGATAATGTTAGGCTTTTCTTTGCCAACCTCAGCTATTTTTTAAATGTGCATATAAGATCAAGATTCAGACCACAGGGGCTTCCCTGGTGGCGCAGTGGTTAAGAATCCGCCTGCCAATGCAGGGGACACAGGTTTGAGCCCTCGTCCGGGAAGACCCCACATGCCGGAGAGCAACTAGGCCCGTGCGCCACAACTACTGAGCCTGCGCTCTAGAGCCCACGAGCCACAACTACTGAAGCTCATGCGTCTAGAGCCCATGCTCTGCAACAAGAGAAGCCACCGCAATGAGAAGCCTGCGCACCTCAAAGAAGAGTAGCCCCTGCTTGCTGCAACTAGAGAAAGCCCATGTACAGCAACAAAGACCCAATGCAGCCAAAAATAAAAATAAATAAATTTATTTTTTTAAAAAAAAGATTCAAACCACTAATTTCTATGCATGTTTCTCACCCCTCCTTTGGGGCGATTATTTTTTATTAAAATTCTTAGCCAGGAGAGTACATTTCTCGCCACCAGCAGAGTTTCCTGCATGACCAAACTCCATGGACATCCAGGTCACTGCTATTCTCTAAACAAACTGTTACAAAATGGCAAGCATGCACAATTTTCCTGGCCAGAGGACAAGAGATGTTGGATTTTGCAGAATATTTTATGCAACTGAATCCATCCTAGCTGTGAAGCATATAAATTACCTTATGAGATAAAATAGTAACGCCCAAGCTCTAGAAACAATAAATGAGTTTATCAATCAAATCTTTCCAGAAAAAGAGAAAATCTTCATGTGACTTATGACCAGGAAGCTCCCAACAGGCAATACTAAGGGTCTCTTGCCCCTAGGGCATAGGGGCTGGGGAGGATCTAGATTACCAAGCAATATAAATGATGTGTTCTCATTTTTGTTTTTTAAGTGTACATATGTGAAATGTGTTAACAATGATCACAGCTGAGTGGTGAGATTACACTTGATTTTTATTTTCTCTTTATATAACTCATAACTTTGTTTGAATCTTTTATGGTTACAAATAACACCATTCTTTTTTAAGTTTTTTTTTTTTTCATTGGAGGTGGGGGAATCACTTTACTGGTTAATTTGTAGATCTTGTTAAAATGTACCCTTGTCAAAAAAACTATAGCTAAAAGCCTTTATCATTATTTCATATATTCCTTAAGACAATTCTGATCACCTTTTTGCATCCGTTGCTTCATTCTGCTAGCCCAGAATTTCCTAAATTTCCATAACATTTGTAGTTATTACATGAATATATATTACATGAATATATATACATATATAGAGAAACATATTTAATATACATATATGTGTATATATATATTTGGGAAACACTAGGATAAGCAAAATTAGGCAGGTTTCATTGCTTTAGAACTTTTCAGAATATTAAATATTAAACTTTTCAGAATTTTAAATACACTAACATAATAGGTAGTATTTCCCAAATTTATTTTGCTCCAGGTTTTTTTTTAAGGAAATGTCTCACTGTATTAATAATACTCCAAGGAACAGAGTTAAGCAAGTGTTGTGGCCTATTCGGATTTTCCTAAACTCTTCACGATTCTATTGACAAGTGGGTCCCACCTGTGGTACAGTCCCCCTCCTAGAGATACAGTTCACCTCATTTTCTCAGCCGGTCCTCATTAAACCAAGATCATCAAAGACCTTTGTAATAAAGCAAGAAATGGAACCCCTTTCTCCAGTCCTCATTTTACTCCACCTGTCTTCAACTTCTGACAAAGTGGACTTCTACATCTTTGAAGGAGTCTTCTTCCTGAGTTTTTTTCTATTGTCTTAGGCATTCTCGTTTAGTTTCCTTTGCAGCTGTTGTTGCCTTGTTAGCTTCCTTTGCCCATTTTGCTTTTTAAATGTTGATTTTTTTCCCTGGAGATTCTGTCTGGCAAATAAGCTTTTGAGTCGAAACACTCCCTGGGTGATCTCATTTTCACCTATCATTTTAACAAGCAGCTCTAATAAGTCCATGATCCACAGGTCACAATGTTCAGCCGAACCTCTCTTTTTAGTTTACAAAGCTGCCCTCCTTAACACCTCTCCTTGGAAGTCCTACAGGCACATCAAAGTGAATACATCCAAAACTGAAAAGGACGTTTCTTCCCCCTCACCATGTGAAATTGTTTCCTACATCAGCAAATGATGCCACTCACCCATCCAGCTTCCAGCAGCTTCACTTACCTCTCTCCCTCACATACCAAGCCCTGTTAATAATCAATTACTGTTGATTTACCTCCTTCATATCTCCCCAAAGATCTACTTCTCCCCATCCCCATGGTCATTATCTTAGTTCTCAACACCTTCATTTGCCACTTAAATTACTGGTCTCCCAATCTGCACCTAGTTCAGTGTTAACACTCAATAAAAATATGTTGAATAAATGAATAATTTTCCTTAAGTCTTGCCCTTCCGATCCACTCTCTCAATTGCCACATGGTGATCATACTAAAACTCAAATTGGATTATTTCGTCTCACCTTGGAGGGTAAATGCTGCCCCAAAGAAAAAGAAAAATTGCATTAGGCACATCAGTTAATGAGTTGACTCTTACACACCTCTCTAGCCTCACCTGTCACCACTTCCCAACTCAAAGCATGTCCTCCAGAAAGTCATACTGAACATATGCAGCTCCTTAAGTGATACCAGAATAATGTTTCTCCTCTTTCTTTCTTCCCCAACGTCACATGGACCTAATTCTTACTCAGCATTCAGGGTTCAAAATGGATGTCACCACCTTAGGAAACCTTCCAATTTGCCACTATTGGGGTAGATGCCCTTTTATAAGACTCCATAGTACTATATTCTTTCCCCTATTATTACATACATCACACTGATGAGTTGTTTCCTGGTGACTTGACTCTAGTATCCTCAAGGCAGGATCTATGAATTATGCATCATGTCATGCTCAAGAATAGCTTGGGATCTGACACACAGAAGGCCACTCAAAGGTCCTCGTCTGTATAATGGGGGACACTGTCCTCCCAACTTTACAGAGTTATCAGAAGTCCAAATATAGAGTTGCCAAATAAAATACAGGACAGCTGGTTAAATTTGAATTTCAGGCACACAAGGAATAATTTTTAGTATAAGTATGTCTCATGCAGTATTTGAAACATACTTACACTAAAAATGTGTTTGTTGTGTATCTGGAATTCAAATTTAACTGGATGTTCTTTTGTTGTTGTTGTTGTTAAATCTGGCAACCTTAACCAAATAAGATTACATATAGATGAAAGCTTTACAGTCTATAAAAGTTTCTATAAGAATGTAAGCAAATATAAGCTCTGTTCCTCTCAAAATCCATTATGGCTTTGAAATGAATAATGAGAGACGTTTCCACGTCAAGCTTCTGTGATTTTCATCCATAATTGACAAATCTTGCTATGTGAATTTATTTGTTCTTCCCAAATTAAACAATATTCTTCTTGAAAACAAAAGTACATTTCTTGGAGAAATATGTATTACTAAATTAAATATTTAATTCCAGGCAACCAGATACCAGGCTGCATCCTGACCACCTAAAATGATCATTACATAGAGGAAGAGTGGGGACAAGAGAAGAGAGGGAGGGAGGAAAGAAGAGAAGGAGAGAAAAGTAAAACTGTGTTTGTATCAGGTAATTTCAAGAGAGGAAACCCTGGGGCTAACTCTTAACACTATTTCTACATTTACTACCATAAACTTAGAACCCACTGATCTACTCTTTTCCATATTGATTAACTTCAATAAATTAGTGAAACGTAAGTTTTCTAATTACCCACTTGATTTAAAACGTAAGAAGCTTAAATATAAACCAGCAAAAGCTCTGGCCTGGAGAGAACTAAGATGCCTACTTCTTCAACTAACTCGTATGTCTCACCAGTCCAGGCATTTGTTTTCTCATCTTTAAAAAAAGACAGTAGATTCAGGTGATTTCTAAATTTCCTCATAGCTCCAATACTGAAATTTTATGAACCATTCACCAATATCGTCATGCTATAGGCATTAGTAGAAATGAAATGTAAAAAAATGTCTTATTTGTGTATTAATTTATCAAATGAAACCTTATCCAACGAAATTCATAACTCCCTTCTTCAGTCTGTTATAATTATACAAGTCTAGTCCACCCCATAGGCAGCAAGTAATGCTACCAAAGTTTTAGTGGTGGCAGAATCATAATGCTTGAGATTTCAACAAACTTACAGGAGATCCACATTGGCAATGTTCACATAGAAGAACATCTCTCCACCCCCTTCTCCTCTTCCATCCTCCAGAAGGGGAGAGAAGAGAGAAGAGACTAATTTGGAACTGAGGTTGACTGTCACAAGTGCTGGAACATCAGGAACAAGAACAATTACCAGAATCACTGGACTGGAAGAGATTTAGGAAATCATCCCAGACAGGCACAAATCACCCCTGGGAAACGGATTCGCTTGCAAGTAGCAAAGTTAAAGCACAGATGTTCCTGCTCTGCATACACCAATACCACAGAGGATGCTCCCCGAAATGTAACAGGCCTCAAGTGCATGAGTGAAGTAAACATAGTTTGCTCTGCTCATCTTTCTCATGTCTTTTCTCTGGCCCCCACTCACTGAGTCCCCACAACCTCTCAGAATATTTGGGCTGATGGTAGGGACAATCTGGGGAAAGCTTCTAGGGCCCCTGAGCTGAGACCTGGGAAGGAGATGGAGTTAGCTAGTAAAGAAGGAGGTCATTTGAGGGAGATGTTTATTATTTGAGAGATTGTTCACCTCCTTTGCTTTGGATGAGCACTGCACTCTCCCTCTTACAGAGCATGGCCCTTCTCCCTAACTCTCCTGTGGGTGCTCTAACGGGGAAATGCCATCTTCTTAAATGGTCCTGCTCTTGGGGCCGTTGTGATTCGTCCAGGTGGGAAGTGATATAAGATGGGCCAATCATCATCTTTCTTCATGATTTTCTAAATTAGAAGGAAAAGAATAGAGTCTTCAGCTCTCTGATGGTGAAGCGAGGAAAATGTCAGGCAACAAGCTGTTAAGGCCACATGTAAGATGCGGAGCTGCAGAAAAAGGAACGGAGCCAACAAGCAGACAGAAGCAGAGAGCCCAGGCGGCTGGAGAGAGTCCTCACTCTATTCAAGGCCGGGTTCCACTTGTATTGCTGCCCTTCCCTGCTTTGCTCAATTTATGTGAGCCAGTAATTGCCCTCCCTTTCTTGAGTCTCTGCCAAGAACCTTGAATTGTAACATTAAAGACTGAGGGTATTTGCAAAGGCTAGGAGCAGTGGCATAACTGCTAAAATGTCTAATTAGGGCCCCCAATCTCTGCATCTCTCCAAAATACTGGTAAAATATGCCACATTATCATAACCCAAGCAGAGCATGATCTTCTCTAAGGATTATGGCATCATTAATTTGGGAGAGGCCTTTATGTGAGCAGAATAGGAAAGTCTGAATTATGGCAGAAAAACATTGATAAGTACAGTAATGTATTTGCTATTGATTATACATACTCCCATGGATATTTGATCTGGAATTTGGAATTTGGCTATTCAACAGTTCAGGAGGGTGGGGCTTAAATTGTACTGTACAGTAGACAGAATTATGAACTACCCACGGGCCACGTGGTAGAGCTGATTTCACGGACTGTGTTCTGAGAAGAAATATGCCTGCTCACACAGGACCAGGAAACACCGCCTGATGAAGCCATCCTCTTGGAGATTCACAATGCATATTAACACCTAAGAACAGTATCAGTAAATAAATCTGCTTAATTTTGTATAACGGTTAAACAAACTTATTTACTACAAGGAAAGATTTGTTTTATTTTTCTCACACTTAACAAACCCCAAAGCAGTTTACCCTTAATAGCAGTTTGCATGTAATACCAGTAAGAGAAGCATACAATATAGATATGTACTAATATTTTAAGGTGTTTCGCCTCCTCTCTTGTCTTAGAGACTCAATGGAAAATTAAATTATGAAAGCAATTATACACCAATAAAGATGTTTAAAAAAAATTAAATTATGTGTTCCAGTACCATAAAATCACAGGTAGATTTTAAAGAGGTTCAGGTAAATTTCCTTTCTATTCAAGTACATTTTTTTCGTTGACATGCTAATGGTATTAGAGCTTACTGGTAGTGATCAATTGGGAATTTTATCTCCAATTCTTACCAGACCCTTTAAAGCCCAGATGGGCAGATGGAATGCCTGAGCTACAGTGGTGTTAGCTTTGGCCCTGGAAGAGAAGTAGGGAACAATATGAATTATTCAGGGAAGTCGCAGGTAACTGTATTTGACAAGAGAGTAGGCACAAAGCCAGGTAAGGCAGGTTAGGGAAGACGTGGGTCCCAGATGTGGTAGTTAAGACGAAGACAAGGGCATGGATACAAAAGATTAAGTAAATGCTGACTGGCCAGTGTAGGAGGGGGTGAAGGAGTCATTGGTTTGATGGAGTTTCTGGCTGGGCCACTGGCTGTGTGGTGGACTGAAAACCAAACAAGCAATTTCTCATTCCTGTCAGAACCAGAAATGCAGGCCCAGTAAAGAGTCAGAGAAAGGAGAAATTCTCTCCTTCTTGCTAGGCCAGCTCCTTTCTCTGATGTCCTCTCACTGTCATATGATTCTAGAACACCAAGGGCATTTAAACCAGCACAAGGCGACAGAAACAAGAGCACACAAGAAACCTGCTCATTCACAGATAAGCTTACCTACCCAAGTGCTGAGAATCATTTAGAACCATCTGAAACCAAATGAACTGTCAATACACACTGGATGATAGCTAGTAGAGATAAAAATTGTAAAGTTAGTCCTGCCTCACCTGGGCAGGATAAATACAAAGTGAAATCCACTAGAAGACACTTAAGATGCCTCAAAATGACAAGCCTTGCTTTAATGATGTGAAGGATGAAGGATTAATTTTCTTCTGAAAAAGAGTTTGTCACATAATAGCCAGTAGTACTAAAGCATTAGAAATAATTACAAATGGTACATAAATAGATTCAAACAACCACATTAAATAAGGATTTAAAAAATTCACGAGGTGCCATCCTTTACTAAACTGTATATAATTTTGCAATATTTTAATAGTTTGGCAGTACTGTAATACAATCAGGGTTTCTAGAATAAATCCTTTCTGTTTCTCACTATTGAAAACATAACCCAAAACTTTTCATGAGGGCTTCCCTGGTGGCGCAGTGGTTGAGAGTCCGCCTGCCGATGCAGAAACACGGGTTCGTGCCCCGGTCCGGGAAGATCCCACATGCCGCGGAGCGGCTGGGCCCGTGAGCCAGGGCCGCTGAGCCTGCGCGTCCGGAGCCTGTGCTCCGCAACGGGAGAGGCCACAGCAGTGCGAGGCCCATGTACCGCAAAAAAAAAAAAAAAATTTTCATGAAACCCACTCGACTATATTCAAAAGGAAATGCTGTATTCAACCACATCCAGAATATAATAAAATAATTCTAGGATAAACTCTAAAAATGTTTTCTTTGTTCTTTTCTAAATAAATCTTATGAATATGTCTGGCAAATAATTCTCTCTTCTTAAAAAGAAATATATCGCAGTCCTTACTTATTTCATGCTATCATCAAAACTGCTTATATACCATCATGTTTCATCTCCTCATCATTATCTTGAATTCCTAGGGAATGAATGACTGAAGTAAAAATGTATTGTTTTATTAATGCTTTCCTATGAATTAGATATATGTGTATGTATCTCTTCTTGGAATTTCAGTTGCTTTTGATCTGCCATTATTCACAGATTATCAGAATAATAAATTCTTTGTAAAATAATTTCACTTACTTTGCTAGTAATGCAGATGTAGGAATAATCTATTCTTTACCAGCTCCCAAAAAGATAAAACATATAATGGCATGAAAAAGTAATTTGGATATTTTACTGACTTTATATTTTGGCAATGTTTCATGCCTCATTTGCCTGAAAACTCATTAGATTAGTGCAACACCATGTTTTAATGCAAGAGGTTCAGACTTATTTTTCCAAATAAGTTGAACCCTGCTTATTTTCTGTATTTTCATGCATGAGTTAATAAATTGCAAAGTTTCCCTCTTCTGTTTGCTCTGTTTTTCCTTTATATACCATTTGTTGGAGATTCTCTATTTTAAGAGAGAGGGAGGAGATGAAAAGTAAATTATCCCCTTGGGCTTGTGAAATAAAGTTTGCCTATCTACAATCTGTAATCTCAATCATTTCTTATATTTTACTGAGCCTTTAATTTGCAACAAGTATATGCACTAAAACTAGCAGATCCATGAGGAAGAAATCAGGAAACAATGATTGGAAGGGTGCCTGGTGAGGACAGCAATGGAGATCACATCCTGTCAGCAAGTGTAATCACTAAGCAGTGAGGCTTTGAAGACTAGTAAGGCAGGGGACTTCCCCCTGCCCCAGCATGGGCCCAGGAGGCCTGTGTCTTCCTTTCTCAACACTACAGAAGGCATATTTTTTAAAAATTGAGATGTATCTTGGCCTTCCTCCTGGTCACGTAGCTTCATCTTCCTTATAATTACACTTGAACGTAACTAAAATATACTTTCTTATGGAGAAATTACTGAACAAGCATACATCAAAGTTTCATCTAAATGAGTCCTGTCATCTGGACAACGGTTTAGGAGGCATTTAGGAGGCATCTGAGAGTTATCTTAATTATGAAAGCTCTACCACGCTCTAATCATGACATATAAAAGTCAACTGCATACCTTCTTAAGTATCTGAACTACTTTCTCTTCTCCTTGTCAACTTTCCAAACTCTACACCATCTCTCTGGTCCTCATCTGCCCCAGCTCTGGCTGGAGGTCCTGCCGTCACACTCCCAGACCAGGGCTCTCAGCTTATCCATAGTAGGAAGTACTGCCTGACCCCTATTTAATCAGTAATCATATCCACCTCTCTTAGTCCTCTTCACATTACCTGCCTTTTTATGTAGTGTGGTTTTAGCTCCCCAATAAGATGGCATGTGCCTGTGAGATCTCTGTCGTATTTGTATACTGATGAGTGCCCTAAAAAGAGTGCATGCTCAATAAAGTGTTGTGAATTTGTTAATTCTTCTCATTTTACAGAAACCATTTAGATAAAAATAGAACATGAAGCTTTGTACTTTTCCTCCCAACTCTATCTTCAACTCACATCTATCATCTACACCCATATTGTTTTTCCAAATGAGATTTTTTTCCCATGGACATTTTAAGAACCTACCCAATTTCACCACAGCACTAAAAACTGATGTTTGACTGCTGTAAGTTTACTAGTCCCCAAGAAAAACTTAGAAAAGCCCTCTCCATTCAGGTCACAAGTATTTTCTTTCTTTCCCCAGGGGGTTGTCTTCACTAAACTTGTGAAAATCTCCAGTCCTTCTTATGGGATTTTGGTCATTCTTGGTTATCCACTGTCCCTCTCTAGTTATGCTACAAGTTGGAAAACTACTAACGTATGGTAAAATAAGATATTACTCAAAGTGTATCATCCATTTAATGCTATGATGCCCAGCCTGCTGTGGTCAAGTACAGCCACAAGAGGGGACGCAGGAGAGGCACAAGAAAACAAAGTTTATTACACTCACAGGTCCTAGAGAGGGGGGTCACTACATGTCACACAGGGTCACAGGGGTACCACCAGGTTTTGATCAGGTGGCAGAAGATAGAAACAAGTGGAGTGCTTAGGCCACGGCCTTTATGGGTGTTTCTGCAGGAGATGCAAGGCAGGCCAGGGTGAACAGCTTTGGTTTGGCTGGTTTGAATGATTTCAGTGGGCTCTAAGCCATAGCTGTTGTCTCTAGGTCCTAGTGTCTGGCCCTGGGATGATTAAGGCAAAAGAATAGTGCTTCCTGGGTGTATGGGCCAGATAGAGGAGGTATGGCTCTAGATTGGTCCATTGCATATCAAAGGCCTTCTCAGATGAGTTCTTTGCTATCTCGAAGAACTGGCTAGCCCCAGGAGGGGCACTCTCTCCCCAGCCAGAAAGATTTTTTTAAGATGTCAAAAACTCATAATATACAGAATGTAAAAACTATATATGGTACATTCAGGAGCACTGAGATGGGCAGCAGTGCTGCCTAGTGCAGAAGTAACTGGACTCTGAATTCACATGGCCTAACTTAAATGGCAGTGCAGTGTCCTGTCTGTGGGGTGCTGGGCAAGTTACTTAGTCTCTCTGTAAATCATCCTCATCTGTAAAATGAAGCAAAACCTGTAGAGTTGTCTTGGGAATTAAATGAGATGATGTATACAAAACACAGCCCAACACCTGTACCAAGGAGACAATAAATTTTTTAAATAAACTAAGTGTTTGGAAGGGGAATGGGAATTGATCCAAAAGTTTAAAGGAGGTGTTGAGCCAGGAAGCAGAGGTAGAAAGCAGTCTCATACCAAAGAATGATATGGGATCAGGCATGGAGCCACGGGTCAAGTTTTCCCAAAGAATTACTTTTTGTCTCAAATAAGTTTAGCCCCAAAAAAGTAACTTTTATTACTTAGCTCTTTACAGTTTTTTTTTAAAGTGTTTTTATATGCCTACCTACACACGGTACGATGGCAGAAAGACTTTACTATTTCTCCTTTCTGGATAAGGAAATTAAATCTCAGCAAAGTTAGCCTGAATTGTCCCTGTCACTAATTCGCTAGTGACCCTCTGAAACCAGAGTTGTCTGAACACTTGTCCCAGGATTCTTTCTACCACATCAATCTGATTCAGATAGATCACTTTCTTTCCATTTGGATCACACATATTACAAAAAATAAAGAGCTAAAACTGTCCATCAAAGGTAAAACATGAGAACTTCCCGGGCAGTCCAGTGGTTAAGTTAAGCCTCTGTGCTTCCAATGCAGGGGGTGCGGGTTCGATCCCTGGTCAGGGAACTAAGATCCGGCATGCCGTGTGGCAGGGCCAAACACCAGAACAAAACAAAAAACAAACCACACCTTCTCTAGTTGATTTGTTAAAGCCTATGCAACAGACTTGGGAAAAAAATGAGAAAACTAAAAATATCTGCATGGAACAGTAAATTATAAACAAAAAATGTGTAATGCCTGACTGATATTTCAATATTTCCTCCATGGACATAAGATCTGGGTTAGAAAGGAGGCTTTGCCCTGTCAGGAACTGAAATGACTTGAAGATTGAGAGATTGGCCAGAGCTGTGCTGGCCAGTATGGTAACTACTGGCCTCAGGTGGCTACTGAGCCCTGGAAATGTGTCCAGCACCTCATGTTGAAATGATAATATTTGGGGTTATATAAAATATATTATTAAATGAATTTCCCATTTCTAATTTTCACGTGCCCGTTAGAAATTGTTTGTTTGTTTGCTTTTGCCACACTGTGCAGCTTGCAGGATCTTAGTTCCCCGACCCGGGCCCGCGGCAGTGAAAGCGCCAAGTCCTAACCGCTGGACAGCTAGGGAATTCCCTAGAAATTTTTTTTTTTTTTTTTTTTTTTTTTTTTTTTTGCGGTACGTGGGCCTCTCACTGTTGTGGCCTCTCCCGTTGCGGAGCACAGGCTCCGGATGCGCAGGCTCAGCGGCCATGGCCCACGGGCCCAGCCGCTCCGCGGCATGTGGGATCTTCCCGGACCGGGGCACGAACCCGTGTCCCCTGCATCGGCAGGCGGACTCTCAACCACTGCGCCACCAGGGAAGCGCCCTAGAAATTTTTTAAATGTGCCGAGTGTTGTTCCCCTTGGGTTGGGCTCAAAGGGTCATCATAATCTGAAAGCCACGGTCCCTCTCCACACCTTTGTGCCCAGCGCTCTTCACCCACGTGCTGATATAAGGAGACTTAACTCTCTGAGACCCAGCAATCAGTATAGTGCCTTCCTAAGAAGCAATTGCCTCTGTCCATATACCACTTCAGTAAAGCAGCTTGGTACCTACTACAGCTTGCTGGTTATTCTAGCCCCAGGGAGTAGCATTTGCTCAATATGTGAGAGACCAAAGCAAGTCTATTGCTAAAATACTTTCTTTCCAGTTAACGCAAGCAATAAGAAGAAGATGAATGTTAAATTTTTTTCAAACTACCATCAGGAAGGAAAATATCTGAAAAAAATGGACTGTTTTATAGAAAGGTCAAATACTGTTACCAAAGTTAATTGTACTTAGTATCTGCATGTCACAGTCTTCTTTCTGACTCAAGATCCGATTGCTAGGAGCCCTTTGAAGTTCCGTGGGTAGATATAATAGAAACGGATTGTGACATTTTTACCTACTAACTTAGCATAGAAATGTTCACAGTGTCAAATAGGAAATTAATAATTACATGACTTTTTATCACTGAATGTCAAAGAGAACAAAACCCTGTCAAGCAGAAACAAAGTACAAAGATGGAAGCATTTGTGACACCAGCTCTCATCCCTGTGTGAAACAGCAAATCAAAGGCAAGATCAATATGTTTGCCCAAAAGTTAATAGCCATACAGTACTAGTGTCATAAGACAAATTAAATTAATTTAGTATTCAGCCTGCCTTTATGTATCAAGAAATAAATTCTGTCACATTAAAATAGAGATTTAAATCAAAAAATCTCAGGTCGGAAATCAAACTTCTGTAACATAGGTACATTCTTACCTGTATAATATCCAAACTCACACTAATAAAAATAAGTCAAGTCAAACTTCCTACTAGTTACACTAATAAAGGAACTCAAAACATTGATCACTTCAGATTATCCACACCACAGTCTTGTGGCCACTTCAGTGGTTTGGCTGAAAGGTGAACCAAGCCAGTCACCAACTTAAGGTGTTTAACTGTAAAAAATTATATCCTCCAGGGTTTTGAGAAAATACAAACCAATTTATTCGTAAAGTAAGTATCCCCTCTGTGATCTGATTTGCAAACTACCAGAAAGGTTCCTTCAGTGAAAAATATTTTACCAATGGATGCTGAAAGTTCCTCATTAATAAAAATCATCCATAAAAACCTTGACCCCATTAGCAGTATTTTGGGTCTCAAACTACATCACTTTATCAGAGTGGGTTTATCAGGCAGCCTCATTCCTAGTCTGGAGTAGAGAAGGGAGGGAGGTAAAGGTTAAAATCTAAAGGGAATGGGGTACCATTTCGGAGGGACTAGAAACAGGAGGCAGAGAATGCTAAAAACTAACAGCATACTTCAATATTTTCCTCAGAAAAAGAAGTAATAGTCTTGAAAAGATGGCTAGGGTCTCAGGCTCACCGTGTATGAATCATGTTAAAGACAAATGTATACTTTACATTCATCGTGGGCTTAAACTCCAATAGATCACCCCCTTAAGTCTCATATGCTAAATAATTTTTTTTAAGAAGACTGAAGAGCTTTGTGTTGTAAAGCAAATTCACCTGGGTAACAATTTCAAGATGCCAAGAGTCTCAGAGCCCTGCTTTTATCACCAGCTGAAAAGCCAATAAGTCTTAATTGTCTCTGAACAATCTCCAGCTGTGTAACCTTCTTTGCAGGATCCTTATAAAAGAGAGGCCTATAAAATAGTTTTCTAAGTGCTGTATTTATGCTGAGATTTAAATTTCAATTACAAATCTCCCATTTGATGCGAATGCATTTGAACACATTATTACTATAAAAGTAAAACCTGCTTAATCCTCTCATAAACTTAGTAATTTTATAAAACTCACATTGTTTCATACACATAAAATGTGAATGACAATCAGCGTTCTAAACAGTAGCCTGTCAGAAACACAAGGGTTCATATTATTCTCAGTGTGTTCTTGCATTTACTCTGTATGACAAGCACAGTGAAATATGCTTCCCATATTTTAAAAGTGAAAATAGGGGGTTATTATTCTATGATTTCTGGATCTCATGAATTTAACGTCCTACACAAAAAGCATTCAGAACTACTTTTTAGCACACTAATATTTCCCTGGGTCTAACCTATTGTACAATATAAATCTGAACGTTTTAAAAACTAAAAAGCACTTCCTTCACTACAAAACGCTCAAATTGTCATGGAAATCTAATAGCTCCTCCATTCACCCTCTAATCACAAACCAAAGTGGGAATCTGGAGCACTATTTTTGGAAATACTTTGCCACTATCCCTGGGTCCTACAGGTCAATAAACAGTGTCTAAGTAGTACAGAGGAAAGACCAAAATTCCAAGGAAAATGGAAAGAATTTGCATCACGAGGTGGTTGGCGACGCTACTATTCTCCAGAGGGACTGAGATTGCCAGGGGAAAGGATTTAACAAGTCCCTTTGTCCACGTCCATAATTCAAAGCAAGTCCTGTATTAGAGACACACTTTCTGTCTTCAGCCCTCTTCCCTCCCCAATTTCAGGAAGCTTTAGGAACCTCCCAAAACATGAGACTTCCCAGTCATATCCACTTCTTCATCTTCCTGCTTCCACAGGCAACAGGCTTTAGATGACATTATAGATTTGAAAAAGTTGGGTGAGGACTGAAGAAGATTAAGAATAAAGGCGGGGAAAAAAAAAAAAAAGAATAAAGGCGGGCTTCCCTGGTGGCGCAGTGGTTGGGAGTCTGCCTGCCAATGTAGGAGACACGGGTTCGCGCCCCGGTCCCGGAAGATCCCACGTGACGCGGAGCGGCTGGGCCCGTGAGCCATGGCCATTGAGCCTACGCGTCCGGAGCCCGTTCTCTGCAACGGGAGAGGTCACAACAGTGAGAGGCCCGCGTACCGCAAAAAAAAAAAAGGAGAAAAATAAAGGCAAAAGAACTTTTGGCTAAACCTCGTTTTCTTTTTTTTACCACACATTTTTCTAGAAATATTAAGGTTGGCGGTAAAGAATTACAGTATTTATTCATGTTCATGTTTTAGGATGGCTTTCAGAATAATATGTGTACAGCATATAATAAAACAGGAGATTAACAAGCAATCTAAAAATAGTATCTGTTTACTGCCTTGCTCACTATTTCTAAGGAGAACACAGGCTCGCATCCTTAGAACTTGTGGAGTTATCTTTGCCTAAAAATTGGAATGCACGAGGCAAAATTTGCCATTCAGTAACTTCAAAACAAAGAAATTCTGCACATCATGCCAAGACATTATGCAGTAGGTGGTGTCAATAGGGGAAGCTTTTATCATGAGAAATTAGAAACCCGATTACCTCCTAAATTAATAACTGCAACCTATAATATGAAGTTCTATTTTAGTAGAGCTTTGTATATTTTTAAAGAATAAGAAAAGATCATTTGTCCCCTGTTCTGTGAACCCGGGCCACACAATCGGTTGCCAATGCCTTTTCTTTTTTATTCTGTTCCCTCAAAAAACAGAAGGCAATAATAGTCCTACAAGGTCGACTCCACATGAATGGACTAAATTCACAAGAATGAAATTCTTTTCATGAGGAAAAGAGCATCCTGGCACTCTAGGCAGAGATTAATATCTGGGAGTAAGTAGACCACAGACCATTTGACAACTTTTGTTTCAAATATTGTCTCTAAAGAATGATTTCAACAAGCCAGAACAAAATCCATCTTTTTAATCTGTAGTCACACCATGTAAATCAGGTTTTTTACGGAAATGCATGAGTCTCTCAGGAATGATCAGGGATTGATGATACACACGTTTCTGACAGTGCTGCTGAGAGCCAGGCAGGAGGGAGACCTGCGCTCACACTAGCCCACCTGCTGGGCCCAAGCGAGAGAGAAAGCAATCACTGAAGCAAGCTTTTGGCAGGAGCAGGACACTGATGCTGCAGGCCCCAAGCCACACACTGGTCTCTTTACCTTCCAATATTCTTGCTCAGAGAAAACAGTAAAGGTCTCAATAGATATTTATTGACCAGTCCAACGTAGGCAGTTCTACAAACCCTCTAATACCCCTGGTGGAACATCATATGTCCCATGGGACATGGCATGACAGGCCATTACCGTAATGCAACAGTACTTCGTTGTGTTCTGAAGGGCATAGGGCACTCTTGTGACCCTTCATGGACACCCCCGGAGTTTCATCTCTAAAGGAGTCTCATCCCTAATGGTCTGGACATCAGCAGAGCCACTAAAACAGTCAATGGAGTGCACGCTGTTGAAGCACTTCTCTGTAACAAGACTGAAGGGCCTTTACTTTGGAGCTCTGCAAGCCCAAGAACGAAATGGGCTGAAAGGAATTTCACCCTTGTAACGCAATAAACCTATACATTTACAATGGATAACTTAACTATAACTTGACACAGCACAATACAAGTAACACCCACAGTAGTTACACTTTGGGACTACTTTTTAGCTGCCAATCATTTTTCAATAAGACGCTGGTAAAATCCTAGCCACACAAGGCTAGGATAATGTTTCTGCCTTAGTTGTGAACAAGATCTTTTTTTCTCCCTTTCACTATTTTTTTTAATTTAAGTTAACCTTACCATTAAATACCACCTCCAAAACTGTTCTAATCACTAGAGAATACATAGTGATGTAAAAGTTACATATACATATACAGAGTGCTTTAGACTAGAGTAAAGTGGAACGATTTGCCTACCCACTCTGGCTAACTCCTGTCAAAATGTGCTGAGAATATTAAAAAGAGAAGAAGAAAGGGAGGGAGGGAGGGAGAAAAGAAGGAACTGAGCTGCAGGTCTGCATTTCACCCAGCCTGCCTCCCATGTCCCTGCTGCCCTAACTTTCCTGGGTCTTAAAACCCTTTCTCTCACCCTGTGCCCCTGCTACTGTTGCTCTGATGGCCCCCCTTGATAGGCACCTAGGTTTGGATTCACTCTCTGTGCTTTGACTTCAATGCTATTCATCCAGGACCTGACTTGTCACCACTCACTGACCTCCTACTTGTGACATGAGGATAGAGGCTCCCAAGACCTTACCCCACTGCATCCCTGTGGGACCCACTAGAAGAGGAGACTCTTCTCCCAGCTCCCACATGGGGAAAGGACTGGGCAGGAGACTACAGAGTGAGAAGCTCAGTGAGACCGACAAAGCCAGAAGGTGTTGGTCCTGCCTTTCCTAGCCCCATCCAGCTGCGTGAATAAGAAGTTTAGACTATACTACACCTAGCCTGATGCACTCCCTGGGTCCAGCCTACAAGCCCAAAAGATTATTAAAAGTATCATCTGTCCAGCACCTGGGATCTAAAATAATCTTGCTACCTAAAGTCTAGCCTCCATATTCACCTCAGTCACAGCCTTCTCCCAACTCCCTCCACCATTGCCTTGTTCTGTGCCCCAATTCCTGATTCCTAGCAGGTTTCCAATGGAATCGGAGTTCTACTTTGATGCCAAATGACTGCCTGTAGCACTAACAACATACCTAATTCCTGGCAGCCCTCTGTCACCCAACATAATTGCTGTCACCTGCTGGCTTGGGATCCAGGCTCAATCCAGACTGACCCTTGGTGCCAAAATACAGCCACCTTGCTGATTCCAGTATCATGGAAGCCAAAACTCCAGCCTCAACCATGAGTAGGAATTCTTAGGTATCAGCACCAGGCCTTGCCTCCTTGAACACTGTGAATGACCTACTGACCTAAGCCCTCTGACCCTCCTGCAAAGTCAGTCCTTACATCCCTGGCTCTGCCCATTGCTAGTTTCCTCCCCTTTCCCTCACAATATGTCTCCTAGTGAAGTTAACATGGGTTATAACAAAAACATTAAGAGAACGTTGTTGCCCAAGGTGGAAAACAGGTCTCAAACTTCATATGTATAGTATTTCTGAATGATAATAATAATGTCTGAAGCTGAGTATCATTTGAGCAGAGTCAAGGAATTTGAAGGTAAATGTGTGACAAAGGTCTCTACACAAATACTAAGCCCCTATGTGACACTAGGGACATGACAGAGAGGAAGATAATGATTCTGATGCTCAAGTGGTCAGTGGGTAGAGAAACATGGCCTGGAGATTGGTGGGTGGGGTAAGCAGAATTCTCAGAGAGCTTCATGATCTCCAATCCCTGGTGTTATTCCAATAATTGTGTTACATTATATAGCATAAGAGATCTGAAGATGTATTTAAGTGCACTAACCAATTGGGGCTTCCCTGGTGGCACAGTGGTTGCGAGTCTGCCTGCTGAGGCAGGGGACACGGGTTCGTGCCCCGGTCCGGGAGGATCCCACATGCCGTGGAGTGGCTGGGCCCGTGAGCCATGGCCGCTGAGCCTGCGTGTCCGGAGCCTGTGCTCTGCAACGGGAGAGGCCACAACAGTGAGAGGCCCGTGTACTGAAAAAAAAAAAGAAAAAAATTAAGGAGTTTTCAGCATTTTATCAGTATTTCCTTCTCATCAAAGAGATTTCTATCTGTTTCATGAACGGTATATTGGTAAAGCAATTTATCATTTGATGAACTTATTTCTATAACAAATCTAAATTAATTTGGAGAAAATATCACTTCATACATGAATTGATTGATTAAATCAATTATAAATTTTTTTCATGTAAAATTATGATTACAAGTTGTATGCAAAGATTATATTTTGTACTTTTTAGTGGGAATGGAGAGGTTTTCCTTATGATTGTGATATAAAGGAGCATCTGCAGTGAACAAAATTTTTGTATCGATTTATGGTTCTAAATGAACCAAATAAAACTATTATCTCAATGACTTGTAATTTACAGGACTTTTAAATCTCCACAATTAGGCAATGTCAAGGTGCCCTTAGAAATAGCCTGGCACTTCTGAGTAACAAACAGTCACTCTGAATTTACTTGCAATTCACTTATTCAGGTAATTTTTCACTAAATTCCCTGTATTAAGAATTCACTACCTAATTAGAATTTTGTTATTTCCTGATTATGAGATATAGCCCTTCCAAAAAATGTGTACTTTAATTTCTCCTATTAGTCATAGAAGAAAGGGCACTGCATTGAGCTTCATCAACATGAATACCTGAAAATGCTAATTGATTGTAAATGAGAATCTGACCAACCTACAAAATGAAATGGGGATGTGGACATTTTAAAAATGAAGAAAGTTTTAGAGCTATAGCAAGAACTTGGATAAGGTAACATGGATATGGGAACAAGAAAGGCGAAAGGAGGGGCTCAGTAAAAAGAGAACAGAAAGAAAGACCTGAAGAACATATAACAAAATATTACCCTTTGTACAGTAAAGCAAATAAAAGAAACAAAAGGCATAAAGATTGAAAGGGGCTCTGTAAACTGTCATTTGCAGATAAAAAGACTGTCTTACAGAAAATCCTAAAGAATGTACAAAGCAACTAGAACAAGTAAGTGAATTTAGGAAAGTCATAAGATACAAGGTCAATGTGAAAAATTCAGTGGTATTTCTATACACTGGCAGCAAACAATTGGTCAGAAAAATTTAAGTAACAATTCCATTTAAATACTATCAGAAACAACCTGTATACTGACAAAAATGAAAAAAATTGCTGAGAAAAATGTTTAAAGATCTAAATAAATGAAGAGATATACTGTGGTAGTAGATTAAAAGAATCCTTATTGTTAAAATGTCATTTCTCCCTAAATTAACTCACAGATTCGAAAGACTATCTTACAGAACTTTACAAGCAAATTCTAAAATTTACTTGGAAATACAATGTTCCTCAATAGCCAAAACAATCTTGAAAAAGAAAAACAAAGCTGGAGGACTTAGACTAGGTAACCTCAAGACAATCGAAAGCTACAGTAATCAAGACAAGGTGGTACTGGCAATAAGGACAGACAAGTAGATCAACGTAACAGAACAGAGAATTCAGAAACAGAACATGCTTAAACAGTTGATTGATTTTCAACAAAGGAACGAAGACAACTTAATGGGATAAAAAAATCTTCTCAATAAGTGGTTCTGTGGTAACTAGATACTCATATGAGAGAAAGAGTGAGAGAGAGAGAGAGAAAGGAACCCTGACTTCCTCTCTGAAACCATACACAAAAACTAATTCAAGGTGAATTATAGACCTAAAAGCAAAAACTAAAAGTTTCTGCATGAAAACATCAAAGAGTATCCTTACAAATCAAGATAGGCAAAAAATGAAAAGGGAAATCTCAGGCTGGGAAAACATATTTTCAATATATATCTGACAGAGGATTTGCACCCAGAATATAAAGAACTCCTACAACTCAGGTAAAAACACAATCACCAAACAAAAATAAACAAACAGAAGGGGGGAAAAAAAAACAGAAAGCAACAAAAGACTTGAACAGGCAAGAGAAGATATACATGCATTCAGTAAGTACATGAAAAAGTATTCAACATCTTTAGTCACCAGGAAAATGCAATATAAAACCACTAATGGCTAAAATTGAAAAGACTGACAATACCTAATGTTGAGGAGGCTGTGAATCAACTCCTGCGCATTGCGGGTGGGAGTGTAAAATGCTACAGCCACTTTGGAAAGCAATTTGGCATTTTCCTGTCAAGTTAAACATACACCTACCCTCTGACTCATCAATCCCACTCCTAAATAATTACCCCCTCCGAAAAGAAAGATGAAAACATATGTCCATAAGAAGATTTGTACAGAATCTTCACAACAGGCTTAACTGGAAACAATCTAAACGTCACACATCAACAGGGAGAATGAACAAATGCAATGAAATAGTATTTGTCAATGAGAAGGAATGAATTACTGTAATAGGTACCAACACAGATGAATTTAGAAAACATCTTCTTGAGTGAAGGAAGCCAGACACACACTGTGTGACTTAATTTATGTGAAGTCTGAAAACAAGCAAAACTGATCTGTGGTGATAGAAAATCAGAAAGAAGATCAGAAAGATTGTCCCCTGAGCCGTGAAAGATGGACAGGAAAATGGCTTGAGGGAACTTTTTAGACTTTTTAGACTCTTGAGAGGTATATCTTGTTTTGGGTGGTTGTAAAATGGGCGTATACAATTGTCAAAATTTCTCACACTTAAGATGTATGCATCTTACTGTATACAAATTATACCTTAACACTTTGCCATGCCAACAAAAAGACTGTAAGAAAATATGACAGAATGCCACCCTTTGTTAATGTTGGTTAGTGGATGTATGGTAAAGAATTATTCTCTGAATTTTCTTGTGTTTACAAAAACCTTCAAAATATTTTAAATATTTTAAAGTTACATTACATTACATTTAAAGTTACATTTAAAGTTACATTAAAGTTACATTTAAAACATTAAAAGTTACATTAATATTTTAAAGTTACATTTAAAATATTTAAAAGTTACATTACATTAAAATATTTTAAAGTTACATTACATTAAAAGTCAAATAAATACTTTTTGCTCTTGGGGAGCTTCCAAAATAATGCAGAGTCAGACAAGTGAATAAACTTTTGCAATTCATAAGGGTCATCATGGAAGCAAAGACTTTATTTCTCCTGTTCCTGAGGTACAGTGTGTCTGGGACACAAGAGATTGGATCTGAAATGGGAGACATTCCCAAAGTCCTAATGAACTTTGTGCTCTAATGTCACTATAGTGAACTAGAGCGCCTGGACCTTTGTCTTGAGCCACTAAAATTTATAGGAAGCAAATAATAATAATAATAAATATTTCTAAATTTATTTCTTTGAAAATATGTGGCTTTTACGTGTTTACAGTATATGCCCCCTTCCCGTAATTCAGAAACACGTGAGTTCAATACCTAGCTGCAAAAATAACTAGTAAAAATAGGCAGCGACCAGATGGCATCTGCTGATAATAGCACTATTTGAAAGTCACGTCACAAAGAACAGAGGTAAATTTGTTTTTCATTCTGCTTCTCCTGGGCTCCAGAACTGCTCTGCTCTGAACTCTAAGGTCACATAGCAAATGTTTTTCACTCTAAAATAATTGCGTCAACAACTGGGTTCCAGCTAATGAGGGAGAGGAACCTCTAAACACCAAAATTATAACTGGGTGTGCTTTTGTTGGATGTATATCCCAACCTTCATTCAATTACAGATGGAAATGTTGGGTTGAGCTAAATGCCAACTTCCCTATGGTTCCTGGTTGAAGCCATACCAGGAGAGTACTCCAGACTTGAGAAACATTGCTTTGACACATTATGACATCACTTTTCATGAACTGTACTTGATAGTATTCGACTGGTTTTAGGGATAGCATTGAGGACATTGCCCACATCATGAGGTCCCATGTATGAAGATCTACTGGAGACCCCTCTCTAAGGCCCCAGTGTTGGGGAAGCTATGCTACCTCTGAACAGTGTTCTGATGACCCATGAATCCTTCAGCAGACTGTGATCTCCTTTTGGCTTGGGCCAGTAAAAAACTCAGAATGAAATTTGCAACCCAGTTCTAGCAATTTTCCATAAACTTATTGTATGATTTATTTTTATCTATTTATTTTATCATGATATATTACTGCATTCATTTCTTTTAGCTTCCTGAAATCCTTTCTGGAGAAAATAAGATTATAAAAAATTAAATTTACAAATTCATCAATCATATGGCTAATTTTTTTTAAGGCTACTTAGTCCTATTTTTTTATAAATTTATTTATTTACTTTTATTTTTGGTTGCATTAGGTCTTTGTTGCTGCGCGCAGGTTTTCCCTAGTTGCGAGGAGCGGGGTCTACTCTTCATTGCCGTGCACAGGCTTCTCATTGCAGTGGCTTCTCTTGTTGCAGAGCATGGGCTCTAGGTGCGAGCTCAGTTGTTGTGGTTTGCCAGCTCTAGAGCACAGGCTCTGTAGTTATGGCGCACGGGCTTATTTGCTCCGTGGCATGTGGGATCTTCCCAGACCAGGGCTTGAACCCCTGTCCCCTGCATTGGCAGGTGGATTCTTAACCACTGTACCATCAGGGAAGCCCTCATATGGCTATTTTTATTTATTTACATCCATACCTACTTTCAAAAAGCATTTTAAATGTCTCCATCAGATATAATCTAAAGATAAATTGAAACTCAGATTGTATTTACCTTAGTTTCATTTTGTTTCATTTTGTTCCATGGAGATATTGCATATGCACAGACCATTTGGATGAATACTTAATGAGATAGCTAAAAGAATGAACTGCAGTAAAAACAATTCTTTAATGCATTGGGATAATTTAAAATGTAAATTGGGTTTTTTCCTTAGGATAATTCAGGATAGGAATAAGGGATGTTTTTTTCTGATACCTCTATGGATGGACAGATAGCATTGAGTACTAGACAAGCTACCGTCCCACATCTTGACAGAGTGGAGATCCCCCAGACCTTACTCATGACAATGGGGGATATGGGAAGAACCTCCCAGATTGATAAGATTAAATTCCCACCATCCCATAAAAATAAGAGGTTGAAATAGAAATTACAGTTTTAGAAAAACAATGTTCTGTGTCCTGTACAACTTAATTTGTGTACATACTGAGGCTCGTAATATGAACTAGAATGATATTTTCTCTATATACATGCATATGCCCATCTGCTCAAATTCGTATATGTACAGCATTCCTCTGAGCAAATATTGGTAGGGAATATAACCAGCTGGTGTTTAAAACCTATATTTTACCAAAGAAAGAAACTTCCCGTACATTTTCCTGTGAAATTAAAACTGTCATTTTTGTTTGTTTTTATCAAAAAAGGCAAAGTGGTTCATTTCATGTAATACAGTTATTTTTAAATAAATAGTAGGAATATTAGTTGGAACATTTAATTGATATGGTGTATTTCTCCAAGGAGAAAAATCTTTTACTATAACTTCAAAGCATTTTTAAGAGATTTTTCTCAATCTTGACCACATACAATAAACAGAGGACAGATATTTTTGTTTTCAGGTGAAAAAGTTGTACCCTAAAATGGTTAAATGACTATTGAAGTTGATATAGTGGGTCTGTGATAATGGAATGATCAAAATATTCTGCATATTGTTTGATCTTAAACATTACAATGTATTGATTAATATATAGCTTCGTTTTACCATAATGAGCCATTTTTTCTTTGCCCTTTTTTTCATTGTCACTTCCTCTTCTATAAATAGGACCCACTTTTGAATCTCATCTATGGAATAGATAAATTCCTTATTGTGGCGATTGTATATAAACGCTCCTTTCTCTCCTGAAATCACGAATCTGATAAATTATTCAAAACAGTAGGAACTGATTGCTGTGTGTGTTGTTCTCAAGACCCAGAAGCACACATATCACAATTAGAACTACAACCTAAATCCATCAACAAGTCAATCCTTCACCAGGTCAGTCATGGCTTCATGTGCTTCCTGCAGCTAGGTTTGGATCTCTGCCATAAGACTTTCCCATCTTAATTTATATTATAAATTTCTGTTCACATGGGTATCTCTCTCCTTGGACTGTAAGCTCCTCGAGGGCAGTAACAGTCATGTCATCTCTGTATCCCCCCTCAGTACCCAGCACAGCTTTATGTAGGACTGACCTCTAACAAGCGTGCACTGAACCAAAACAATATGCAATATGACCCACAGGGAGTTTGTTTACACAAGGTCTCATTTGCAGTGATTCATTTAGGCATACAACAAGCGGTCCAGCCAAGAATTGGCACCATTCAGGAGCTATGAAAAGCATCCTACTACCTATTCACATTTTTCTCTCTGCTGTCTGTCACGCATCTTAAATGACTGCAGTGCCAAGGCACTGATGGAGTGCCACAGAGCCTACGGCCATCTGTCATGCCAGGCTGTGGATGGCAGCAGGTCGAGGGATCCAGGCAAGGAGCCAGAACCAGGAAACCAGGATACAAACAAAACATGAGGGTCACAACAATAACAGGATTGGTCAAAAGTCATTAAACAAATAAATGTCCAAAGGACACTGACAGCAGAGGACAGAGAATGATAAAAAAGGCCCAACAATGAGCAAATGAGAAATCAGCAAAAGTTGAAGGTCAGTTCAAAGTAGAGGGTTGTGATGCCCAAATGAGGTTACACACACACAGATGCAAGAGATACACTGTCAGGAAAGAGAGAGGGCACTTGTCATAGAAATTTAAATAACAGTGCCAAGACCAGACCTACTAGGGCACTTGGAACTGAACTATTTTTTAGTAAATCTTGTAATGTCTTATAAGAAGCATTGTGTTATTGTCTGATAAAACATTAATTTATTAAATTTAAATACTTTAAACACAACAATATTTGCAAACCTATTTTGGATTTTCTTCTGTTCTGCAGCATATTGGGAGCTTCAAAATAAGAGATACTTGACTTAGAGGATACTTGCGAGGGCCCATACACCGCTTTTATCACGCTGACAAGCGTCCGAGCAAACAACATTTTAACCCTCTCCTAGCTCACTAAGACCTTATCTAATCTCCCTACCCTGGTTTTTCAGGCCTTCCACAACATGGCTCCAACCTATTTTTCCAACCTTAACTCCTACTATTTGTAAAGAATAAAGCTATCTCCCCATGGCAGACGTAAAGAAGAAGCCAAGAGCTCCATGAGCTCTGGGTAGCTAAGCCTTGCCCATCCTCCCTCTTGCCATCAGCAGGAATAAAAAGGGGCGCCTCGATTCCTGCATGTTCCTGGCAAGACCTCCACCCTTTCCTCCCCTGCCACACTCACAGTCTTCCCACCATCATCTGCCTTGAATCCTTTGAGGCCAATCTCCTTGCCCTATATCCCTATGCACACATGTCAGAGAAGGCATTTCAGGCCTCCAGATCTAGACTCATGCCTAAAATCACAATATCCTCCCTCATCATACTGCCCCCCCTTTCCTGATTTTCCTCTATTATATTCGACACAAGATATATTTTTCTTATTATATGGCTATCTTCCTCCACTTGAACACAGCCTCTATGAGGACAGGAATTTTTGTCTGTTTGGTTTTCTGCAGTATCCCCTCTGCTGAAAACAGAGCCTGGGACATAATAGGCACACAAAAAATATTTATCTAATGAACGAGTGGAAAAAATCAGTTTGGACAGTCTGCTCTACATCCTGAATACAAAGAAATATCACACTGTTCTGCCATTCTGTTCAAATAGTTCCTGATGCTGCAGCCGAGGGCCCTCCCTCAATCCCGTCTGCCTCTGCAAACCCTAACTGCCAAGACCCATCTATAATCCCTCCTCTCCTGGAAAGCTTCCTCAGCCCACTCCAGCCTGCAGGTATCTTGTCCTCCCCTGAACTGCCATGGTAGTTACTGTCATTTAACCATTAATCATCATCTTGCCTGTGCCAGCTCTGCACAGTTATGTAGAACCACTGTTTATAACTTCTGCAGTTATTTAACTTATCACTTTTAATTTGTCTTCTAAACTAGATTGTAAAGCGATAAGAGCAGGAATCTTAATTTTATTCTTCCTTGTTTGCCCTTCAAAGCCTGCCAACAGAATAGGAGTTCAGCAGATTATTCTTGTGTTATAATGATTGAATGTTATAATGAATAAATGATTGAAATAATTTAGAACTGAGCCTGGAAGGAGGAACAAGTACAGTTTTCAGTTATCTATTCTAAAGGGTGGAAGCAACAAAAGGTTGTTGTTTATCTTTTAGTAAAAATAGAATAACAGAAGCAAAAGTATTTCAGACAGTGTGTCATAAGTTAGGAACAGTAGAACCAGTATGAAAGTAGCATGGAACAGACTTAAGGACTGCAGTGGTCCCTGTCTCCCCAACATCCGTTTACTCTCCCTCCTGGCAAACACTGGCTTTGTTCAGGTGTCCATTCTTTTCTGCACAGTCATGTGCTTGAGGGGAAATGATACAAGCCTCATCCCCAGAGACTGAATTCTGAATGATCTAAGCTAACTAAGGGAGTCCTACTGTCCTTGCCATTAGTTGCTTTAGTCATTTGATGCAATTCTGGGCATTTGATGCAATTCTAACCAATGAAAACTAAGGCAAAGTCTATTGAGGGACTTCTGGGCAAGACTCTTTGATCTTCAGAAAAAAACATGAGGAAAAGACAGCTCCATCTACTACCTACAAACATTGTTCTATCTGGGTAGAATGGTTGGTGCTGTCACAACTATCTTGTGACCAGGAGTGAGGTTAGCTTGAGGACAAAACCAATACACAGAAGAATAGAGGCTTGGAAAGAGAGGGAAAGCCTGGGTTTTTGATAATGTTGTTTATCGGCTGAATTAACCACCCTAAGAGCCATTCTTCTTTTGGACTTTTGTTAATAAGATCATAAATTTCTCTCTATATAAACTTTTTTATTGACGTATAGTTGACTGACAATATTATAGTAGTTTCAGGTGCACAACATCGTGATTCAATATTTTTAAATATTATGAAATGATCACCACTATAAGTCTAGCTGCTGTCTGTCACCATACAAAGTTATTATAATGTTATGACTATATTCCCTACGCTATACATCACATCCCTATGACTTATGTATTTTATAACTGAAAGTTTGTACCTCAGTCCCTTTCATCTAGTTTACCCATCCCCCACCTCTCTGACAACCACTTGTTTGTTTTCAGTATCTATGATTCTTTTTGTTATGTTTGTTCATTTGTTTTCTTTTTTAGATTCCACATGTAAGTGAAATCACACAGTATGTGTCTTTCTCTGTCTAACTTATTTCACTTAGCATAATGCCCTCTAGGTCCATCCATGTTGTCACAAAGGGAAAGATTTCTATATTTTTTTTTTTTTTTAACATCTTTATTAGGGTATAATTGCTTTACAATGGTGTGTTAGTTTCTGCTTTATAACAAAGTGAATCAGTCATACATAAACATATGTTCCCAGATTTCTATATTTTTTATTTTTGATTTCTATATCTTAAGTTGATTTGAGGCAATTTTCTGTAACTTGTGCCATGAGCATTCTGCATGATGCAATGGTTTAAATGTTTTCTCAAAATGAACTAGGAACAAAGAACTGTAAGTGAATGTTTATAGCAGCCTTAATAATAATAGCAAAAACCTGGAAATAATCCAAATGTCCATCAACTGGTGTATGGTTAAGAAAATTACAGTATATATTAATACAATGGAATACTACTTAGTAATAAAAAGGAATAAACTCCTGATACATCCAACAGTATGGATAAATCTCAAAAGCATTATGCTAAGTGAAAGAAGCCAGCCACAGAAAGCTACATACTATGATTCCATTTACCTGATATTCTAGAAAAGGAAAAACTAAATGTATCAGCTTGGCTAGGCCATGGTACCGTTTTTGGTCAAACATCACTCTAGATGTTGCTGTAAAGGTATTTTTTTTTAAGTTGTAATAAAATACATGTAACATAAAATTTACCATTTTAAGCATTTTTAAGTGCACGGTTTAGTAGTGTTATGAACATTCACATTGCTCTGCAAACAACTCCAGAATTCTTTTCACCTTGAAAAACTGAAACTCTATACCTATTAAACAATTACTCTCCATTCCACCCTCTCCCCAGCCCCTGGAAACCACATTTCTACTTTCTGATCTCTATGAATTTGACCACCCTTTGTACCTCACATAAGTGGAATCATACAGTATTTATCTTTTTGTGACTGACTTATTTTACTTAGCATAATATCATCAAGATTCATCCATGTTGTAGCATGTATCAGAATCCTTTATAAGGCTGAATAATATTCCATTGCATGTATAGACCACATTCTGTTTATCCATTCATCTGTCATTGAACCCTGGGGTTGCTTCCACATTTTGGCTATTGTGAATAAAGGTGTTATTAACATGGGTGTACAAATATCTTTTCAAAATCCTGCTTTCAATTATTTGTGTATATACTCAGAAGCAGAATTGCTGAATCATGTGGTGTGAGGTTTTTTTCAGATGTGATTAACATTCACATCAGTAGACTTTAAGTAAAGCAGATTACCCTCCATAATGTTGGTGGGCCTTGTCCAATCAGTTAAAGACTATAAAAGAAAAGACTAAAGAAGGAGAGAAGGAATTCTGCTTCCAGACTGCCTTTAGATTTAAGCTGCAACAGCAGCTCTTCTCTGGATCTAGGTTTGCCCTGTAGATTTCAGACTCACCAGCCCCACAATCACATGAGCCAATTAAATCTCTCTAAATAGAGGGGAAAGAAAGAGAGAGACAGGTACACACTTTTGGTTCTGTTTCTCTGGAGATCCCTAACTAATACACGAAGGGACAAGAAACAGTTCAGTAGTTGCCAGGGATCAGAATTGGGGAAAAACAGATTGACTGCAAAGGGGCGCAAGAAAACTTTTGATATGAAGGGAATATTTTATATCTGCACTGTTGAACACAGTAGTCAGTAGACACATGTGGCTATTAAGCACTTGAAATGTGGCTAGTTTGAATTAAGATGTGCTGTAAATGTAAAAAAAAATCAGATTACACTTTGCATGAAAAAGATAATGTAAAATATGTCAATAACTTTTATATTGATTACATACTGAATGATATGTTTTTATATATTTATTTAAATTAAATGTATTATTAAAATAAATTTCACCTTTCTTCTTACTTTTTTAGTGTGGCTACTAGAAATTTAAAGTTACATACGTGGCTTGTATTATATTTCTACAAGACAATGCTGTTCTGTTACCTTGACTGTGATATTGGCTACATGACTGTACACATTGACAAAACTCTGTACACTAAAAAGGCTGAATTTCATGTGTGTAAATTATAACTAAATAAACGTAATTTTAAAATATGGTCTAGGAAAAATAGAAACAATTTTATCATTCAAAAGGTATTGTAATATTCATGTTATGCTCACCCCCACTGTTGGATCTTTGTTCATGTTCTTCCCAGTTCTTAGAAATTCAATGTTATTCACCTTTTAAGAAATGGCTAAGTCAATCTCATGCATCATCCTCATTCCAGCACTTCCCTGCCACTCTGTCTTTTCTAAATTCTTGTTCCACTCAGAGTTGAAGTCTTACTCTTTCTTCATGACATGGAACTTGAGCTTGCTGGGTCAGATACCAGCCAAGAGAGGATGAAGGACTTAAGGGCAGGGATTGTGTTTAAAGGGTGATGAGTTCAAAATCTTAGATCAAGCTAGACTGGTTTTAAGGACCATGGCTGACAGCCAATTGCTCCAGTTCAGCTTCAAAATGTTTTCCAGGTGTTTTGTCTATGGTACATATGGCTTCCTAACAGCAGCAAGTTACCTAAAACCAGGAACTATGCCTTATCCTTCTTGGGCAACCCCTGAGATACCCACTGCCCTTGAGTTTGAAGTGCAAGACTGTTGAATCTGACACCAACAGCATCCCCTGCCTTAATGAAACCTAGCTTTCCAAGGACTCCATATACTCTCTGACCCTTTCAAGGGGTACCTATTTATTCTCTCACACCTCATGTACCTGAAGATCAATGAATGCGGTTATTGTCTGCTTTATTCCTCATTGCAGCTTCCAGAATCATACTCTCTCACTCTTGAAAAAAGCCATGTTCTTTTAAAGAACATGAGCTTCTGCTGTTCCACCCTCTCCCTTTTCTCTTCATATTTGAGAACTGCATTGCACATCCCCTCAATTGTCAACATCTGTAGTACCTGGTTCACATCTTCCTCTCCACTCCAAGTCCTGCTATCAGTGACACAAGAGAACACCCCAGCCAGCCTGAAACTGACTTCTTGTGGTTAAATTAAGCAGATAAATTTGGTCAATATGCATGCAGTGAATTAGTCTCCTATACCTCCTATTCCTTGATTCCATCCTCTTTTCACCACCCTATAATATTCTGAGGAATGCACTGGAGGAGGAGGAAGACTTCTGCAAGAATAGAATGTGGGAAACACTGAAAGATATGAGGCCTTCTAGAAGGCTTAAGGGGGATAATTTGTTCCAAAAACATTTATGCTTCCTTTTATAATTTAAAAAATGATTAATTAGTATATTTTAGTGTGCGAATGTTGAACAATTATAAGCAAAGAGAACAAAAGTCAAAATGACCCCAGAATTTCACCAACCAGAGAAATCTCTATCAACATTTTAGTGAATATTTCTTCCCAGACTTCCTCTTCTAAGCATCTAAATTTTTCTTTTTCATAACATGCCAACTTAATGAACATGCCATTTTGTAACCTGCTTTTTATATTTGAAATAACATGAATATCTCTCTAAATTAATAAATATGTTTTCCATCATAGCTTTTAATTTTATATCACAATTTATTTAACTAATTCACAATTGTTGGGCATCTAGCTCATCTACAAACTTTTGTTATTATAAACAGAATAAAATGAGCACTTTTGTGTGTGTGTGTGTGGTACGCAGGCGTCTCACTGTTGTGGCCTCTCCTGTTGCGGAGCACAGGCTCCGGACACACAGGCTCAGCGGCCATGGCTCACGGGCTCAGCCCCTCCGCAGCATGTGGGATCTTCCCGGACTGGGCCATGAACCCGTGTCCCCTGCATCGGCAGGCGGACTCTAAACCACTGAGCCACCAGGGAAGCCCTAAAATGAGCACTTTTGTAGTTAGATCTTTGTACACATCCTTAATTTCCTTAGGATAAATTTCTATACATAGGGTTTCTGTGTTAAAGAATCTGTAATGTGAAATAGATATTAATACCTAAGTATGTTTTAGATAGAACATCTAATATTTGTGAATAACCACTTCTTTTTACATGTTTTTAGACTGTTATTTGACAGAATTCCCTTTCTAAGTGACATCAACAAGTAACTAAGCTTCTATCAATATTAGCATGAACGATTTTTGTTTATTCATTCTTAAAGTTCCTGGCCTTTCTCACATTTATTCAATAAATATTTATTTAGGACCTAATATGTGCTGGGCACAGTGCCATATGCTAGGGGTAGGAAGTAAGTAAGACTTACTTCCTGGAGTAATGATCCCAGTGTGATTCAATATATTTTTCTTGCCTCCACAAGACTACAGAGGAAGGTGATCTATTCAATAAACCAGCCTACACTGGTCAGTAAAAGCTTCTTATTGTCAGGTGATGATGTCTGGATGGCATCTTTAAGGAAATCATCAGGTAGCCCAAATATCGCAGGTGGTCCAGAAAGGAAAGAACATTCCAGGCAAAGAAAAAAAAATGTGCAAAGGGCAGAAGCATAAAAGAACATGTCATTTTGTGTGACCGTAACATACACAATTGGAGCCTTGCCTGAAACCTAACAACACTAAAAATACTTGCTGGTAGTATGGAAATTCTGTGCAGAGGCTATATTACTGGACCACCACCATTGTTAATTAATTATTGTCCTTTGTTTATATTTCTTTAACATTCTGAAGGCCTATTAATTCTGAATAAACTCACTCAGCTCAATTTTTCTGTTTGAGCCCAGTAATTAATGTTTGGAAGAAAGTTGCTCTGCTATATCTCTATGTTTTGGATAAACTCTATACAAGGGCACAAATGGCTGAAGTCCAGAACCCACAAGCCCCAGTGGAATATACTTTTCAACCCCAGGAGACACCTTATTTGACCAACACACTAGACCTATTTTTCAGATTTTATAGTCTTCTGCAATAAGTAGGAGGAAAAAAAATTCTCTTTCAGATCTGCATATAATCAAAACAACAAATCCACATGGGATAATTTTTTCTTACTAAACATTGTTTAAAATGCATTATTACAGAGACCATCAAGATGGCAGAGGAGTGAGAGGTGGAGATCACCTTCCTCTCCACAAATACATCAGAAATATATCTACATGTGGAACAACTCCTACAGAACACCTACTGAACGCTGGCAGAAGACCTCAGACTTCCCAAAAGGCAAAAACTCCCCACGTACCTGGGTAGGGCAAAAGAAAAAAGAATAAACAGAGACAAAAGAATAGGGACGGGACCTGCACCAGTGGGAGGGAGCTGTGAAGGAGGAAAGTTTCCACACACTAGGAAGCCCCTTCACTGGCGGAGACTGCGGGTGGCAGAGAGGGGAAGCTTCGGAGCCGCGGAGGAGAGTGCAGCAACAGGGGTGCAGAGGGCAAAGTGGAGAGATTCCCACACAGAGGATCAGTGCCGACCAGCACTCACCAGCCTGAGAGCCTTGTCTGCTCACCTGCCGGGACAGATGGGGGCTAGGAGCTGAGGCTCGGGCTTTGGAGGTCGGATCCCAGGGAGAGGACTGGGGTTGGCTGCGTGAACACAGCCTGAAGGGGCTAGTGTGACACAGCTAGCCGGGAGGGAGTCCGGGAAAAAGTCTGGAACTGCCTAAGAGGCAAGAGACCATTGTTTTGGGGTGCGCGAGGAGAGGGGATTCAGAGCACTGCCTAAACGAGCTCCTAGGACAATGGTAAAAGCAAAGTTATACACACAAAATCAGAGACAGGCACAAGCCTCGGCTATCAGCGTGGACCCAGAGATGGGCATGAGACGCTAAGGCCGCTGCTGCAGCCACCAAGAAGCCTGTGTGCGAGCACAGGGCACTATCCACACCACCCCTCCCAGGAGGCTGTGCAGCCCGCCACTGCCAGGGTCCCGTGATGCAGGGACAACTTCCCCTGGAGAACACACAGTGCACCTCAGGCTGGTGCAACCTCATGCAGGCCTCTGCCGCCGCAGGCTCTTCCTGCATTCTGTATCCCTCCCTCCCCCAGCCTGAGTGAGCCAGAGCCCCCTAATCAGCTGCTCCTTTAACCTCATCCTGTCTGAGCGAAAAACAGATGCTCTCGAGCGACGTACACACAGAGGCAGGGCCAAATCCAAAGCTGAACCCCAGGAGCTGTGCGACAAGGAATATAAAGGAAAATATCTCCCAGCAGCCTAAGGAGCAGCAGATTAAATCTCCACAATCAGCTTGATGTACCCTGCATCTCTGGAATACCTAAATAGACAACGAATTACCCCAAAATTGAGGCGGTGGACTTTGGGAGCAACTGTGTGGACTTGGGGTTTCCTTTCTGCATCTAATTTGTTTCTGGTTTTATGTTTATCTTAGTTTAGTATTTAGAGCTTATTATCACTGGTAGATTTGTCTATTGATTTGGTTGTGCTCTTCCTTTTTTTATATATATATTTTTTCTTTTTCTCTTTTTGTCAGTGTATATGTGTATGCTTCTTTGTGTGATTTTGTCTGTATAACTTTGCTTTTACCATTTGTCCTAGGGTACTGTCTGTCCGTCTTTTGTTTTTTTTGGTATAGTTTTCAGTACTTGCTATCATTGGTGGATTTGTTATTTGCTTTGGTTGCTCTCTTCTTTCTTTCTTTCTTTCTTTTCTAATTACTTTTTAATTTTAATAACTTTTTAATTTTAATAACTTTTTAATTTTATTTTATTATTTTTTTTCTTTATTTATTTCTTTTTTCTCCCTTTTCTTCTGAGCCATATGGCTGACAGGCTTTTGGTGCTCCAGCCAGGCATCAGGGCTGTGCCTCTAAGGTGGGAGAGCCAAGTTGACGACATTGGTCCACCAGAGACATCCCAGCTCCATGTAATATCAAACAGTGAAAGATCTCCCAGAGATCTCCATCTCAATGCTAAGACCTAGCTCCACTCAACGACCAGTAAGCTACAGTGCCGGACACCCTATGCCAAACAACTAGCAAGACAGGAACACAATCCCACCCTTTAACAGAGAGGTTGCCTAAAATCAGAATAAGGTCACAGACACCCCAAAACACACCACCGGACATGGCCCTGCCCACCAGAAAGACAAGATCCAGCCTCATCCACCAGAACACAGGCACCAGTCCCCTCCACCAGGAAGACCACACAACCCACTGAACCAATCTTAGCCACTGGGGGCAGATACCAAAAACAACAGGAACTAAGAATGTGCAGCCTGTGAAAAGGAGACCCCAAACACAGTAAGTTAAGCAAAATGAGAAGACAGAAACACACAGTAGATGAAGGAGCAAGTCAAAACCCCACCAGACCAAACAAATGAAGAGGAAATAGGCAGTCTACCTGAAAAAGAATTCATAGTAATGATAGTAAAGATGATCCAAAATCTTGGAAATAGAATGGAGAGAATACAAAAAACATTTAACAAGGACCAGGAGGAACTAAAGAGTAAACAAACCATGATGAACAACACAATAAATGAAATTAAAAATTCTCTAGAAGGAATCAATAGCAGAATAGCTGAGGCAGAAGAACGGGTAAGTGACCTGCATGATAAAATAATGGAAATAACTACCGCAGAGCAGAATAAAGAAAAAAGAATACTCCAATAAAGATGTTAAAAAAAAAAAAAAAGAGTGAAAAGAATTGAGGACAGTCTCAGAGATCTCTGGGACAACATTAAACACAACAACATTCGAATTATACAGGTCCCAGAAGAAGACAAGAAAAAGAAAGGGACTGAGAAAATATTTGAAGAGATTATAGTTGAAAACTTCCCTAATATGGGAAAGGAAATAGTCAATTAAGTCTAGGAATCACAGAGAGTCCCATACAGGATAAATCCGAGAAACATGCCAAGACACATATTAATCAAACTATCAAAAATTAAATACACAGAAAAAATATGAAAAGCAGCAAGGGAAAAACAACAAATAGCATACAAGGGAATCCCCCTAAGGTTAACACTGATCTGTCAGCAGAAACTCTGCAAGTCAGAAGGGAGTGGCAGGACATATTTAAAGTGATGAAAGGGAAAAACCTACAACCCAGATTACTCTACCCAGCAAGGATCTCATTCAGATTCGACAGACAAATTAAAACCTTTACAGACAAGCAAAAGCTAAGAGAATTCAGCACGACCAAACCAGCATTATAACAAATGCTAAAGGAACTTCTCTAGGCAAGAAACACAAGAGAAGGAAAAGACCTACAATAACAAACCAAAAACAACTAAGAAAATGGTAATAGGAACACACATATCAATAATTACCTTAAATATAAATGGATTAAATGCTCCAGCCAAAAGACACTCCCTGGCTGAATGGATACAAAAACAAGACCTTTATATATGCTGTCTACAAGAGACCCACTTCAGACCTAGGGACACATACAGACTGAAAGTGAGAGGATGGAAAAAGACATTCCATGCAAATGGAAATCAAAAGAAAGCTGGAGTAGCAATTCTTATATCAGACAAAATAGACTTTAAAATAAAGACTGTTATAAGAGACATAGAAGGACACTACATAATGGTCAAGGCATCAATCCAAGAAGAAGATATAACAATTGTAATATTTATGCACCCAACCTAGGAGCACCTCAATACATAAGGCAAATACTAACAGCCATAAAAGGGGAAATCAACATTAACACAGTCATAGTAGGGGACTTTAACACCCCACTTTCACCAATGGACACATCATCCAAAATGAAAATAAATAAGGAAACACAAGCATTAAATGACACATTAAACAAGATGGACTTAACTGATATTTATAGGACATTCCATCCAAAAACAACAGAATACACTTTCTTCTCAAGTGCTCATGAAACATTCTCCAGGATACATCATATCTTGGGTCACAAATCAAGCCTTGGTATTTAAGAAAATTGAAATTGTATCAAGTATTTTTCCTGACCACAACACTATGAGACTAGATATCACTTACAGGAAAAAAATATGTAAAGAAATACAAACACATGGAGGCTAAACAATACACTACTAAATAACCAAGAGATGACTAAAGAAATCAAAGAGGAAATCAGAAAACACCTAGAAACAAGTGACAATGAAAACACGACAACCCAAAACTTATGGGATGCAGCAAAAGCAGTTCTAAGAGGGAAGTTTATAGCTATACAATCCTACCTCAAGAAACAAGAAACAACCTAACTTTACAACTAAAGCAATAAGAGAAAGAAGAACAAAAAAAACCCCAACGTTAGCAGAAGGAAAGAAATTATAAAGATCAAATCAGAAATAAATAAAAAAGAAATGAAGGAAACAAGAGCAAAGATCAATAAAACTAAAAGCTGGTTATTTGAGGAGATAAACAAAATTGATAAACCATAAGCCAGACTCATCAAGAAAAAAAGGGAGAAGACTCAAATCAATAGAATTAAAAATGAAAAAGAAGTAACAACTGACACTGCAGAAATACAAAGGATCATGAGAGATTACTACAAGCAACTCTATGCCAATAAAATGGACAACCTGGAAGAAATGGACAAATTCTGAGAAAAGCACAACCTTCCAAGACTGAACCAGGAAGAAACAGAAAATATAAACAGACCAATCACAAGCATTGAAATTGAGACTGTGATTAAAAAATCTTCCAACAGACAAAAGCCCAATACGAGATGGCTTCACAGGAGAATCCTATCAAACATTTAGAGAAAAGCTAACACCTATTCTTCTCAAGCTCTTCCAAAATACAGCAGAGGGCGGAACACTCCCAAATTCATTCTACGAGGCCACCATCACCCTGAAAACAAAACCAAAGATGTCACAAATAAAGAAAACTACAGGGCAATATCACTGATGAACGTAGATGCAAAAATCCTCAACAAAATACTAGCAAACAGAATCCAACAGCACATTAATAGGATCATACACCATGATCAAGTGGGGTTTATTCCAGGAATGCAAGGATTCTTCAATATATGCAAATCAATCAATGTGATAAACCATGTTAACAAACTGAAGAATAAAAATCATATGATCATCTCAATAGATGCAGAAAAAGCTACTGACAAAATTCAACACCCTTTATGATAAACACCCTCCAGAAAGTAGGCATAGAGGGAACTGACCTCAACATAATAAAGGCCATATATGACAAACCCACAGCCATTATCATTCTCAATGGTGAAAAACTGAAACCATTTCCTCTAAGATCAGGAACAAGACAAGGTTGTCCACTCTCACCACTATTACTCAACATAGTTTTGAAAGCTTTACCACAGCAATCAGAGAAGAAAAAGAAATAAAAGGAATCCAAATCAGAAAAGAAGTAAAGTTGTCACTATGTGCAGATGACATGATACTATACATAGAGAATCCTAAAGATGCTACCAGAAAACTACTAGAGCTAATCAGTGAATATGGTAAAGTAGCAGGATACAAAATAAATGCACAGGTATCTCCTGCATTCCTATACACTAATGATGAAAAATCTGAAACAGAAATTAAGGAAACACTCCCATTTACCATTGCAACAAAAAGAATAAAACACCTAGAATAAACCTACCTAAGGAGACAAAAGACCTGTATGCCAAAAACTATAAGATACTGATGAAAGAAATAAAAGAAGATAGAAACAGATGGAGAGATATACCATGTTCTTGGACTGGAAAAATCAACATTGTGAAAATGACTCTACTACCCAAAGCAATCTACAGATTCAATGCAATCCCTATCAAACTACCACTGGCATTTTTCACAGAACTAGAACAAAAAATTTCACAATGTGTATGGAAACACAAAAGATCGTAAATAGCCAAAGCAATCTTGAGAAAGAAAAACGGAGCTGGAGGAATCAGGCTCCTGGTCTTCAGACTATACTACAAAGCTGAAGTAATCAAAACAGTATGGTACTGGCATAAAAACAGAAATATGGATCAATGGAACAGGAAGGAAAGCCCAGAGATAAACACATGCAGATATTTTTGATAAAGGAGGCAAGAATATACAATGGAGAAAAGGCAGCCTCTTCAGTAAGTGGTGCTGGGAAAACTGGACAGCTACATTAAAAGAATGAAATTAGAACACTCCTTAACACCATACACAAAATGAACTCAAAATGGATTAAAGACCTAAATGTAAGGCCATTCACTGTAAATCTTAGAGGAAAACATAGGCAGAACACTCTATGACGTAAATCACAGCAAGATCCTCTTTGACCCACCTCCTAGAGAAAGGGAAATAAAAACAAAAATAAACAAATGGGACCTAACGAAACTTAAGAGCTTTTGCACAGCAAAGGAAACCATAAACAAGACAAAAAGACAACCCTCAGGATTGGAGAAAATATTTGCAAATGAATTAACTGACAAAGGATTAATCTCCAAAATTTACAAGCAGCTCATGCAGCTCAGTATCAAAAAAAACAAACAACCCAATCCAAAAATGGGCAGAAGACCTAAATAGACATTTCTCCAAAGAAGATATACAGATTGCCAACAAACACATGAAAGGATGCTCAACATCACTAATCATTAGAGAAATGCCAATATAAACTACAATGAGGTATCACCTCACACCAGTCAGAATGGCCATCATCAAAGTATCTACAAACAATAAATGCTGGAGAGGGTGTGGAGAACAGGGAACCCTCTTGCACTGTTGGTGGAAATGTAAATTGATACAGCCACTATGGAGAACAGTACGGAGAGTCCTTAAAAAACTAAAGATAGAACTACCATACAACATAGCAATCTCACTACTGTGCATATACCCTAAGAAAACCATAATTCGAAAAGAGTCATGTACCACAATGTTCATTGCAGCTCTATTTACAATAGCCAGGACATGGAAGCAACCTAAGTGTCCATCGACAGATGAATGGATAAAGAAGATGTGGCACATATATACAATGGAATATTACTCAGCCATAAAAGGAAACTAAATTGAGTTATTTGTAGTGAAGTGGATGGACCTAGACTATGTCATACAGAGTGAAGTAAGTCAGAAAAAGAAAAACAAATACTGTATGCTAACACATATGTATGGAATGTAAAAAAAAAAGGTTCTTCGAATGGACTTGAGGACATGGTGGGGGGAAGGGTAAGCTGGGACAAAATGAGAGAGTGGCACAGACATATATACACTACCAAATGTAAAATAGATAGCTAGTGGGAAGCAGCCACATGGCACAGGGAGATCAGCTCAGTGCTTTGTGACCAACTAGAGGGGTGGGATAGGGAGGGTGGGAGGGAGACCCAAGAGGGAGGTGATATAGGATATATGTATATGTATAGTTGATGCACTTTGTTATAAAGCAGAAACTAACACACCATTGCAAAGCAATTATACTCCAATAAATGTTAAAATAAATAAATAAAATGCATTACTATACCCAAGAACACAATTTTTTACTATACTCCAACTACAGCTGAAATAATATAAATTTCCCATTCACATACAGCTTTAGAGTATTCAAAGCACTTTTACATTTTGCTTATGAGCCTCAGAACAACCTGAGAAAGTCTTGAGACTCAAAACAACCTTGTAATATTACCCATATTTTTGCAGAGTAGGAAACCAAAATTGAAAATAAGTAGCTTACCCAAAGTCACACAATTATTATGACTAAACCATGCCCCTCAGAAGTCAGTTTAGCCATCACCTAGTCTAGGAAACCTGAAAAGTCTCAATCAACACTGGACTAATTGTCCTTCTTTGGGGTTCCCATTGCCCCATTGCCTGTCCCTACCAAAGCACTCATTTTACCAATATTTCTCAAACTTTAATATGCATGCAGATTATGACTCCCTTGATTGGGGGTGGGGCCTGAGATTCTGTATCTCTAATGAGCTCTAGAGTGATGCTGATGCTGCTGGTCTAAGGCATTCTAGTGGATCACTGCAGCCTTGTTTTCCGTTTTTGTTTTTGTTTTTGTTTTTAATTCTCCTGCACCCCACTCCATGAGGCCCTTAACTGTGCATTATTAATCATAAGGATTCCCAACATTTAACTCAAGATTTGACAGGCTATAAAAGTCTCTGTAAATAAGAAATGAATGAATAAATAAGTGAATAAATGAAATCCATGTTTCTAGCCTAGAGTTGCTTCCAGTATATTATGCTACCTCTAAAACATAGGGCCAGGACTACCTTTCCCTTTTAATTACCACATTAGTTAAGGAAAACTCCAGCTTTCTTAAGCAAACCCAGTATCTCAGTGGCTAAACACATTGAAGAGGTTTTTTCCTTGCTCACCTAAGTACATATGAGTGTTCCCACTTGGGGTAGGCAAGGGAAAGTAAGGAGTACTCTGCTCCACTCAGTCATTCAGAATCCAAGATGACAGAGGCTGTGCCAACTGCAGTATGAGGCTTTCAAGGTCCCCTCCAGAATCATCTTCTAACTGGCACATGAAGCCTGAAAATAACCCATTAGTTCTGCCTCTCTTCCAAGAGAACCTGGGAATAGAACCTGTATCCTTCAGTTGGGTAATCACACTCTAGCAATAATACACTAGAAAAGAGGGCAGGAATCACAGGTGGACACAGCCCCTTCTACTCCTGTATAAGCCCCCATGACAACCCACTGTGCATTAATGGTGTTCCATATTTTCCCAGATTGTATGGGCAAATTCATGATTTTCTCCTTTCCTGGATTTCCTTCACCCAAACAAGCTCCATCTGTTCAATTCCTACCCACTCTTCAGTGCACATCTCAAAAGATATTTTTATGCAGCTTTTCCAGATCTCACAAACAGTATGTCATCTCCCTTTTTTGAGTCTCCCTAATGCTTTGTACTTTTCTAATAATCTCTAACATATTCTACCATGCAGCTCAATTATGGGTGTGCTTATAAGTTCCCAGGGGTTTATACCTGAATCATCTTGGTAGCCCTCTCAGCATCTAGCACAAAACCTTACATATAGCAGCAATAGAGTAAATAGTGGCATTTGTAAGTTGAACTGAAAACACATATAATAAATATAAAGAGCTCATCAGGTAATAACCTTGCTCTATGTTTTCAACAGAGGAGACAGCTATAACTCCAAAAGTGAAAGAAAGTAGAACTGCCAGTGCTCAAAACCTACAAATATAGCTAGAGCCAAGGCATAAAATGAAATACTTTGGCTCATATACTTCCACTGAGCTACACTGCATTTTATACACTTCTTCTTTAATGGTTCCGACATATAGTTCTTAACATCACATGGAGACTCTTAACCTTCAGAATACAGCATGAATCAGCTGGCTCCACTGCAAAGAGAATATAAAATGCCATTAAGAATATCCTAACTGGAACAGTAAACTTTTAAAGTACAAACAACTCATCTGTTAGCAGCCTGGCATTTGACTGTCTGGAAAGTAAATACATTAGAAAGATATCTTTAAAGAGATTCTATTACCTCTTCTAAGTCAGCAATTTTCAGTCACGAATCTGTAGCATATCCAGGTAAGAGGTGCTGTGACCCGGCCTTTCCGCAGTGGATATGGCATAAAAAATCCCTTGGTCTTAACATGAAGAGTTTCTAATCACCAGCCTTGAATCTGTAATAACTTCCTTAGCCTGAGCCAGATTTGTCCTCACTGACCCAGTTTATGGGGCATGGATTCTTGGATATACAATCTATAGAAGGATATCGTTAAAAACATAAACCTGAACACAAATACATCCTTCATTATCTTACCTTTTTGGTTTTTCAGAACTTGGCCTGAGTGGTCTGGTTTGCTTAAAGGTGCTTCAGGGAACCCAGTGTCCAGTCTAGGGACCTAGTGAACAGCCCACCCAGAGAAACAGTTCCTGCTTTGGCTTGAAGAAGGCTGTTGCTTTTCACCTGAAGCCTGGAATCAGCACCTCTCTGCAGCTGAGACTTTTCAGGGTGCAGGTAAGGGAATGTAGTTTAGAGTGTCTTTCCAGGAGAAGGGATCCTCTTCACTCGATACACTTCTCTCTTGGTTCTCAAACAGTCCCGGTATACAGATGGTGGGGAGAGACTGAAGAAAGAGACAGGTAGGTGGTAGGTTTAAAAAGCAAGGGAACTCACATACGAGGCTCATCTTGGGCGTCTCGTCAGCAACCCGTCTGAATTGTAAAAACTTTATATAGAGGCCTTCACAGGGTTCAGTCACATATAGCAGCCAGATGGTCTCAAAAACACGTTACTCTCTCAAGGCTGCATCCATGAAAATGGCTTCTGCCGTGGGAATGTTGGGCAGAAGACACATTCCAAGGACAGGAGGAGGTGAGGGAGCCTCTGACTGCCTGGGACTAGCTCTCAGGTCAAGCGGCAGTCACGTCCTGTAGATGTCCTCCTCCAACACTCCACCCCTCGTGATCCAACTCCCAGCCTAGGGGACTTCATAAATCAGTGGTTCGGATCATGGGGCTCTGGGTGGAAAAAATTGTTACTATTTTGGGAATCATCTTGATCTGCGTTTTCTCTTGCCTGCGCCTCTATTGCTGCTGTGGCATCTGCCTCCAGTGCAGTCCGAGAGCCACCAAACGAGCCGCCTCCACGCTGCTGAAACTCCTTGCCGGCAGCTCAGGGCGCACTGCGGAAGTGAGGTGTGTGTGAGATTGTAAGAGCCGGTCAGGAGGGCGGAGCGTCGGAGGTCATCCAGAGGGCGCGACCGCCCATTGACCTGCCAGCCGGACCCCAGCAGAGAGGCTCCTCGCCCCCTCCCCTGGCCTTGGAATTACGTTCTGCCTACAGAGCCCACAGTGGGACCTGTTCCATGGAGAAGCCTCGAGAGAGTAACGTGTTTTTGAGACCATATGGACAGTATACATGACTGAACCGAGTTAAGGCTTCTGTATAAACTTTTAAGATTCTGGAGGGTGGGTGAGGAGATCTACTCGTCTTGCAGCCGCCCAAGACAAGCCTTGAATGTTCCCTTGCTTACTAAAATTGGCCACCCGCCAATCTGGAGAGACCTGCCGCTTTCTTCGGTCCCTCCCTGCCCTCTGTGTCCAGAGACCAGCTTCAGATTTCAGTAAGAGAACTTCCGAGGTTGTGAACCAACATTTCCACGACGCGCCGCACCCAAGTGAAAAACAAGGGCGTTGCAGAATAAAGGAGAAAAAAAAGGTAAGCTTGAGAAAAGTTCCCTGTTGGGAAAGAGGAAAAAAAATAGGATCAGACTACAAACTTCACAGCTTAAACACTGAAAAAATGGTAGTGCAGTCCTTCCACCAGCCCCAATATGTGTAAAGGAGTATCAACAATGGTCTGATTTCTCATGTTGATTACTTTATATTTATCTCTTAACAGGGAAATATAAAATATGAAACTTTCCCCAAAGAATTTTGGCCACCACAATTTTATGGTTGTCCTACGGGTAGGCTTTCCTATTAAGTGGTCCCCTGTGGGAGGTAGGAGCTTTAGGAAATAGTTAACACCTAATTCTATGGCTGTCTTCTCAAAATGTAGAATTTCTGGGTGCTATGACAGGTAATCCAGCAACCTGAATCTATCAATTAAACTTAATTAATTTCTCAATAAACTGAAATTATCAATTAAAGGGGCATTGGAGGATCTTCCATGTGATCATGTTGGATATTGCAGGGGATACGAAGATGAGTTAAGCTATGGTCCTTACCTTCAAAGGGTAAATTGTCTGTTTGGGAATTTTTGTTGTGGTTTTTGAGTGAGGATGGCTGCAGGAAAGGTTTTTAAAAGTCGAAACTAATTGTAGGACATGGAGAAATATAAGTTCCAAAAGAAAGGGGAGCACATGAGAGTTTAGAGGAGGGTGAGAAGAAAACTGGTTGAACGGAGTAAGAAAACGTTATAACTGGACAGGGTTTGAGAAGAGACTTAAGACTTGAAGGACGGCTCGTGTTTTGTCCAAAGGAAACAGAGGTGAAGAAGGTTTATGGAAAAGAACAGCATAAACAATAGTCGTCATCATCCTGACTGGCATTTACTGAGTACTCGCTTTATGTTAGGATCTGTGCTAAGCTTTACATGCATTAACTCCTGTAATCTTCACAACGACACTGCCCAGTAGAGTCTGTTATTATCTCCATCTTACAAAAGAGGAAACTGAAACTCTGGTTAATTGCCCAGGACCACAGAGCTAAAAGTAGCACAATCTGAAACTGAGAAAGGTTCAGGTAACTGAAAAGTTTGAATAGAGCATATAATGACTATCAATAAACAAAAAGAACTAAGTCTGGAAATGCAGGTCAGAATTTCCCAAGGCTCCAAATGTTGGAATAAAAACTGTATGTGTGGGGCTTCCCTGGTGGCACAGTGGTTGAGAGTCTGCCTGCCGATGCAGGGGACATGGGTTCGTGCCCTGGTCCAGGAAGATCCCACATGCCACGGAGTGGCTGGGCCCGTGAGCCATGGCTGCTGAGCCTGCGCTCCGCAACGGGAGAGGCCACAACAGTGAGAGGCCTGTGTACCGCAAAAACCAAACAAACAAAATCACCATTTTCATAAATTTCAAACAGTATTCTATTATTTGTCATATTTCTTTATTAAAGTTGGTTTCAATCTCCCAATCTGTGCCCTTCCCAAGGAAATTTTCGTGCTTGCGAACCCCGCTTTCCACTATGGTTGCTTGTTTACATAGACCGTGCTTTCCCCAGCTAAATCAGTCACCATAATATTATTCACTCAAGTATGCAGGGCTGAGCACAGGACACCACAACCTAGAGGCCAGGAATTCGTGAGGAAGTGAATGTGATCTGGGGAGTTCAGGGAGCATGAGGAGTAACCAGCATGGACACAACAAAGGGCGGAGAATGGTCTCTAGTGAGGAATAGGTTTGCCAGGTAGGATGTGGTCAGATTAGGAAGGGCACTGAAAGCCATGCAAGTCGTAGTTTAAACTTGATGTTTCAGGCCAGTGGAAGCCAATAAAAGTCTTTGATTCAAGGTATGGCAATAATAAAAGCAATGCCTCAGAAAGATTCACCTCACAGTATGAGGCTGGAAGAACTACAGCTAGAAAGAGAATGGAATCAGATGCACCAGCCAATGACTGATATAAAAATCCAAGCACGAACTAATGAGAGCTCCGACAGGAACGATAGAAACAGGAATGATGTCTCAACGCTGGACTAAGCTACATTTCCTATGTTTCCTTAAGACAATTATCTGTTTAAGTTGTTTAGAGAGCTTAAGTGGTGATGTAGTTGCTGACGCGTTTAATAATGAAAACAAACAAATGATGTTAGAGTACACTTAACATTCCTTTTTCAAGGCCTTGCAGCCCTTTCTCTTTTGTGCACTGAAGCCATTATCTACTTGATACTCTCCCAATATATGTCTTTAGGAAAAGCTAACGCTTGGGAGAAAACTTGAGTTTTCATTACAAGGTGATGAACAGGTGAAGCTGTGAGAGGGTAGCTGGCATCAAAAGGCCTGGGTTTTGATCCCAGTCCTACCAATTGGAAGCTGTGTGGCTTTAGGCAAGTTTTCTCACCATCCTGAACTTCAGTTTCCTCAGCTGTAAAATGAAGATTACAATACCTATCTACAGGATTACTGTCGAATTTAAATGAAAAAAAAAAGTATATGAAAGCCCTTCATACATTTCACAGTACAATGTGAGAGCAGAATTTAATTTTGGTGAGCAATTATACATAAATCGAAACTACAGCTCTCATTCCTTCAAAATGAAACTTCATTAAAAATCTCTAGAGTTACTTATTTCCTGGAAGTACTGGGATGCGCCCAGCAGCAGAAAATGAAAGGAAGTGGCCTCAGGCAAGCAGGTGATGTCAGAAATACATCCATTCGGGAATAGAACTCCAGGCAGCTCTGAGAAACAACATCCATGATGCATCATAGACAGGAAATACATGAAGACTTGGAGGGATGGGCTGGGTATCAGGAAGGTCAAGCAACAGGGGATAAAATCCTAGACAGATATGGCACTGGAGTTCAGGCTAGGGAGGACCAGCAAGGGCAAAGCCAGACTCCAATTTCAGAGAAACTTAGAGACAGAAAAACCAAGGCAAGATCATGGGCACAGAGACAAAACAAGAGAGAGGCATGTGATATAATAAATATATACTTGGTCTTCATCCTTATTAGAGTTTCCTGAGCAATAAGAATTTCCTGAGCATCTTTTGTCATAATACTTGTTCTCTTGTCCCCAGTTCCTGAAATCGCTTCAGAGCCATAAAGGTGAAATGGGTCTCCTGTTGTTCATAACAAGCCCCTTTCCATCACGATTGGGTTTATGTTGATGAGGTGACTTTTGGAAAGTACCTGAGGATGGGGCCTTATTGTCAATGAAGGCAACCATGTGACTAGAGGGTTGGAACTTTCAGTCTCCCACCACTGAGGAGGTGAGAGAGGCTGGAGATCGGGTTCAATCACCAATAGCCCACGATTTAATCTATTATGCCTATGTAATGAAGCTTCCATAAACACTCAAAAAGGACAGGGCTGAGAATGCTTCCTGCTTGGTGAACACATGGAGATTTGAGGAGAGTGATGTTCTCTGAGAGGGTATGAAGGCTTCGTGTCCTTTCCCCATACCTTGCCCTGTGCATCTCTTCCATTTGGCTGTTCCTGAGTTGTCTCCTTTTATGGTAAACAGGTAATCCAGTAAGTAAAATGTTTCTCTGGGCTCTATGAGCTGCTCTAACAAATTAATTGAACCCAAGGAGGATATTGTTGGGACCTCTGGTTTACAGCCAGTTGGTCGGAAGCACAGGGGACAGCATGGGCTTACAACTGGCATCTCAAGCTGTGGGCAAGTGAGGGTGGTGGCAGGTCAGATTTTATAGGACTGAGCCCTTAACCTGTGGAATCTGATGCTGTCTGCAGGTAGATAGTGTCAGAACTGGGTTAAACTTTAGGACATGCAGCTCTTGTTGGAACAATGCTTGGTGGGTGTTGGGGGGAACCTCCCCACCCCACATTGGAAAGTGGTCTCATACCCTTTCAGACATGTTACCAGAGGTAGGTTACAAGAAAAGAATTCGGCGTAAGGAATAAGGCAACAATTTTGTTATGGAACCAGGATTTAAGAGGTGAGCCAGGCAGTCATAAAGCTAATACAATGCTGAGCTGCCTGAGATACTGGACTCGGGTTCTAGAAATTTCCCCTCTACCAGAGAGGGTGATGTGTGTTTAAACTTCAGTACAGGAGGTTATATTTATACCTATTAAATTTCATCTTGTTTCTTTTGGCCCATTAGTCCAGCTTGTCAGTATCTTTTTGAATCTTAACTGTGTCACCAAGTAATTAGCTGTTCCTCCCAGTTCATGTCATCCTCAGTTCAAGGAGTGTATCTTCCATGCTTTGCAGCTGGTTTATTAAAAGTTCAACGGAACCCTGTGGCACATCCCTAAAAACTTTCTCTAGGAGATAGCCCTCTTCAAAGCCACTTACGGCTTTGAAGCCCTCAATGAGCCCTCATTTCTTCACCTTCCTACAAGAGCATCAAAAGAGGTATGATCAGATGTCTTGCTAAAAGCCCCAAACACTGAAAGTCGTAGTCGTGCCCTCACTTTTCCACTCTCCATTCCACTCTCACACACTTAGCTACCTCTGCACACAGGCTCACCTCTTCCTCCCACCATGTCCCATCTCCAAGTTACGGTCACTCCTTCTGCCAAAGTCCATTCCTGTGTCATGAATCCCAGCACCTCCAATTCTCCTCTAGGTCTTTAATTCATCATTTTTCTTCTCTTTTTTTCCCATCTCCTCCTTTCCACCAGCTTCTTCCTTAGCCTAGCATGGTGGTTCCCAAATTTTAGCATGCGTCAGAATCTCCTGGAAGGCTTATTAGATCACAGATTGCTGGGGCCCAAGAATTTGCATTTCTGACAAGTTTCAGTGGTTCTAATATGTGGTCCTTAGACCAGCAGCACCAGCACCACCTGGGAGCTGGTTAGACATGTGCATTCTGAGGCTCCACCCCAGACCAACTGAATCAGAAATTTGTGGGCTAGGGCCCAGCCACCTGTGTCTTAACCAGCCCTCCAAGTGATTCTCATAAACACTAAAGATTAAGAGCCACTGGTCAGCATATTGAGGAAAAACAGGACTTTACAGACAAGGAAATTTGAGTTTGGATCCCTGCTGTGTCCCTTCCTGTGTACTGAGGTCACATGACTTAGCATCCCTAAACCTCAGTATTTTAATCTATAAACTGGGAATGATAATACCTACCTCTATGGATGTAAATGAAGATTAAATGAGATAATGTAGGTAAACCACTCAGCACAATGCCTAAATATTCAATAAATGGAAGCTATTTTTGCTTAATCTATCAGAAAATGCCTAAATCTCCATCAGCATTTTTAAAAAACTCCCTCCCTTTACCCCATGTCCCACTTTACCCTTTATAACCAAGCTCACAAAAACCTGTATTCCTTGTCTCCACTTTCTCATACCTCATCACCCTTTAGAATGTTGTAATCAGCCTCTGGCCTCACCACTCCACTAACCTTGCTAAGATCTTCAATGATCAAATTCCAAAAGTAGTGGGCTCTGCAGGTCTCATTTTTCTAGCCTGTGTATTCTTTCCTTCATCACATTCTCACCTCCCTTGGTCTCCAGATAGCCCCCCTTTCATGAAGCACCTCCTACCTTCCTGCTGATCCTGTCTCAGCCTCTTTAATGGGTCCCCTCCCTTCCCACCTGACTTTCTTCTCACCCCAGACCACAGCTTTATCTACCACCTATATGCCTTCTCAGACAAGAGCTCTCTGGAGATTCAGACATCTACAAATGATAACTAGATATCCCAACTTGGAAGAACCTCAAAATTACCACACCCAAAGACATAATTCATCGTGCTCCTACAGATCTGTTCTTCCTTCTCGATTCCTTATGTTCCCAAATAGACTGGGAGCTCTCGAGGTCAGAGTCAGAGTCTGATTATCTTAGATCTCTCATACCTGACCCCAGAGGCAGGTAAGCACTTAATAATGTATGTATATATTGAATGCATTAATCAACAAAGTGAATTGTGTCATATTGCCTAGTAACTTTTATAAAAAGAAATTAAATGCTCACATAAGAAAAAGAAAATTAATTACTTTCTAAGTTCACACTGTTAATAGGAGACATCACTTCCCCTTCTAGATCTTGACTTCAAATTCACCAGTCTTTAGGGTCTGAAACCCACTTTCTCCCCTAATGAATAATTGGATTAACTACCCATCCTGGACCTTGCATACCTCTCTTCATAAACCCTCCAAAATTACCAAGGGTAGTTTCATAATCACACCAGTAAATGATTTTGCTAAAATGCAGTTTACCCAGGGACTTGAATACCTTTAGGACAGCTAAGTGCTTTCTCACTAGTGCTCCCCTTATCTGGGGTTTCTGTTCTTTATACTTCTTTTTTTTTTTACATCTTTATTGGAGTATAATTGCTTTACAATCGTGGGTTAGTTTCTGCTTTATAACAAAGTGAATCATTTATACATATACATATGTTTCCATATCTCTTACCTCTTGCGTCTCCCTCCCTCTCACCCTCGCTATCCCACCCCTCCCGGCGGTCACAAAGCACCAAGATGATCTCCCTGTGCTATGCGGCTGCTTCCCACTAACTATCTACCTTACATTTGGTAGTGTATATATGTCCATGCCTCTCTCTCGCTTTGTCACAGCTTACCCTTCCCCCTCCCCATATCCTCAAGCCCATTCTGTAGTAGGTCTGTGTCTTTATTCCTGTCTTACTCCTAGGTTCTTCATGACATTTTTTTTTAATTCTATATACATGTGTTAGCATACGGTATTTGTCTTTCTCTTTCTGACTTACTTCACTCTGTATGACAGACTCTAGGTCTATCCACCTCATTACAAATAGCTCAATTTCGTTTCTTTTTATGGCTGAGTAATATTCCACTGTATATATGTGCCACATCCTCTTTGTCCATTTATCTGATGATGGACACTTAGGTTGTTTCCATCTCCGGGCTATTGTAAATAGAGCTGCAATGAAGATTTTGGTACATGACTCTTTGAATTATGGTTTTCTCAGGATATATGCCCAGTAGTGGGATTGCTGGCTCATATGGTAGTTCTATTTGTAGTTTTTTAAGGAACCTGCATACTGTTCTCCACAGTGGTTGTATCAATTTACATTCCCACCAACAGTGCAAGAGGGTTCCCTTTTCTCCACACCCTCTCCAGCATTTATTGTTTCTAGATTTTTTGATGATGGCCATTCTGTCTGGTGTGAGATGATATCTCATTGTAGTTTTGATTTGCACTTCTCTAATGATTAATGATGTTGAGCATTCTTTCATGTGTTTATTGGCAGTCTGTATATCTTCCTTGGGGAAATGTCTATTTAGGTCTTCTGCCCATTTTTGGATTGGGTTGTTTGGTTTTTTGTTATTGAGTTTCATGAGCTGCTTATAAATTTTGGAGATTAATCCTTTGTCAGTTGCTTTATTTGCAAATATTTTCTCCCATTCTGAGTGTTGTCTTTTTGTCTTGTTTATGGTTTCCTTTGCTGTGCAAAAGCATCGAAGTTTCATTAGGTCCCATTTGTTTATTTTTGTTTTTATTTCCATTTCTCTAGGAGGTGGGTCAGAAAGGATCTTGCTGTGATTTATGTCATAGAGTGTTCTGCCTATGTTTTCCTCTAAGAGTTTGATAGTTTCTGGCCTTACATTTAGCTCTTTATTCCATTTTGAGCTTATTTTTGTGTATGCTGTTAGGGAGTGATCTAATCTCGTACTTTTACATGTACCTGTCCAGTTTTCCCAGCACCACTTATTGAAGAGGCTGTCCTTTCTCCATTGTACATTCCTGCCTCCTTTATCAAATATAAGGTGACCATACGTGCGTGGGCTTGTCTCTGGGCTTTCTGTCCTGTTCTATTGATCTATCTTTCTGTTTTTGTGCCAGTACCATACTGTCTTGATTACTGGAGCTTTGTAGTATAGTCTGAAGTCAGGGAGCCTGATTCCTCCAGCTCCGTTTTTCGTTCTCAAGATTGCTTTGGCTATTCAGGGTCTTTTCTGTTTCCATACAAATTGTGAAAGTTTTTGTTCTAGTTCTGTGAAAAATGCCAGTGGTAGTTTGATAGGGATTGCATTAAATCTGTAGATTGCTTTGGGTAGTAGAGTCATTTTCACAATGTTGATTCTTCCAATCCAAGAACATGGTATATCTCTCCATCTATTTGTATCATCTTTAGTTTCTTTCATCAGTGTCTTATAATTTTCTGCATACAGGTCTTTTGTCTCCTTAGGTAGGTTTATTCCTAGATATTTTATTCTTTTTGTTGCAATGGTAAATGGGAGTGTTTTCTTGATTTCACTTTCAGAGTTTTCATCATTAGTGTATAGGAATGCCAGAGATTTCTGTGCATTAATTTTGTATCCTGCTACCTTACCAAATTCATTGATTAGCTCTAGTAGTTTTCTGGTAGCATCTTTAGGATTCTCTATGTATAGTATCATGTCATCTACAAACAGTGACAGCTTTACTTCTTCTTTTCCAATTTGGATTCCTTTTATTTCCTTTTCTTCTCTGACTGCTGTGGCTAAAACTTCCAAAACTATGTTGAATAAGAGTGGTGAGAGTGGACAACCTTGTCTTGTTCCTGATCTTAGAGGAAATGGTTTCAGTTTTTCACCATTGAGAATGATAATGGCTGTGGGTTTGTCATATATGGCCTTTATTATGTTGAGGAAAGTTCCCTCTATGCCTACTTTCTGCAGGGTTTTTATCATAAATGGGTGTTGAATTGTGTCGAAAGCTTTCTCTGCATCTATTGAGATGATCATATGGTTTTTCTCCTTCAATTTGTTAATATGGTGTATCACGTTTATTGATTTGCATATATTGAAGAATCCTTGCATTCCTGGAATAAACCCCACTTGATCATGGTGTATGATCCGTTTAATGGGCTGTTGGATTCTGTTTGCTAGTAGTTTGTTGAGGACTTTTGCATCTATATTCATCAGTGATCTTGGCCTGTAGTTTCCTTTCTTTGTGGCATCCTTGTCTGATTTTGGTATCAGGGTGATGGTGGCCTCGTAGAATGAGTTTGGGAGTGTTCCTCCCTCTGCTATATTTTGGAGGAGTTTGAGAAGGATAGGTGTTAGCTCTTCTCTAAATGTTTGATAGAATTTGCCTGTGAAGCCATCTGGTCCTGGGCTATTTTTTGTTGGAAGATTTTTAATCACAGTTTCAATTTCAGTGCTTGTGATTGGTCTGTTCATATTTTCTATTTCTTCCTGATTCAGTCTTGGCAGATTGTGCATTTCTAAGAATTTGTCCATTTCTTCCAGGTTGTCCATTGTATTGGCATAGAGTTGCTTGTAGTAATCTCTCATGATCTTTTGTATATCTGCAGTGTCAGTTGTTACTTCTTCTTTTTCATTTCTAATTCTATTGATTTGAGTCTTCTCCCTTTTTATCTTGATGAGTCTGGCTAGTGGTTTGTCAATTTTATTTATCTTCTCAAAGAACCAGCTTTTAGTTTTATTGATCTTTGCTATCGTTTCCTTCATTTCTTTTTCATTTATTTCTGATCTGATTTTTATGATTTCTTTCCTTCTGCTAACTTTGGGGTTTTTTTGTTCTTCTTTCTCTAATTGCTTTAGGTGCAAGGTTAGGTTGTTTATTCGAGATGTTTCCTGTTTCTTAAGGTAGGATTGTATTGCTATAAACTTCCCTCTTAGAACTGCTTTTGCTGCATCCCATAAATTTTGGGTCATCGTGTCTCCATTGTCATTTGTTTCCAGGTAGTTTTTGATTTCCTCTTTGATTTCTTCAGTGATCACTTCATTATTAAGTAGTGTATTGTTTAGCCTCCATGTGTTTGTATTTTTCACAGATCATTTCCTGTAACTGATATCTAGTCTCATAGCATTGTGGTCAGAAAAGATACTTGATACAATTTCAATTTTCTTAAATTTACCAAGGCTTGATTTGTGACCCAAGATATGATCTATCCTGGAGAATGTTCCATGAGCACTTGAGAAAAATGTGTATTCTGTTGTTTTTGGATGGAATGTCCTATAAATATCAATTAAGTCCATCTTGTTTAATGTATCATTTAAATCTTGTGTCTCCTTCTTTATTTTCATTTTGGATGATCTGTCCATTGGTGAAAGTGGGGTGTTAAAGTCCCCTACTATGAATGTGTTAATGTTGATTTCCCCTTTTATGGCTGTTAGTATTTGCCTTATGTACTGAGGTGCTCCTATGTTGGGTGCATAAATATTTACAATTGTTATATCTTCTTCTTGGATCGATCCCTTGATCATTATGTAGGGTCCTTCTTTGTCTCTTCTAATAGTCTTTATTTTAAAGTCTATTTTGTCTGATATGAGAATTGCTACTCCAGCTTTCTTTTGATTTCCATTTGCATGAAATATCTTTTTCCATCCCCTCACTTTCAGTTTGTATGTGTCTCTAGGTCTGAAGTGGGTCTCTTGTAGACAGCAAATATATGGGTCTTGATTTTGTATCCACTCAGCCAATCTGTGTCTTTTGGTGGGAGCGTTTAGTCCATTTACATTTAAGGTAATTATCGATATGTATGTTCCTATTCCCATTTTCTTAATTGTTTTGGGTTCGTTATTGTAGGCCTTTTCCTTCTCTTGTGTTTCTTGCCTAGAGAAGTTCCTTTAGCATTTGTTGTAAAGCTGGTTTGGTGGTGCTGACCTCTCTCAGCTTTTGCTTGTCTGTAAAGGTTTTAATTTCTCCATCAAATCTGAATAAGATCCTTGCTGGGTAGAGTAATCTTGGTTGCAGGTTTTTTTCCTTCATCACCTTAAATATGTCCTGCCAGTGCCTTCTGGCTTGCAGAGTTTCTGCTGAAAGATCAGCTGTTAACCTTATGGGGATTCCTTTGTGTGTTATTTGTTGTTTTTCCCTTGCAGATTTTAATATGTTTTCTTTGTATTTAATTTTTGACAGTTTGATTAATATGTGTCTTGGTGTATTTCTCCTTGGATTTATCCTGTATGGGACTCTCTGTGCTTCCTGGACTTAATTAACTATTTCCTTTCCCATATTAGGGAAGTTTTCAACTATAATCTCTTCAAATATTTTCTCAGTCCCTTTCTCTTTCTCTTCTTCTGGAACCTCTATAATTCGAATGTTGGTGTGTTTGATGTTGTCCCAGAGGTCTCTGAGACTGTCCTCAGTTCTTTTCATTCTTTTTTCTTTATTCTGCTCTGCAGTAGTTATTTCCACTATTTTATCTTCCAGGTCACTTATCCATTCTTGTGCCTCAGTTATTCTATTGATCCCATCTAGAATATTTTTCATTTCATTTATTGTGTTGTTCATCGTTGTTTGTTTCATCTTTAGTTCTTCTAGGTCCTTGTTAAATGTTTCTTGTATTTTGTCTATTCTATTTCCACGATTTTGGGTCATCTTTACTCTCATTATTCTGCATTCTTTTTCAGGTAGACTGCCTATTTCCTCTTCATTTGTTAGGTCTGGTGGGTTTTTATCTTGCTCCTTCATCTGTGGTGTGTTTTGCTGTCTTCCCATATTTCTTATCTTATTGTGTTTGGGGTCTGCTTTCTGCAGGCTTCAGGTTCATAGTTCCCGTTGTTTTTGGTGTCTGTCCCCAGTGGCTAAGTTTGTTTCAGTGGGTTGTGTAGGCTTCCTGGTGGAGGGGACTAGTGCCTGTGTTCTGGTGGATTAGGTTGGATCTTGTCTTTCTGGTGGGCAGGTCCATATCTGGTGGTGTGTTTTGGGGTGTCTGTGGACTTATTATGATTTTAGGCAGCCTCTCTGCTAATGGGTGGGGTTGTGTTCCTGTCTTGCTAGCTGTTTGGCAAAGGATATCCAGCACTGTAGCTTGCTGGTCGTTGAGTGAAGCTGGGTACTGGTGTTGAGATGGAGATCTCTGGGAGATTTTCGCCATTTGATATTATGTGGAGCTGGGAGGTCTGTTGTGGACCAGTGTCCTGAAGTTGGCTCTCCCTCCTCAGAGGCACAGCACTGACTCCTGGCTGCTGTACCAAGAGCCCTTCATCCACATGGCTCAGAATAAAAGGGAGAAAAAGTAGAAAGAAAGAATTAGTAGAACTAGAAAGAGAGGAAGAAAGAAAGAGAGGAGGGAGGGAGGGAGGAAGGAAGGAAGGAAGGAAAAAAAGGAGATAAAGTAAAATAAAATAAAGTAAGATAAAATATAATATAAATATAATAAAGTTTATATTATATTAAAATAAATATAATAAAGTTATTAAATAGCTTAATAACTTATTTATTTAATAATAAAGTTATTAAATAAGTTAAAAAAATAATTATTAAGAGATAACAAAAGAAAAAAAATTCAAAAAATAAAACAGACGGATAGAACCTTAGGACAAATGGTGGAAGCAAAGCTATACAGACAAAATCTCACACAGAAGCATACACATACACACTAACAAAAACAGGAAACGGGGAAAAAATCATAAATCTTGCTCTCAAAGTCCTGCTCCTTAATTTGGGATGATTCGTTGTCTATTCAGGTATTCCACAGATGCAGGGTACATCAAGTTGATTGTGGAGCTTTAATCCGCTGCTTCTGAGGCTGCTGGGAGAGATTTCCCTTTCTCTTTGTTTTCACAGTTCCCAGGGTCTCGGCTTTGGATTTGGCCCCACCTCTGCGTGTAGGTCGCCTGAGGGCGTCTGTTCTTCTCTCAGACAGGACGGGGTTAAAGGAGCCGCTGATTCGTGGGCTCTGGCTCACTCAGGCCGGGGGTGGGGGAGGGAGGGGCACGGCGTGCGGGGCGGGCCTGCGGCGGCAGAGGCCAGCGTGACGTTGCACCAGCGTGAGGCGCGCCTTGCGTTCTTCCGGGGAAACTGTTGCTGGATCCCGACACCCTGGCAGTGGCGGGCTGCACAGGCTCCTCGGAAGCGGGGTATGGATAGTGACCTGTGCTCGCACACAGGCTTCTTGGTGGCGGCAGCAGCAGCCTTAGCGTCTCATACCTGTCTCTGTGGTCCACGCTTTTAGCCGCGGCTCGCACCCGTCTCTGGAGCTCCTTTAAGCAGCGCTCTTAATCACCTCTCCTCGCGCACCAGGAAACAAAGAGGTAAGAAAAAGTCTCTTGCGTCTTCGGCACGTCCAGACTTTTCCCCGGACTCCCTCCCGGCTAGCCGCAGTGCACTAACCCCCTGCAGGCTGTGTTCACGCCACCAACCCCAGTCCTCTCGCGGCGCTCCGACCGAAGCCCGAGCCTCAGCTCCCAGCCCCGCCCGCCCCGGCGGGTGAGCAGACAAGCCTCTCGGGCTGATGAGTGCCGGTCGGCCCTGATCCTCTGTGCGGGAATCTCTACTCTTTACCCTCCGCACCCCTGTTGCTGTGCTCTCCTCCGCGGCACCGAAGCTTCCCCCTCCGCCACCCGCAGTCTCCGCCAGCCAAGGGGCTTCCTAGTGTGTGCAAACCTTTCTTCCTTCACAGCTCCCTCCCACTGGTGCCGGCCTGTCCCTATCCTTTTGTCTCTGTTTATTCTTTTTTCTTTTACCCTACCCAGGTACGTGGGGAGTTTCTTGCCTTTTGGGAGGTCTGAGGTCTTCTGCCAGCGTTCAGTAGGTGTTCTGTAGGAGTTGTTCCATGTGTAGATGTATTTCTGGTGTATCTGTGGGGAGGAAGGTGATCTCCGCGTCTTACTCTTCCGCCATCTTCCCGGAAACCCTCTCTGTTCTTCTTTTCTGTATTTGGTCTGCTCTTTTTCATTTGAAGATGATTCTTCTTGATATAAAAGACAGAGGCGAGGGCTTCCCTGGTGGCACAGTGGTTGAGAGTCTGCCTGCCGATGCAGGGGACACGGGTTCGTGTCCCGGTCCGGTAGGATCCCACGTGCCGCGGAGCGGCTGGGCCCGTGAGCCATGGCCGCTGAACCTGCGTGTCCGGAGCCTGTGCTCCGCAACGGGAGAGGCCACAACAGTGAGAGGCCCGTGTACCACAAAAAAAAAAAAAAAAAAAAAAAAAAAAAAGAGGCGAAATCAAAGCTCAGTAGTTTTGTTCTCTCATTTAGCCTTACACCACCCATCGCTACTCCATCTAGCCTTTATCTCTTCCTGATTCTTTAGTTCAAAATACAGATTTGAATGTCCTTTTCTATTATATGTAGCATTTTATCATGATGAAGTTAGCCTTGCTGATTCCATTCTTACATTGTTAACCACTTTAGGAATAGTCATCCTTGGTAATGAGTCCCTCTTTCAGTCTTTTGTATCTTGGCCCAGGGAGAGGGGGTGAAGAGTTGGAAGAGCCAGGCTGAAATGGAGCAGGTGTCCCCTGCCCTGGCTGGTCGTGGAAGTACAAGCAGCACGGGTCATCAGAAGGGCACAAAGGTTGAACATCAGATCTTAGTAACCAGAAAAGGCAAGACCTGGACTGGCCAGATGTCTCCTGTTGAACAAGACAGTCACGTATTTTAGCTTCTTATCTGATAACATGGACATTTCAAATTTGCTATTTTAATTTTAGATTTGCCTTATCTTATTTCGAGATTGCTATTTAATCAGCAGTGGTTTGGAACATTTCAACTTTTAGTCTCTCACCAAGTTAAGTATGTAATGATCTGTAAACAAACACTTGAGAAGATGCTACTTAAAGGGGCTCTGATCCCTCTGTACTTTGCTAAGTGAAAGAATTCACTCTTGAATTCACCTTCCAATTTTCGCATAATCAGTCTGCTACGAATGTCAAAAAAATGGGGCTGGGGGTGGTGGGGTTTGAAGAGAAGGAAGCATCACTATAGCAAGTTTTTGGGTTTTTAGCCCCGGCATCAACTGGAGGTACACTGTTTATGTGGAGGTTCTCTGGACATCATAACTGGGAGGGAGAGTTAGGAAAGGGGAAAGAAATCAGGAGGTAAAAGTGGAGGACCAAGAGAACAACCGACCATGAGAGAGAAGGAAAAGCTATGTAAGTGTGGGCTGAAATAGGTTGAAATCCAAGAGAAACACCAAGAAGAAAATACAAGAATGAATGAGAGCCAGAGAGATTAATTTAAACACAAAGATGAGTTTGTTAGGAGATCCAATGCCAGGGGAGATATTAAAAAGCAAACAAGGAAAACAGAACAAGAGTGAATAGGAAAGACTTGGGTGTGATATAGCTACTTGTTAGCTATATCACAGCTATACCACATTCACTTCAGATTCCAAGAATGGGATTGATGTTCTGCAGGTTCTGGTGCACATCCAGAACCAAAAGGCTTGGAGCACATCCTTTTGAAACATGCACTTACCTGAGAGCTTCCTGTTTCTTTATATAACAAAAATTTATCCCTCGTAAGAACCAGTTCTCTCTGGACTGTCAGATTCTTTTCTAAATAACCACTCATGCCTCTTGGCCCCTTTATAGAATTTCAGGTTTTAAGATTATGCTTTTTGATAAATCTCCCTCTCCCTAGACGTTAGGGTTCTTTCCTCTGGCTATTGCATATATCATAACAGTCCCTTCCACTTCAGCAATTAATCTTCCCTTATTCATCAGAAATAGGTGCCGAGTGCCAGTTCCCCTTTTTACTTCCAAGAAATGAAACTGTCAGGAGGACAAGTCAAGTATTCTCAGATGTTTTTCTTCCATTTCATTGTCATCATTGTCTCATCATATTTGAAAATCTGTCATGATGAGGTTTCAGCTACAAACCCCACCTAATTCCCCACCTGAGGTCATAGAAGTAGAAATAGATCCAAATCACTTGTAAGCAGACTCTGCAGTCACAGAAATCATCACCATGCAGGCAACGCCACAGGATTTTTTGGGTCTGTAAGACTACCAGGGCATGGGGAGGTGGAAATGGGCAGGTTTCTTAGGGCCAGGGTCACTGGCAGTAAGTCCTGGCCCGAAGCAATGGGGACACTGAAGTCAAAGGGAAGAACAGACTGGAGGTTGTGAGAAACAAGTGTTGAAGAGGGTGTGGAGAAAAGGAAGCCCTCAGGCACTGTTGGTGGGAATGTAAATGGGTGCAGCCACTAGGGAGAACAGTATGGAGTTTCCTTTAAAATTTAAGAATAGAGCTACTGTACAATCCAGCAGTTCTACTCCTGGGTATTTATCCAAAGAAAGTGGAAAACACTAATTCGAAAAGATATATTTATCCTGATGTTCACTGCAGCATTATTTACAATAGCCAAGATATGGAAGCAGTCTAAGTGTCCATCAACAGATGAATGGATAAAGAAGATGTGGTATATATACAATGGATGCTACTCAGCCATAAAGGGAATGAAATCTTGCCATTTTTGGCAACATGGATGGACCTGGGGGGTATTACACTAAGAGAAATAAATCAGACAGAGAAAGACAAATATTATATGATCTCACTTATATGTGGAATGTTAAAAAAAAACAAAAACAGAAACAGACTCATAGATACAGAAAACAAATGGGTGCTTACCAGAAGAGAAGGGGGTGAGAGGATGGACAAAGTAGGTGAAAGGGACTAAGAGGTACAAACTTCCAGCTAAAAGATAAGTAAGTCATGGGAATGTAATGTACAGCATAGGGACCATAGTCAATAATATTAATATTATAATAACTTTGTATGATAGGTAATCTATAAAAATGTGGAATCGCTATGTTGTACACCTGAAATGAATATATCGTAAGTCAATTATATTTAAAAAAAAAAAAAAAGTAGGGTGGTGAGATGTGCAAAAATCCCAAATGCCTGGAGGGAAGTGTGCAAAAGCATTAAACATGATGTGCTTCCCAAATGTGGGAGCCAGCGTTTAGATGCGGAGCCAAGAGTTCATTAAAAAAAAAAAAAGGAAGAAAAATACCTGGAGCAAACCAGTATGATTTATTTTGATTTTGGCTTTGCTTCGTCTAATTGTGTTGTTTTTCACATTCATGGGAGCAGAATCTCATCTGTTTGTTCACTACTCTATCCCTGGGGCCTCTCACAGCCCCTTGCATATAGTAAGTGGTCAAGAAATTAGTAGTGAATCAATCAAACGTCAGTATTTTCAACTCATTTTTTGTTTTGGGGGTTTTCTTATTTTTATTTTTTTAATAGATCAGCATGGGTGTGGTACTCAGTGATTAGGACTGATTCAGAGCCAAGGCCAAAGCAGAGATTATGCTACAATGCTGAGTCAGCCCATTTGGCCAGGGTCTACCCTCTGTCAGAGTTACATCAATTTATAATTTTTCAACAGTTTCAGTACCACTAAGCAACCCCTACTATAGAAATGAGAGAGAGCCTGCATTATACATAAGTATGCATCTCACACTAAAAACCTAGCATCGCTAAGTGTTCATGGGAATGCTAATGTCTTCCATGCCATGGGTTAGGTTAAAAAAAAAAAAAGATGACAACCCCTTTGAAATTATAATAAAATACATTTTGAATAAACTAGACGGTTCAAACAATTACTCTTTTGAAAGGTCTTTCCTAAGTAAAATTAATCTGAAACCTTAGATGGAACTATTAAATGTATTTTCACCTTGGTTAAAATAGTTACTAGTGAGAATCTTTAGGAAGACATTAACGGGCTTTTTTTGGTTTTGTGCTGCAAAAATGAGTGGATTCAATACTCATCTGAACTGTATAATAAATAACTTAACAATTCCCCAATTTCAAGCTAAAATTTCTATCAGGAAAATGATCCCACTATCATCATTCATGTTGAAGTCTGACCAGTTCGTTCGAAAGATTTCTGCTTCTTATAATATTGCAGAACAAGACGTTTTCATCTGAAAATCTCTGGGGCAATAGAATCCTAATATCTAACTCTTTGTAACTTTAAAATGTTGTGAATCTTTGATCCCGGTTTTGTAAGAACACTGAGGGTTTTCCGTGCTGGTTTTCTTGATCTTGACCTCCACCCTTGTCACCCCCTCAGGGGAGCATAGCAGGCACTGTGTAAACCACCAGAAGATGTGGCAGAGGGTGGGCCTTCAAGAACAGATTTTCCACAGAAGGGCTTTTCTGAGTTTCTCTCCTGATAATGGCTTGCTTTAGGGATGATAATCTGGTGGCTGTGTCCTTGCTGTTGAGAAAGCTGAGCGTGAAGAAAGTCCAAGGAAGGTAGATGGAAAGCAGCACCTTCCTTGGTTCAATCTTTCTCAAGTTGTCCCTGAGACACGGAAGCCACAAAGGCTACCAAAAAATTAATGCATGGATATTGTTGTGAGGTGTTCTACTTCACAGAGTAAATGGAAAGAAGACTTAAAATGGGGCCTAGGTAAGTGAGTGAGAAAGCTCCTCTCTGAATCTCTTTTCCTCCAGGTACCCACAAAATGCTAGGATGCGACACTTAGCTCACACGTACTCATGGCCACGACTGGAACAAAAGAGAAAAAGCATTTCCGTTTCTCTACTGACTCTCTTTCCCTTAGCTCTGACCCTGGCCAAAGTCCCTTGGGGCTGTGGCTGGATATGGAATGGGCAGTTAGCTGGCTGCTGGATATGGAACAAGAAGAGGTGAAGTCTGATGCCAAGGTTACCAAGGTGAAGGCTACCCGTGGAGGCAAGACATATGCTCAAAGGGGAGCAATCACCCAAATATGGTACAATTCCAACACTAAAACCCACGTATGGGGGCTTTTCCCACAGCACCAGCTGGGTGTCCTACAATTCAACTCAATTCTGACCCTATCTATCTGGAGATACCATCAGATCCCACAGGGTAAGGACTCAGTCCCACAAGATGCCCGCCCTCCTTCAAAGGGCAGTCTCAAACCCAGATAATCACCTGTGCTTCTGATGGACCAGCTATAGATCTGAGGTTCCGACGACCCCCTCCTGGGTTTAATCAGTTTTCTAGAAGAGCTCACAGAACTCAGAGTAACATCTTACTTACTAGATTACCAGTGTATTATAAAAAAATATAACTTAGGAACAGTCAGATGAAAGAAATGCACAAGGCAAGGTATGTGGGAAGGAGCGTCGAGCTTCCATGCCCTCTGCCACTCATCCTGCATCTCCACGGAGTCGCCCACCCCGAAGCTTTCCGAACCTCATCCATTTGTGTTTTTCTGAAGGCCTCATTACATAGGCATGATTAAATCATGGGCCATTGGTGACTGGATTCAATTTCCAACCCCTTTTCCCTCCCTGGAGGGGGAAGGGTGGGGTTGGAAAGACTGAAAGTTTCTTGGCTCATTCCACTGGCTACCAGCCTCCACCCTTAGGTTACCTAAGGACTTTCCAAAAGTCACATTATTAACACAACAAAAACACCTTGATCATCCTCAGCAGTTAGGAAGTTACAAGGTTTTAGGAGCTCTGTGTCAAGAACAGGGACAAAGATCAAATATATACTCTTCTTATTATAAATCACAGTATCACATATGGACATGCTGGAAAGCAAGAGAAACTCTAAAGCATCAAGGCCACGGCTAGATAGAAAAATGGAATCTGAAGCTAGAAATCTAGAAGAATTCAAACAAGCAAGACCAAGAGAGTGACTTCAGGAGACTGAGCCCCCAAATGGTCCTTGACACAACGCTAAAGGGTAAGGGTGTGAAAATCCATGTTTTCTTAGGCAGGAGCTTAGGTAGGAGCAGTTAAGGGCATCATGCTTGTCAAGACATTTTTAACATCATACCCCCAGTTCTTTTTAAGCTTATATTAAGCATATAGTGTGTGTGCGTGTGTGTGTGTGTGTGTGTGTGTGTGTGTGCGTGTGCGTGTGTCTACCTGGCCGCTAAAAAATTCACAAAGGCAACTAACAGTCTCCCCAAGTAGGAAAGTCATTCATTCTCTCATTTGAGCACAAGGTAAAGCCCAGCACTGGGGTGGAATGCTGTTCTTTACATCTATAATTCATGCTAGAGATTGTATTTTGTTCAGCAAAAGGAAAAAAAGTGAGCTAAATAAAGGCTTTTTTTTTCCTAAATAAAGGCTTTTTAGTTATGACATTTGAAGAACTCTGGGGGTTATTGTTAATGCCATGTAAGCAGCTGGGTGGGGGGCAGGGGTGGACAAGAAAAATGCTCTGAGGAGATGGGAATTACACACGTGTGGGATACTTCCATATCTGCTTACCTGATCTCAGTCACAGGGAAGGGATAATGGTGGAAATCAAACAGGAAACAGGAAACAAGACCATTTATAATACATGAAAATGGGCGAGAAAGTTGGCATGCATGAGGTGCAGAAAAAGTGCATTTGTGCCTAATGCTTCTGATGAATCAGTCAAGAACATTCATCTTTGGAGAAGGATTTCCTCTAATTCTGTCAAGGTTGCGGTCTGCATGGGTTACGTGCCAAGTAATTGTCCAGTCGCAACTTAACAGTGTCAAGAGGCTATTTTAAAGATGAATGCGAACATAAAACATATTTTGTCCTATTCTCCACTTTGAATATGTCTCTGGAACAAAACTTATACTTGAAATGGAGAAATGCGATTGTTATGAGTTACAGGGTTTGTTTGTGTTTCTTCACATCACTGAGAGTAGAACAAAAACATTTAGTGGAGGACAGCCCAATGTCATGTAAGTGTTTGTATATATTTGTTCTTACTGTGATACGCAAGAGACATATCGAGCCCCCTCCCTGACTAAAAACAGGGCATTATTTAAGGTTTGCCGTCACACTCCAATGCTTTTCAATAGCTAAAAGACTTTTGCATTTCTTCCCATAGGAGCTGTTAACTCAGAAAGCTTCTCCTACAACACACTCTATCAATAAATTGTATCCATTTTACTTTCTAAAATAGTAACTTTTTAAAAAATATATGCTAAGAAGGAGTGAAAGGGGGAAAAGAGGACTTCCATTTATGAATTGTGCTCTTTTTTTTCATACCATTTCCAAGACCAGGCAAATTATTATAATCTTCCTAACAAAGATACGGTATCCTTTTTACACCTAAGAATTCCAGTTTCCTTAACCAGTGAAAAGTAAAGTTTCCATTAGATGCTGAGGTGAATCATCTGTATGCGCTCATACGTGCACTCTGGCAACTCCTTTTGAATTTCAAGCTTATAAATAATTCCCAAACTCAAGTATTTTAATATGGATTATTTGTACTCCTCTGCTGGTGTCATTCCTTTTGATTTAATCATTATCCCTCACAGGCTGGCACTAGTACATTCAGTTTGCTGACAGGATCAAACCATCATCCCACCTAAGAATATCAATTATGTTTTGAAAACATACAATTTGATTCATGCAGAAACCACTGTATGTGCATCATGGTGTTTTCATAAGACTCCCTTATTTACTCTAAACAGTGTTATGCCTTTCACTCTGTGGTCATGTAGTAACTGTTTAACCGTCTTAAGTCTTTTCAAGAAATTTTAAAGAAAAAAGGGAAGGCTTGGCCTCAAGAATACAATTTCTGTTCTTATAAAAATCAGCTTCTCCATGAATAGCTTAAATGAGGCAAAGCTTCAGAGTTGCAGCTGAAAGTGCAGAAAGTACTGTACTGTAGAGACGGCTTTCAACCCTGTCTGAATCGGCAAGGGAAAGGACCTTTCTGCCAGCTGGATGTGTGTTTCCCAACTTTTTCTCCTCATGCATATCTAAAAAGGATACCGTACTAAGTCCCTAATAGGTTTCCTATTTAAGGCCTGTTAGCAAGGGATTCCCACAGTAGAATCTGGAAACACACACACACACACACTCACAGACGCATGCATGAACACCCTGCCCCACTCCTTTGCTCACTCAGGATTATCAGGACTCAGTTCTCTGAGCTGCCTGATTTCTGGAAGCACAAAGAAGCTCAAATGAGCCCATCACCTGCCCCCACCATCAGAAACAAACAAACAAACAAAAGCCTGCCTTTTTCTATCCCTATTAAATGGAATCATAGCAGACAGTGTCCACCCACGTGGCTCAAGCCCTTTGATCCTATAGACCAAACCATTTGCATCCTCTTCATACCATGAGTGCACCCACCAGCACAAACACAGACGCACATGCGTGTGCACAAACATACAGTGACATCAGGGGTGGCCACCCTTCCCTCTGCGTGTCCACATACCATATGACAGAGACCGCAACGGGGAAAAAAACATTACTTCACCTCCCCAAACCAATTCCAAAGCCCTCTGTTCAATGGAAATGGCACAGATTTCTGTATGGGGGCTTCCATGTAGGAGCCAGAAACCCTGTTCTTCTGCAGATATATGCTCATCTAGAAATAATGTACAACTATACAGTGCAGAATACAGATAAACAATCACAGTACAGTTGAAAACTGCTTTGTACAGGCTGATTATCCACAAAGTACCATACTCTACCAGGGTCAGCATGGCAGAGGGGGGCTTTCTCCCCCATGCCATTCTTTTAGGGTCAGCTGTGTCAACTCATGTATAAAACTTCTCATTAAAAATAGTCAAAACCAAAAACTGATATCGCACATGAGAGAAAACAGAGGAAATGTTTGTTCATGTTCCCATCCTTGGTGGTCTACAGCACCGTCTGCCAATACCTGCTTACCATACTCCGTAGGATGCATTTTGAAACACGGTCAAAGGGTTTTGACCATTTCCTCTCATTTTAACTCTTCAAAATAAACAAATAAAAATCTTTCTGAATACTTCTCCAATATTTTTATAGGCATATATATGTGTTTTTTAAAATTAAGATTATAGGGGCTTCCCTGGTGGCTCAGTGGTTGAGAGTCCACCTGCCGATGCAGGGGACACGGGTTCGGGCCTGGTCCGGGAAGATCCCACATGCCGCGGAGTGGCTGGGCCCGTGAGCCATGGCCGCTGAGCCTGCACGTCCGGAGCCTGTGCTCCACAATGGGAGAGGCCACAACAGTGAGAGGCCCGTGTACTGCAAAAAAAAAAAAAAAAATTAAGATTATACTACCTATGCTGCTCTTACATTTTTTCACTTAAATATTTTGTTGTGCCATTAAATATTCTTTGATAAGAGTTTTTGTAATTAAATATTCTTGACACAACTTTTTTTGACATTTATTAATTTAACTAAACATTAAACATTTAGGTGTAACTGGGGACTAATTCATCTTTGGTGTGGATCTGATAAAGCCTGCAGAAGTCCAGATCCCACCTAGCACCTGGAGACTTATTTTTTTCTGTTTTATAATCCATATTTAAGAAATGGATTTGTTTGTTCTCACTGATGGTTTCTAATTCTTGACAACATATATATTTGTCTTTATTAAGTCTAGGCAAGATACTAGCTGGCTGGGTGTGAAATATTATTTACCTCATTTGTAAAAAATAAACAATGTTTTACAACACAGTCACATTTGTTGTCAGACACTCCATATAACCCTTATGACTATTTAATTCTAATTTTTAGTCCAAAAGAACATGAGTAGAGCTGATGATCTTTAGCATCCCCTCTCTCACTGTAGAGCCTGTTAAACTCTAATCATCTTCTGAAGACATTTGTCAAGGCAAAAGTATAACATGGCATTGGTCGCACAAGCAGTCATTTTGGTATGAATAAAATATTGTTGACCGTCCTGGGCCTTTAACTCTTAGACCAGGAACAATTATAGTTTAAGCTGTATGTTCCCAAGCTGATAATTCTTACACAAAACCTCCTCTTTAGCACCACCATGAGACTTGGGATCTGTAGAAAGCTTCCTAAAAGATCATATTATAATTTAAACTCCTCTTAAATTTATACTTTAATGAAATAAAATCTCTTTAGGATGATTTGGAAGCACATTCTCCAGGCAGAGAGAAAGAAAAAATCCCTCCCGTACACTATTGACACAATTTTATTGTCATGAACTAATAGCAGCGATAGACAATTAGTTGATTCAGCTGTCTAATGATTATTAGAAAGAATAAGTTAAGACCAATCATTGTGAAGGTAAAAATCATTATTTTTGGCAGGTATTCTCTGGTTCAATTAGTTTATATTCAGTAATTCCGTCTAATAAGTCATTCATGTGGTTACTTAGGACCTTGGCAGTTTCACTGGGAAGCTCTGTGGCTCAGTTTTGCCAAACCAGATGTTTCTTGAGCAAACTACTAGGAACCGTCTATGATTGTGACAGGCAATTGGCAAGCCCTCCTCTGAAAATATTCCAGGATATAATATACCCACTGTGTTTTGTAGTATAGAGCTTTGGGACATGATAATTCATTTGTTTTTGTTAATGGTGCGATGTAGAGGGGCTTTCTACGGATAATTTTACTCTTTACCCAAAGATCTTCTTTTGAGTCGTCTCAGTGGAGAATTGAAATGACTGTCCATTTAGGCATGAGTTTTAGTTAGATTCCAACAACAGCATCACACATGAGACTGGCTGATAATGGAAGAAGATGGGCTCAGGAGAGACCTCTAGAGAGTGTAACCCCTGATACGATCATGAGGACATGTGGGCTGGAGTTTGGTAGGGCAAAGGGAGGAATGGTATTCCAGGTAGAAGGAGCAGTGTGTGGAAACAGCACTGCAGCGTAGAGCAGCACAATGTAGTGAGGAACTTGCATGTTGTTAAGCATGGTAGGAATGAGGATGCCAGAGGTCGGGAGGGTGGCGGGAAATGAGGCTAAAGCATGGTCAGGAGACAAGCCGTGAAGGGCAGTCTGTGTTAACCCCAAATGTCTGATCTTTATTCTGAAGCATACGAGAGCTCATTCAAGGATTTTAAAAGCAGGGATGTGACGCGGTCTGATTTGTCTTTTAGAAATGTTACTCCGGCGACTGTGTGGAGAGTAGGAATGGGTAGGACTGGATGCGGAGAGGACAGCATTGAAGCAACACCAACAAGAAAGGGCAGTAAGGCAGTGACAGTGCGACCCAAGAGCAAGAGAGGGATGTAAAAGATATTTACGAAGTGGGATTAACAGAACAAATTGGTGGCAGAGAAAGAAAAAGAGAATAGAATTAAGAATAGTACTCAGGTTTCTGGCTTGGGAAATTAAGTGGATAGCAGTGCCAGTCTCTAAAATAGTGCCTGCTGGAGTAAAGTTAGCATCTTACACCAAAATAATGAATTTGATTTGGGGTATGTTGAATTTGCAGGTAGGATATTCAGGTAGAGCCATCTTACAGGCAACTGGGTTACATGAGTATGGAGGTTGGGAGAGAGATCTGGGCTGTGGGTATAGATTTGAGAATCATCAATGCATAAGTGGTAGATAAGGGCCATTGGTTTGAAGGAGGTCACCCAGTATAAGTAAATGGTGATAAAGCAGAGGGCCAGGGATGAAGATCATTGCCCAGTAGAAAATCATCAGTAACCTTAATAGCAGCGGTTACACCAGAGCACTGGGGGACCGGAGGCTTACAGCAGTGAGTTAAGTGAATGGCAGGTACAGAGGTGGCCAAACCTTTGGACTTTGGTAGAAACAACCAGCACAGAAGCGTTGGGAGAAATGTGTTCTTTATCAGGGATTTTAGTCATCATTAAGAAAACTAGGAACCTAGAGTGAAGACAGTAAAATAACTGAGGTGATCATATACTGGATTAAAGAAGTGCTGAATCTGGAACAAAAACAAAAGTCGTCACACATGAAGCATTACACTCATTTGGGGCACTATACCTTAAATTCCAGCTTAATGTGCTTTCAGTTCCAAGAGTCACTCCTTTCCATCACTATTGCAAAGGATAAAGAAAAGATCTGAAGTATTAAGTCAAAAGAGAGACCAAAGAATTACACTTATTAATTGTTAGGACAAGTGTTGGATTCCCTAGAAAAACGGGAGGAAGTGGTGGGTCCTCCTCCCTCTCACCCTCTCTAAATGACCTGACCTACTCACCCAGGAAGCAGAGAAATTGGAAATTAAAGCAAAATCATGGAACTTTCTGGCTGCCTCTAGAGGACAGGCTCCATCTTGCTGCCAGCGTGCTCACTGCCTAGAAGCAGGAAGGAGGAAGGAGTCAAGTGAAGTCTGTTGTGTGATCCCTGGGGCTGAGGCTGGCAGTGAAAGAGACAGGATAGAGCCTGTTCATCACCTTTTTTTTCAGGCTAACTTTTTATTGCTCTTGATCACATTCTTTCTTGTCTATGCATAGTTATACGTAAATCTTAAAAATATTTCAAGCAAAATTGGTATTATACAGGTAATGCATAGTTTTGTATTCTGCATTTTTATTGGAGTATAGTTGATATACAATGCTGTTAGCTTCAATTGCACAGTAGAGTGATTCAGTTATACATATACACTTATTCACTCTTTTTCAGATTCTTTACCCATATAGGTCATTACAGAACATTGAGTAGATTTCCCTGTGCTATACAATAGGTCCTTGTTGATTATCTGTTTTATATATAGTAGTGTGTGTATGTTATTCCCAAACTCCTAATTTATCCCTCCCCACCACATTTCCCTTTTGGTAACCATAAGTTTGTTTATGAAATCTGTGAGTCTGTTTCTGTTTTGTAAATAAGTTCATTTGTATCATTTTTTAAAATTAGATTTCACATATGAGTGATGTATGATATTTGTCTTTCTATGTCTGATTTACTTCACTTAATGATAATCTCTAGGTCCATCCATGTTGCTGCAAATAGCATTATTTCATTCTTTTTTATGGCTGAGATTCCACTGTATATATGTACCACATCTTCTTTATCCATTCCTCTATCAATGGACATTTAGGTTGCTTCCATGTCTTGCTTAGCTCAAGACATGTAAATAGTACTGCAGTGAACACTGGGGTGCGTGTATCTTTTCGAATTATGGTTTTCTCCAGATATATGCCCGGGAGTGGGATTGCTGGATCATATGGTAGTTCTATTTTTAGTTTTTTAAGGAACCTCCATACTGTTCTCCATAGTGGCTGTACCAATTTACGTTCCCACCAACAGTGTAGGAGGGTTCCCTTTTCTCCACACCCTCTCCAGCATTTACTGTTTGTAGACATTTTGATGATGGCCATTCTGACCAGTGTGAGGTGATACTTCACTGTAGTTTTGATTTGCATTTCTCTGATAATTAGTGATGTTGAGCAACTGTTTTTACCTTTGAGCTAAAGTAATCCTGGCCATTGTGAGAACCTTGGCCCAAAGGATGTGTTTTCAGCAATAAGATTAGCTGCAGCTCTTCCTCTCAGTGGGATAAGAAAAAAAAATGGGTAGTGTAAAACGAAAGTGTCCACACCCACCCTCTCCCCAAAGAAGAGGGAAGTAAAATTCCCCTCCTCTGTGGAAACATGTGGAAAGGAAAGGAAAGCTTCTCCACCAACAAAGGACAGCACATTCCGAGCAGAGCAGATTGAGTGTGAAATAAAGAATCTAAAGCTATGTCAGCTGAGAATGTTTGGAACAAGAGAAATGTGCCTTAAGTATGGCAAAATGGATTTATTTAGAAGAAATAATAGCACTTCTTTGCATAGCCCAGGATGGACAATAGGGCCAACAGATGAGCATTAAAGACAGAGTGACCATCTATCCTTGTGTGCCCAGGGCAGAGGGGTACCCCAGGATGCAGAACTTGCAGTTAAAACCAGAGCACTGCTAGGCAAACAAGAAGGTTGCTCATCTGGGGTGACAGATTTCCGTTCAATTAAAGAAGGCACCTTTCAGCAGTCAGAACCTTCCAGTGGGAGGTAACAAGTTTGCTGTCTCTGGAGACACTCAGACTCAGCTCAGCGTGAAGTGGCCAATAAAGAGGGGGTAGGAGTCGAGGACTTTCAAAGGTGAGCCCACCTGTGGAATCAAAGACTTCATGCACATACAAGGTGGATATGAAATGAGGAGGAACATTCCTTGAGCCACCAAGGAAAAGAGTTTCTTTACTTCCAGACGTGCCTCATATTCTCAGTATTCATCGCTTTTTCTCTCACAGTTGACTGCTCACAGCTTAAAGTGAGTACAGAGAACAGTGCTGGTGACCTTCCCCAGGGCCAGCCTTAGGGCCTCAATTAAAGGAGAATAACCAGTATCAGCTCACAGAAGCCACCCTGAAGGAGGAAGACCATTTCGGTGTCCTGGCATTTTAAAAATTTTACTGGAATATAAGCATTATCAAATTATTGGCTTGCTTTTGGCATGTGTAATAATAACCTTTCTCTAAGAAACTTTTTTGTTCATGTGCTTCACACACACATACACACACACACACATTCAGGGGAGAAAAGGCAAATTTAGCTCTAACAAACCTCAGTTCTTTTCCATTCTGTTTTGCCACCCACCCCACTATCCCCAACACACACACACACACACACACACACACACACACACACATTTTTCTTCTGCTAGAAATGGCAAGTGCATTGCAAGTCAGATGCTCTCTAAAAATGATTTGATTTTACTTGCCATTGAAGACTCATGTCGAATTAAACGGCGGTTGGGCTGGGGGAAGGGAAGTTAGTTCACATAAGCCTCTCTCTCAGAGAGAGAAAAATTCTCTTTCTCTCTGCTTTTTCTCTCAAAGAGAGAAATTTCCTTCTTTCTCAAAGACATTTATTTTAAGACCTGCTTTATGTTGTGAGAGGTGGGCTGGAAAACACCAAAAAGGATGTCTGTTATCACAAACTTGTGAGAATACAAAAACGCACTTGTAAACAGTAAGTCCCTAGTTCACGATTAACAGTGGCTTCTGTACATCTTTAAGCCTGTGGACCAAGGGCAGCAATGAGTCACAGCTGCAGGGGCCAGAGCCTCTGTTCCACTTGCGGGAGATTGGACTGGTTCGTGTCATCATAGGAACTTATGGTTGGAATGACTATATGTTCCCATTTTCTTAAGACAGCCCTTGTATAATCATGTTTTTCCAGCCTAATTTTTAATAGTATCCCAGTTTAGAAGGTAAATTAAACAATCCCCTGGTTATGGCACGTGTACTGGGTGTGGTCAGAATAGGAGCTGAAATTGAATAACCAGCGGCACTTGATTGTAAAGTGTTAGGTTTCTAGCATACACGCATGCTGAGTCCAGGTCTCAAGGAGATGTTTATGTCTATGTGTATATGACAATATTTTCATTATCAATAAATCATGAATTAAAGAGATTGAAGACCACTCAAAACGTAATAAACTAGAATCCAAAATATTTCTCAATACTAATGCCCTTGTGGGCTTTGTTTTGTTTTCATGTTTGTTTAACAACAGGAGAATAGAGAATAACGTTGTCTGGCTAGCAGTTGATTTTTTCTTTTTAATTGAATATTCTTTTTGGCACTGTTGCTGCTTTGCCCTGTCAACTAGAAAAAGACGTAGATTGGACTCCTCATAGGGACACTCCTAGTTTTCACTATCAGGATGCTTCACTGGGTGACCACAGTCTTTTAATGGCTAGCTGGCAAAAGTCAAGCCTGCAAATAACTTTGACCCAGGTACTTAAGATTGCAGAAGACCAGAGGCAGGATCTAGAACGTAGCCAGCTGGCCCCAAACAGGGACGTTTTACAGATTTAAAGAGCAAGTGTAGGACTGTGACATTCGCAAACTGTCCCAGAGATGCCCACCAATCACCACCAACGCAGCAACCTGTCATTAGTATTTAGGAAGAAGGAGGTTTTAAAACAAGGATCATATTGAAAAAAAGAAAAGACTAGAAATGTGTCTCCAGAATGGTATGGAGGGGTGGGGAGAAAAAGAGGAGAGAGACGGGAAGCACAGCACTAAAATGAAGCCGGTCCTTTAGGGGACTCAGACCTGCACAAATGAGGGCGGCCCACCAGTAAGTCTCAGTGATAGAGGCGCTAGAAAGCTCTACTGATACTAGAGAGTCAGGCAGACAGACCTCATCGAGGTAACAAAAGCTTACTTATCGCAGGGGAGAGAAGATTCTAAACAAAGCATTGTGCTGTCACTCAACAAATCCTTATTGAGCATCTGTGATGTGCCAGGCACTGTTCTAGGCGGGGGCATGAGACACCCAGCCAGCAAATGAACAAATAAATTATCAAGATAAATTCAGATAATAAGTACCATGAAGAAAATAAAGCAGGGTGATGTAATGGTACTATTGTGGGGGAAGGGAGGCACTATTTCAGCTTGAGTTGTCAGAGAAAGTCGCTAAGGAGATGTGACCTGAATGAAAAAAGGGAGCCATCCTGTGAGTGAAACAACTAAAGACAGGAGAGCAGCCATTGGGTTTGCCAGCGTGGAACTCATTGGTGACCTTGGAAAAAGCAGGTTCAGGGGAGAGGCGGCATCTGCCGAATGGGAGTGGGCTGATGAGGTGGGGGCACAATGAATGTGGATGAGGAAGCAGAGACAGAGGTCCAAGAAAGCGGCCCCCTTCAAATCTAAGCCTCCTAAACATTCAAAGGGTGTGTGCACCTGCAGGAGGATTTTTAGGACAAACCAACCTGGAACATTGCTGAGAGGGAGAGTTGGACATGCAGAAAAGAGAAGGAGGAAATCCTTGCAAAAACAGGAGAGAATCAGATCCAGAACAAATGCAGAGGCTGGTCTTTGACAAAAGAGAGTACTTCCTCTGTATTAAGAAAAAGAGAAGAAAAGAAGAGACTCATGCAGGAGCGGTTTTAAATGGGCCTGCAAATGGGAAGTTGAAGACGTTTCCATCTCATTACTTCTATTTTCTTAATGAAGTAAGAAATGAAATCATCAGTGAGAATGGGTGTAAAGAGAAGATGTGAGACGTGAAGTGAGGGGAGAAAATATAATTATCTTGAAAGTGGTTGAGTTTACTAGGGAAACACTATAATGTCACGCAGTGCCAAGTGCCTCTTTAAGGGACTTAAATAAAATGATGGATTTGTTTAATGTAAAAAGCAGTCAGCCTGGTTACTGACTTTTTTCTCCAGCCATACACAATTGTTCAGATGTAGGTGCAAAGAAAGTAGATAGTTGGGCTCAACCACTGCTAAAGTCAGGTGAGTGTGAGAGGCAGAGGGATAGATAAGGGAGTTGAGAGTCTCTACAAGGACATGAAGTAGATAGTTGGGCTCAACCACTGCTAAAGTCAGGTGAGTGTGAGAGGCAGAGGGATAGATAAGGGAGTTGAGAGCCTCTACAAGGACATGATTATGATTCGAACCATAAAAATCTAAGCTGGGCGAAAAGAAGTGAAGAATAGCTGATGATGAAATTGTGATGGAGCAGGCGTGTCAGTGAGGATGTACTAAAAGGCACTAGGTTGTGATGAGATAGTGAAATACGTGAGGTAGAGATTTCAGAGGTAGCGAAGAATGCAGGGTATGTTGTGGCAGTGAGGTGATGTGAAAAAGGTAGAAGAAGGAGTTGCAGCAGAGGAGACAAAGGAAAAAGAGCAAGGGTTGGGAATGAACCACATCATGCACTATGAAACAGCCTCGGAGAACTGAAGCAGAGCTGGCTTCAAAGGCTGTGAGCCAAGGATCTCGTTACTGAATGAGGCGAGGTCAGTGGCATGTCACCTGGCCGTGCATAATGATTAAGGACACGTGTTCTAGAGTCAGACTGCCAGGGTTTGAATGCCAGCTCCCCCACTTTCTCAGAGTCTCCTTCAGCAACAAAATAACAGCAAACACTTACATGGTATTTACTGAGCTCTTTACATACGTTATACCTCACAGTAAACCCAATGCATTAGGCACCCTTTATCCTTGGTATTCAGATGAGAACAAGTTTCTTGACCTCTATAAACCTCACGATGATATGATAATGATAGTTTCTACCTTACGGAGTTATTGTGAGTTTTCAATGAAATACTCTGTGCAAAGTGATTAGCACACTGCCTGACTCAATAGAAGTGTTCAATAAGTGTTAATGAATATCATTAGATGGGAGGAAAAGGGTTAGCCTCAAAGAGCAGAGTTTAAATGAGAAAGAATAATGGTCTGGAAGCAACACTTGGAAGCAAGGAGGACAGTGACCCCACTTCTGGCCTTGAAGAAGATGGAGCACGAAGCAAACAAATAAAACACTACATCAAATTTTTTTTTAAATCCTGGTTAAGAGTGTCCAACTGGGGACTTTCCTGGTGGTGCAGTGGTTAAGAATCCACCTGCCAATGCAGGGGACACGAGTCAGAGCCCTGGTCCAGGAAGATCCCACATGCCGCGGAGCAACTAAGCCCGTGAGCCACAACTACTGAGCCTGTGCTCTAGAGCCCGTGAGCCACAACTACTGAGCCCACTTGCCTAGAGCCCGTGCTCTGCAGCAAGAGAAGCCGCCACAATGAGAAGCCTGCACACCGCAACAAAGAGTAGCACCCGCTCGCCGCAACTAGAGAAAGCCCGCACGCAGCAACAAAGACCCAACGCAGCCAAAAAAAAAACAGTGTCCAGCTAGGTCTCAGGCAAGGAAAGGAACTGAAGAAAAGAAAGAAAAGCCTACAAATAATTGAAGAGTTTGTTACTCAAGAAAGGATTTTTAGAGCATGGAGAAAGTGAGGATAATGGAGAGTGTTGAGTTGGAAAAGAATTGTACAGAGGAGTGTGGGTGAGGCTGTATGTCCAGTGGGGACGCATCAGACACACAGGCTGACATAGATCTTAACCCTTGATAAAGCTCTGACTCCACTTAAGAGGTCATGAGACCAGTGCCCATGAAATGACAGCTGTCCAAAAAGGAAAAGCAACTTGGAAAAACAGGAAACAGGTGGCTCATTTTCAAAGAACAGTGTATATGTTGATCTGACCAGGCAAGATTTATCCTCAAACCCAGCAAACAATTTTTTTTCTTTTTTTTTTGAGCATTAACTACATGCCAAAGCCTGAGCTAGGTACATTCACATATATTATCTCATTTAATTCTCACCACCACAAATCAAACTCTATGTATATTAAGACTGCAAAGGTTTAATATATAAGCAGAGTGGATTGGTCAGCAGATAAGCTAGAACACTTCAGAATCCTCCACCCACTTTACCACCAGGAATGTAATGACAGCTTTGAAGGAAACAAGTCAGACACAACTACATATCTTCTTTCCCTCATTCCTTCCTGTAGTCTCCCTCAGTGGATCTCAAAGAATTTCTGTACAAAACTGTACAAAACCACATACACTATCCTGTGTGGATAATTTGAAGGCTTTTCAAGAGTGATTCTGATTTTGCGTTAAGCACCACCTGTATAACCCAATCCCCAAGGAAGATGTGAGTCCTCTGTTCAAGAATTTATTGATACAGGGAGAGGCTTGCATTTTTGGATGATAGCCCATATAGAAGGACAATGGGCAAGATGGAATTGTTTCTAACCCCATTTCCAGTGGTTTAAGAGCTGGTTGTCCTAAAATCTCATTATACCCTGGGACATAAGGCAGTGGTACTTTGGCAACTTTCTAACACAGTATTACATCAAAATAAAGTGAGGATGTCTCCCCAAACTGGCTTAGAGAAGACAAATCTTAGAAGTACAGCTGAGAAAGGAGGAAAAACAGGAGGCAGTAGGCATGGGAGAGTGAGGAAAATGTCACTCGGTAATTCATGAGACACGTGTGTGTGTGTGTGTGTGTGTGTGTGTGTGTGTGTGTGTGTGTGTGTGTGTGTGTGAGGACTTCCAGGAATTCTTGGAGAGAGGGAATTTATAAGAGGCTACAGTCCTGCATAAGCAGCTAGAACAAGGTTAGAGGTGGAAATTTTCAAAAGCAAGAGAAATACTTGGGTGGTAGATTTTAGAAGGATTTGTGGGTTTTGTGGTTGTTATTTAAATATATTTTTGTTACTTGTTTATTTCTGACTTTTTAGATTAAAGCATTATTAGGCATAACAATTTATTCAACTGGTTTTCAAATTTACTTTGAATTATAAAAAAAATAGTTTTTACCATTCCACAAAGGCCATGGAATAATGTTTAAAGAACAAGTATGAATGCATACAACTGCAGTACCAAATAGTATGTTTTTAGCCCCTAATAACTGCAAGATACCAAAATTACTGGCTGATTTATTCATGATTCCAGGTAATAGAGGAAAGCCAAACCCATTGTCTTAGGTTAAGTAAACAAAACATTTGGGTGACTAAATTGGTTTACTTTTCGACCATTACATTTGACAGGGTAGAGCCAACGTTAAAATGGTAATGGAGGGCTTCCCTGGTGGCGCAGTGGTTGAGAGTCTGCCTGCCGATGCAGGGGACACGGGTTCGTGCCCCGGTCTGGGAAGATCCCACGTGCCGCGGAGCAGCTAGGCACGTGAGCCACGGCCACTGAGCCTGCGTGTCCGGAGCCTGTGCTCCATGGCGGGAGAGGCCACAACAGTGAGAGGCCCGCGTACCGCAAAAAAAAAAAAAAAAAAAATGGTAATGGAAACTTGTTGTTTGTGGTTGATAAGCTTAGTAAAGTATTTCAGAAAACAGAAAATAAAATGAGAGTACTTTCTTCCGTCAGATGTTGAAACTATATAGTTGCAAATATTTTTACTTTGCTCTTTGTTAATTGAGAATGTATGCAATAATAATATTTGAAAGACATTAAAGGTTGCAATTAAGCCAGAGAAATGCTAATTTCTCTAGAAGAATATCTTAGGAAGGGGTGCATTACAACGGATCAACTTTTATATACATTACACCACTGAAAATACTTTAATAAGCAAGATTGTTTTGAGTAGTTAGCAGAGAATCTTACATCTTGTCTTTTAATAATATTTATATATTTACTTGACATTATAATATATAGAATATATTATGACTGTGTCTGTGTGGCTAATAGACACAGCTTTAATTTCTAAAGTATATTCTAGTCCTAAAATTCTATACTTAGGAAATTCTACTGTCAAAAGCTTTCAGAAGAAAAACTAGAAATCATCATCGCAATTGATTCTATCTTCTAGATAATGAAATTGAGTTGCTCTCTCAAATCTCAGTATAACTAGAACAGGATCTCAGAGTTCTTTATTTGGCTCTAACAAAACACCTAATTTTCTTTCCACCTTCATTCATTCTTTTTCCATTTATTGAACACCAACTCTATCAGTTACTGTGTTTTCAGCCACGGAGAAATCAGAGATAAAGGTCCCTGACCAACAGGAGTTTGAAGAGGAAAATAATTTCAATATAAATGAAAAAGTGCTATGATGTAAGCACAGGATTAAAATGAGCTCACAAGACAGACAACGAAACCAGTGGGAAGTTTCTCAGAGGAGCTGATGTCCACCCTAAGTTTTGAAGGATACATGGTATGAAAAGGGACAGGAAAAATGTGCCAAACAACAATAATAGGATTTGCAAAGACACAGAGGCAGAACATTTGGCCTTTTTCACAATGTGAGAGAGGTTTAATATGATTTGAGTGAAGGCTACAAGAAAGAAATAGCAGTTGTGTTAGGAGATGAGTTTGGAGAGTCAGAGAGGGGCCAAATAAAGGATCTTCTTCACTATGCTAATGAGTGGGATTTTTTTTTCTAAAGGCATTAAAGAGCTATTAAAGATGTTAAATAGGACTATAACATAATATGATTTGAATGTTAGAAAATTTTCTGTTTTTTAAGATGAAGAATGGACTTTATGAGATTGGGCTGAATGTGGAAAGAGTAGTAAGGTGATTGTTTCTGTCAGTAAATACTGCTCAAAATTCAATGAGTGACATGAGAAGGAGATGAATTTGGAAGATATTACAGAGGTAAAATTGACAAGGCTCTGACACTAATTAGATATAGTGTGAAGGGAGAAGTTGAAAAATAGACTGTGTCCCAGTTTATCTTGGATGACTGGATATCTGTTGGTCCATTGAACAGGACACCACAGAGAAGAGAACCAGATTCAGTAGAGACTCCAATTTTCTGACCAAATTAGGTTTGAGGTGCTTGTGGCACAGTCAAGGGCAAAAGTCCAGGAGAGAAATCTGGGATATAATATGGATCTGAGATTCACCATCATGCAGGTCATAGTTGAAGCCAGCAAAATAGAGAAGGTCTTTCATAGAAAGTGTGTAGATTAAGAAGAAAAGAGGTCTGAGCATGTAGGCTGCTAGTGAGTGCCAGTGTTTAAAGGAAATGTAAAGGAAGAAGGATGCCAAAAAGATATCCTGAAAACCATGAAAGATTAGTGTAAAGTGAAAACAAGATGAAAAGTTTTCATAGACAGAATGAACAAGAATGCTGAACTTTGAGGGGAGAGATGTAGTAAGCAAAAGACTGAAAAGTGTCACATTTAGCAATGAGAACCCTGATGATTTGGACAGAGAAATTTTAGTTAATTGTTGGGTGTAGACTGCAGTGAATTCAAGTGTAAAAAAAAAGAGATGAGAGATAAAGATACTGTTGGCTTCTTGGGAGAATTTCAGCTATAAATGAATTAGAAAAATAAGCTAGTAGATAGAGAGTGCTGTAGGGTTGGTGGGGTGTGGACTTGTGAATGCGTTTGTTTCCTTTGTTTGATATGGAGACTTCAGTGTGTTTGTATCCTAAGGAGGAGGAAATCCTAACAGGACAAAAATACAAGAAAGACCCTTGGTACAAGGAAGAATGCAAAAACGAGTGGAGTCACTGGAACAATGGAGATTAAATTTCTGACAGTAGGAAAAATAATTCCTCTAAAATGGAGGGAGTAAGTTATGTCCTGGTTTAGACAGAGCTATCTTAGTAGTAGGGGGTGGAGAAAGAAATACGAAAATGAGGAGGCTGTCTCCTGATAGACTCTCTGTAATTAAGGAGATAAGAAAATCATCTGCTAAGAGAGATGGGAAAGTCAGGCCTAGGGAAGAATATTTAAGATCTGAAATAGCTTAATAAATTATGGATGTGCTTGTCTGCTTACTGGTAAATAGCTTATTGAGATAAAAATAATAATTTCACAAATAAAAGCATTTGTCAAAAGGAAAGAGTTAAAAACTATATTTGTGAATATTTTTACTCCCTGACTTTTGTTTCTTAATTTCATTTGTGTCCTTGTACCCTGCCAATAAGTGGCACCAGTTCTAGAAGGATATTCTACATGATCAGCAATATGCTTTCTATTAGGCGAATTGCAACACTATTGTAATAAACATAAAAAATTATTTTCCCAGCATATTTACTTCATGGTTACATTTATCATAAATTCCATTATTTTCCAAGATGGTGGAATTCCTTTCTAATACTAGTGGTGGGAGATAGGCCTAAGACTATTTCAGTAGGAAAACTGTATACATTTACTTTTACATGAAGGGAATATAGTGTAACCACAGTGTATAAATCTTTAACAAAGAGCTATATTATAATATATTTTCACTTGTAATTTTTTCTCTTATCCTGGCATTTTAATTCTACTTTAGTTGCACTTTGATTTTCTGAAAGGGAAGAGTAAAATTAAATAAATGATACAATGATTTAGACACAGCAGCAGTTTAGCTCAGATTACAGATTGATGATATATAACTGCGTTAAATGAAATATGCTACCTGAGTGAGATTTTAAGGAAAAAAATCCGTATTTCATATGTGGTTAATAGTTGAATTCCTATGGAGTCGCATTCCTAAGCCAAAAGTAATGAGCTAAATTCTTCCAGCAAAAACTTTCGGTGGAAGTCTCCCAATAATTCATTGAGAATGTAAATGCAGTGAACTGTAAATTAATATCTCCTACAAAGACTGAGCTGGATATTTCTCAAAGTAATAAATTTGCTCAATACATTTTTTAAAATTTGTTTCATTCCTAAAAAGGACACAGGGCTACTGAGAATCACAAAAGATCAGTCAATTATAGTAATACTGGTACAAAATAATACAAAGTTTGCCGTTAGATATATTATCTTGAATTTGGTACTATTCCTCCATAGGAGGAACGGTACTATGTCAAACTTGAGTTCAAACCACTTTCATTTACAAAGTCAACCATTAGTCATTGGCAAAAATTGTTAAACATTTAACCCAGTGTTTCCTTCTAGTGTTTACAAGAATTGTACTAGACTGGTGGACAGAAAGACTACACATATAATCTCTTTACTTATAGTGCAGTGCCTGATAATAGAAAATGAATTTGTAATTGTAAATTGGGCAGCCTGTTGATGAACTTTACCTATTAAATTTGAATGCACAGTCTAAGCAAAATTGTTAATTTCAACTAAAATTCCCTTTTAATTCCCCAGCTTTTAGTATCTATAAATGGAAGATTCTTTTTTAAATTTCAAAAAAGTAATTTTAAAAATTTAAAAGCACAGGGCTTCCCTGGCGGCGCAGTGGCTGAGAGCCCACTTGCCAATGCAGGGGACATGGGTTCGTGCCCCGGTCCGGGAAGATCCCACATGCCGCGGAGCGGCTGGGCCCGTGAGCCATGGCCACTGAGCCTGCGCGTCTGGAGCCTGTGCTCTGCAATGGGAGAGGCCACAACAGTGAGAGGCCCGCGTACCGCAAAAAAAAAAAAAAAAAAAAATTTAAAGCACAAATGAAAAGGGAGTGGAAATTTGTGTGTTTTCTCTTCTCCACCTTTAAACTTAGGAAGATTAAATAGCGTGCTTTTGGAAGGTTATATAACACTGATTGTGAGGTACTTAGCAAATGTGCTATCCTGTTTGTTTATAAAGCTGTCCTAAAGGCCTGCCATTTAAACTTGCAGTCCAGTAGCAATGCCATGAAACACTGGGCAAACATTCAGAAAATAGATGGCCAAACTAACTGATGTAGTATCAAAACATACAAAAGAGGGAAAGCTAACTGGCTCAGAAAGACAATTACTGTTAAATTTTGGATTAAAATTAATTTTAAGGTTAGGGTTAAAATTTATTGCCTGCTCTAACTAACTGAGCTAATTTGTCGTCATATAGTGTTTACCTTTCTTTTTAATTTTCATGTCTAATTGTAGTAAGAAAAAAATTTACCATTTTAACCAGTTTTAAGCATACAGTTCAGTAATGTTAAGTGTATTCACATTGCTGTGCAACAGATCTCTAGAACTTTTTCATCTTTCAAAACACAAACTGTACCCATTTAACAACAAGTCCCTATTCCCCCTAGCCCCCCCAGCTCCTGGCAACCACCATTCTACTCTCTGTTTCTATGAATTTGACTAGATACCTCGTATAAGTGGAATCATACGGTATTTGTCTTTTTGTGACTGGTTTATTTCACTTAGCAAAATGTCCTTAAGGTTCATCCATGATGCAACATGTGACACGACTTGCTTCTTTTTACGATTGAATAATATTCGATTGTGTGCATATACCATATTTTCTTTATCCATTTATCCCTTGATGAACATTTGGGTTGCATTCACCTCTTGGCTTATAAATAATACAGCAGTGAACCTGAGTATGCGAATCTTTATTTGAGATCCTTCTAGTATTTATCTTTTTTTAACCAAATAATTATAAACCACGTAAAACCTGTTTACACAGAACATTGTATTAATTCTTTAATAACCAGATCTTTTATAGAGAAAGAGCCCAATCAAAATTATGAATAACTGCACACACAAACCATTTTCACTATTTAATTGGGCGATAACATCAAAAACAATAAATACATCTCAGTTATTTGTGAGGTTTTGTTTGTTTATACCTGTTAAGGCCCTTGCCCATTTGTTTGACTGACTTTAGCAGTCAAGGCAATTAGTCCAGTTACTTTGTTTCTCTGGCCTTACATCCTGGCAGAGCAGATGGCTGAATGCCATTCTGGGAGAGGTTCAGATAAGGCTTGCATTAAGGACTGATTAGGAGCAGCAGGACTGAGAGGCTCCCTGCCACCCCAAGCCTGGGGGCAGAGGAATCCACAGGGAAACACAGAAAGATGAGAAGAGGCTCGCAGGAAATCATTTACACTGTTTGTCTTTGGGGTCTGACTTGGGGGGTATGACTTATGTTCTCATTCCTCTCTAAAGAATTTCCTTATCAAAAGACAGTGGATTGGGATTGACATATATACACTAATATGTATAAAATGGATAACTAATAAGAACCTGCTGTATAAAAAAATAAATAAAATAAAATTAAAAAAAAATACAGATAGCTAGTGGGAAGCAGCTGCATAGCACAGGGAGATCAGCTCGGTGCTTTGTGACCACCTAGAGGGGTGGGATAGGGAAGGCGGGAGGGAGATGCAAGAGGGAGGGGATATGGGGATATATGTATATGTATAGCTGATTCACTTTGTTATACAGCAGAAACTAACACACCATTGTAAAGCAATTATACTCCAATAAAGATGTTAAACAAAAAAAAAAAAAGACAGTGGAAAGTCCAGGTTAAAAGAGTTTATTTAAAGAAAGAATGAACACCACTCCAAAAGATTTTAATTTTAAAACATATGAGATAAAATCAATAATGGTAAAAGTTCTAAATTAATAGTATTGCTAATTAACTTCCAAAAATTCTTATTCATATGTTTGAATCAAAAGATGACAACGATATATTATAAATAGTTCTAACTATTAAGTAAAATGGATTCAGTAAAATGAAATATCAAAAGGCGTCAAAATATTTGTCCAACAATGTATAGATTTTCCCCCAAAATTTTCTGCTAAGAAATTCTCTCATTTTCATAAGAAGGAAAAAACATAATAAACTATTATTTTTAAAATGCACAGAAAATCTGTCAAAACAGTGTATTGACCTAGCTTTTAAGAATATGGATTAGAAAAATACTTCATGTGTACAGACTGAGCTTGATGTGGTTAGAAACAATGAAATTTCAAGCCTAGACATCACACAGCACTGCAGTCAGATGAGTCAGGAGCTTTCTGGTGTCAGGTGGACCTTCCTATCACAGGCAGGTTGATTAAAACTGTGTTCTGTACACTGTAATGAAAAGTTGTTTCCTTCTAATGACTCTATGGTGGTTTAGCCTAGATTAAATATTTAATGTTACAATCTTAGCACAGCTAATACTGATTAATTTCACGTTAACAGTCCCAAAAAAGATCCACAAAAAGACAGCCGTCCCCAGTCGTCCTATGTCCAGGGCCTTGCCCTTCCACAGCCGGGAAGTGAAGTCCTCTAGGAAGCTGATCTTGTTTCCTGTCTTGAAATTAGTTTGGAATGAAACTTAAATATATATGCCTGCAGGACTGTCAACTAGTCCTACTCAAAAACCTACAAGTCACGTATGAGGACTCCTTCTTTTCTGATTTGTGAGTTGTTGAGGGGATTGGGGGAGATTTTTTGAGACTGTTTTCCGGGCAATATTATTCCCTTTTAGCAGATCTAATTAGTTAACAAATGGGGGATTGCATTGTCCTGACTTAATGGGAAAGGGATAGAAATAAACATAAATAAATAAATAATGCTGCAATGAACAGAGAATGTGAGAATTTAGGCATATTTCCAAATATTTATCTTGACGGTAAGACAAAACCACCTAATATAATTTACATAAAACGTTTTTAATTATGGATGTGTCTTTCCCCCACGCCCACCTGAAATAAAAGCCAAGAATTCTGTTTTCATCTTTCAACAAGCAAAGCTGCCTGAGAATCTGATAGCTTGACTCTCTATCCCAGTCATTCTCTGGCTTAGCAAACTTTGTGAAAGAATTAATTGGATGTTTATTAAAATGCTGATTCAGGGTTTTTAGCCCTAGAGGGTCTGATACAATAGGAATCTGATTTATCTACATATACCAGGTGATTCTGAGGTGAACGGTCTGAGAAGCAGGACAAGCTACATAATTTGTGGGGCTCATTGAAAAATGAAAAAGTGGGCCCCTTGTGCAAAAACAATCAGGAATTTCAAGATGGCGACAGCAGAGTGTTAAACCAAAAGTGAGGCCCTTCTAAGTGTGGGCCCCTGTGTGACTACGTAGGTCACATGCCCATAAAGCCGGCCCTGCTGGGGAATTTAGAAATGCTGCTCCAGGTGGAGTTGAAGCCAGACAGCCCTACATGTCTCCAGAGACCATAGAGACGGAAATAGAACCAACCCCACTGCACCAAAAACCAGGCATTAGCCCAGAACGGGCAGCCAAAAATGACTTCCCGTTCTCAGAAATTCTTGAGGAATGATGAGTTAGGACCTTCTAGAATAGAATGATACCTTTTTAAATCCATTTTTTGGAAAATTCAAGAAAGAGCCAAATGTCAGTAGCCCAGTTGGGGGCCAAACCTGTTTATTTTCATTTTTCTCTCTGATAACTCTTCTATAGTTCTGTCTCATTGATGAGACCACTATGAAGTATAAAGAGAGGCAGAGAAGTTAAAGAACAGTATGGTAGGAGGCTTTTCTCCAGCTGTACACAGGCCTGGCCGTGAGCCCCAGCATGGTTGTAAACCCTCTCAGCCAGAAAATGACTGTGGACCAGGATGTCTATTGTCTTCAAGGACTGTCTGTCCAAGGGCTTTGTGCCTGGGGGCATTTCCTCCCCACCCAAAACCCAGGCACAGGATAATGGCTTCTCCCTTCATGGTAAGAGGAAAAGTCTAGTGAATCACAGGACACAAAGGTCACAGTAGGGCTTCCCTGGTGGCGCAGTGGTTGAGAGTACGCCTGCCAATGCAGGGGACGCGGGGTCGTGCCCCAGTCCGGGAAGATCCCACATGCCGCGGAGCGGCTGGGCCCGTGAGCCATGGCCGCTGAGGCCACAACAGTGAGAGGCCCGCGTACCGCCAAAAAAAAAAAAAAAAAAAAAAGATCACAGTAGAACATTCAGAAAACTCTGAGCAAAAATGGTAGTGCCACCTGGCAACTGAACCAAGGAAGCCTCAGATTTGCTTACAGAAGTCAGGAACCCACAGAGAATGTGTGTACTTAGGTTACATAGCTCAGCAAAAACCAGCATGAGAGAAACCAAGCCCAGCACAGGGACTGCAGCACAGAGTCCAAGAGCTCTGAACGGAAAGTAGCAGCACCGGCAGCAGAGAATTTATTGAGGCAAGGTGGCAAGTCATCATACGAAACCAATCATGAAGAATAAACCCTTAAAAAAAATGAAATTCTATGTCAATGGTGAAGAGCAGATGAGGATCAGAGGAAAGGGCCCTGGCCAGGACTCAGAATTGTTCATCAGTCCTAGGTTGAGGAAGATAGATAAATAGATAAAAATCTGCCTTATCTTGAGGAGGAAGCAGTAATTAAATAAGACCTTTTTAGTTATACATATTTCAATGAATTCTCAAATAATTTCTTTTATTTTCTAATACCCTGAGTTTAAAAGAGAGAAAACTTCAAGAATTATAAATAAACATATTAAACCAAAATGGACCCCACAGGCTATATATAACATGCATGCTCTTAGTTCCTAATTAGGGAATTACGTTTTCCAGGTCACAAATTACATATAATCCCTGCTACACTGTTAGTTAAATCAGGTTGGTCTCGATTGAGCATTTCCAGTTTATTTCATTTTATGAATTGTGTCAAAATAAAACATCCCAACTTGGGTTTATCAAGACAAGTCTTCAGAATACGGGTATCAAATAGTACATGGTTGAACTAGCCTGTATGTGATGCCAGTTAATGAGACAAAAAGAGAGGAAGTGGCAAATGGAAGGAAGTAGGGAATAAAGCATTGGAGTTACATTGGAATGTGAACAGAAAAGGGAATTACAATAGAAAAAAAGTCTCATGTTCTTCTACTTGAATATAGGCTTCAAAAACTCTACCTTACTACCATTCATTAGAAGAAAGTATTCCATTAGAAGCAAGTATCGGGGGTTTTCACAAAACCATGGTCAAGTCAAGTAATTTTTCTGAACGTCTATCTCATCAATAAAATGGGAATCACCTTTTGGAATTGTTAACATTAAATTAAATAATATATGCATTCGATTCTTTCAGTTTGTAAGGGGAAATAATGCATATTCTGGCTGCTTCAGTCTCAACAACTATAGCTCCAGGCCTCCTGGATAGAGAAGCAGCCAACCCCCTCAAAAGTGAGCACCCCTGCTTCCTTTGCTTGCAATTGTAGTTACTCTTCCAGCTTCTCTCTCTGTTTCTGCCTCTATAGCTTTTTTTCTCTCTGATCTGCAACTTTGTCTCTTTTCCTATTAGCCTCCAGTGCCTCATGGCTTCTGCTTCCTCTTTTTTGGTGCACATGTGTTCCGAACACTTCTACCTACCCTGGCATCCTACATTCAAATTAGAGTGATAGAGAGAGTGAGAAAGACTGAATGGATTAGCAGACACAATCCAGAAAGTGCATTCCTGCTGGACAGAGTTCTCTCACCAGGCCCACTCAAGGTCACTGACTTGCCCATGGATGGTGTCTTCAGATCAAACCTTTGTCCAACCAAGTGTTGGACCAGTCATGAGAAATCACCTGCAATAATGATCCTCAGAAGGAGCAATAGCTGGACAGGCACTTGTCCAGCCCTGTCCCTTAGAACGGGTAAGCTCTTAGCTTACTGAGAACGAGTGTGGGTCCTTAGCTGGGACTGCGGAGTGCTTGCTCTAATGTTGGTCTCTGACCCAGGCATGCTCTGGGTCAGCTCTGCCTGCTATGCTATGGGATTTGAAGGACGGTGTTGCTGTCATGCTTGCAACAAGAGAGTAATCTTTTTTGGCTTGTAATAATGTATCAGGACATCCTGAAAGCCTCTTCAATAGCTTGTTTCACCTTTGAAAAAGGAAAGGAAAATTATAGTTTATTTTTAAAGTTTATTTTATCATTATAAATATAACATGCCTCTGTTTTTTAAAAAGTTAGAATATACCCCAAAAAAAGTCAGAAAAAAAATTGTCTATATTGTTTACAAAAAATTGTAAAGCATTAGGAAATGTTTGTGATCAAATTTTGTTTAATTGACTAAAACAAAACATAAAGTGGCTGATTCTGTTCTTGTTTCCTTTACTTCACATTCAAATCATCAGGAAGGAAACCGAACTGAAAGCCACCCTCCAAATACAGCTGCTACGATTTTGGTGTAACTATTTCTAGTCTCCTCTGCATGTGTTTTTAAAATCAAAGTTGCAATACACCATGCTAGCCATCTTGTACTCTTATAATTTTTTAGAAGTCCCTAGGTGACCCTCTCTAATAATCACACCCCCAATTTTGTGTTCATCGTTCCTTGTTAGTCTTTATAATTTGTCCCTATGGTAATGTATCAATAAATAAAACACTTGTAAGCTACATATAATTGGGTCTTGCTTTTTTATCTGACCATCTGCCTTTAATTGGATATTTAGACCATTTACATTTAATGATTATTGATGTGGTTGGGTTTAAATCTACCATATTGCTATTTGTTTTCTATTTTTCACATCTGTTGTTTGTTCCTTTTTTCTGTCATCTTTTGAATTAAGTATGTTTATGATTCCATTTTATCTCCTTTGTTGACTTATTACCTATAATTTTTTTGTTGTTATTTTAGCGGTTGTTTATGGTTTATACTGTACATCTTCAATTATCAATTTACCTTCAACTAATATTTTAGCACTTCACATGTAGTATAATAATTTTGTAACAGTATACTTTTATTTTTCCTCTCCCTATCTTTGTGCCATTGTTGACATACATTTTGCCTCTATATATGTTTAAAACTCCACAACATATTATTGTTGTTTTTTATTTAAACAACTATCTTTTCAAGATATTTAAATATAAGGAAAATAAAATATTTTGTATGTAGCCACATAGTTACCATTTCCAGCGCTCTTCGTTTTTCTGTATAGATTCAAATTTCCATCTGCTGTAATTTTTCTTTTGCCAGAAGGTCTTCTTTTATAAATGTAAATCTGATAGTGTCACTCCTCCACAAAAACTCTCCAGTGGATTCCAATCACACTTAATACAAAATCCAAAATCCTAATCCATGATCTCTTACATTCTATATGATCTGGTCCTAGGCTACCTTTCTGATTTAATGTCTCCTCCCACTCATACTTTAATTCTTCCCCAGCCACACTAGCCTCCTGCCAAGGACATGCTTCCCTCTAAGCTTTTGTACTTGCTCTACCTTTTACCTAGAGAGCTCTTAGCCCAACTTATCACTTGCCCTGCCCTCTCATTTTATGGAAATCTTTCTTCCAATATCACCTCATCGGAAAGGGGACACACACACACACACACACACACACACTTCATTTTTACGCTTTATCTTACTTTCTTTTCAGAGCTCTTAATGCTACTTGAAATCATATTACGTTTTTGTCGATTATCACTTGTCTCCATCATTAGAAGACAAGAACTTTGCTTTGTTCACCAGTATAACTCCAGTGCCTAGAACAGTGGCACCTGGCACATAGAACTGGCTTAGAAAGAAAATTGCTTTTCAATAACTACCTGAGTTAATTCTGATAACCATTATTATTCTGTATCAAACAAATTCTGAAAAACAGAAAGGCTGGACTCTGGAAAGAATTCAAAAATAACACACAAGTTTGGCAATCTTGAATTGGGAGTTTCTTTTCTATTAATCTAAATAAACTAGCTTTTAATTTCAAAACTGTAATTCGGATTCTGCCTCAGGGCAATAGAGGGTAAATAAAAGGACAAGAGAGGCTTTTTTCTTCTTAATTATCCTTCATCCTCCCCAAACCCCCACATTTACTGAGTACACAAAGGCACTAGGAAGGAGGGAAGGGAGAGGAGGATGAAGCACTAAACTTCCTTGGGAGATGCAAGGAGCTGCCTCCACACCCCTCCTCCCACCATCATAACCCAACAGGTTCAGACAGATTTTAGAGTCCAAGACTCTGGAAGTGGCTAAAGTCCGTGAAACTGTTCCAGGGACCCAGCACCAAGGTCCTCTGTCTATGGCCTCTCCACTCATCTTTTCTGTATCCTGCGAGGACAAAAGGATATTCCTTGGAATTATATTATTAGTCCTTAATTTACACTTATTATTTTTGGCTTACACCATACTTAGTCATCATTTCCTGTGACTTATAGAGGTGAATTTATGCTATATAAATTTGGTCTAATGCAAATAACTGCATATTTTATGCTTTTTCCCCCACAAAAATATCCATACTTATAATCAGAGGAGAAACCATCATAAACTGTTATGGTAGTAAATTTGGGGTGGGTCTCCATAAGTAAGAATTATCTCCCAAATTCCTTTTTTTTTTTTTTTTTTTTGCCGTACGCGGGCCTCTCACTGTTGTGGCCTCTCCCGTTGCGGAGCACAGGCTCCGGACGCGCAGGCTCAGCGGCCATGGCTCATGGGCCCAGCCACTCCGCGGCATGTGGAATCTTCCCGGACCGGGTCACGAACCCACGTCCCATGTATCGGCAGGCAGACTCTCAACCACTGTGCCACCAGGGAAGCCCTCTCCCAAATTCCTTTTACCACACTTTGTTTTCATAATGTATATATTTTAGAGTTATTATGCAAAATAACTGCAGGAAATAAAGATACCGCTTCACCTTGGATCCATTCTTTTCTATGCTCCAGGAATCCATGATTACAGTAAGAGTTAGATATTTTGACTATCCTGGTCTTTATTTACATATAAATTGTCTAAAACCATTTCTATATATATTCCACAGTTTGCTCATAAGATTATTTCAAAAATTTTAAAAAATTTATGTAAAGCATTTGACATATAATAAGCATTAATAAATATTAGTATTGATTAATAAGTGATGGTATTAAATTTACATAGACTTATCCAAAATATTGTAAAATGATTCTCAATACAGTCCTTCCAGTTTTCACAAACCTGAATTACAAGGAATCGCTAGTCAAAACTACATACACTGGAGAGCATAGGGTGAAGTAACTTTTTTAGAAACAACAATAATTTTATCATTTCCTCAGTCTATTCTACAGTGAGAGAATGATAGAAATAGCTTTTATTCATCCAACAAATATGATTTGAGCATCTATTATGGGCCAGATGCTGGAAGACAGCAGCAAACGACACAGGTAGGCTCCCTGCTCCCATTGAGCTTGCAAACTATCATGAAAGAGAGGTATTAAGTGCATGACTTACAAATGTGAAGAGTATTAAGAATGCAATCAGGTAACAGACCCCTAAACTAAAGTTGGTCTGGGTCAAGAAAGGCTTTTTGGAGGAAATGAAATGACTTTGCATTTTATCTAGATATATAGGATTTCATTCTTTAGAGATTCTGAAATACTGGGAACTGAAATTTCAAACTTACATATGTGGTTATAATAATTGTAGTAAAGTCGGGCTTCCCTGGTGGCACAGTGGTTAAGAATCCGCCTGCCAATGCAGGGGACACAGGTTCGAGCCCTGGTCTGGGAAGATCCCACATGCCACAGAGCAACTAAGCCTGTGTGCCACAACTACTGAGCCTGCAGTCTAAAGCCCACAAGCCACAACTACTGAGCCCACATGCCACAACTACTGAAGCCCGTGTGCCTAGAGCCCCTGGTCTGCAAAAAGAGAAGCCACCACAATGAGAAGCCTGCGCACCGCAACAAAGAGTAGCCCCTGCTCGCTGCAACTATAGAAAGCCCGCGCACAGCAACGAAGACCCAACACAGCCAAAAATAAATAAATTAATTAATTAATTAAAAAAAATAGTAATTGTAGTAAAGTCATCTTAAGCAGGTGTTAGATTCTGCAGTTGCCAGCTAATTATTGTGTATAGTTAAAATTACCTTTGGAAGTTCCTTAAATTAACCCCAAAATTCAGTATATGTAGTAATATTTATATACTATTGACAGTGTTGAATTTTAACTGCACCCTGTGCTCTTGGAAAATAGCAAAGGTTAAGAAATACCCCCCCCGACCACCACCTTTTTCTGTTCCAGGAAATGAATCATTGTAAAAAAATGACCCTTAGATAAGAATTATAGGTACCCCCTGTCAACCTAAATAAAGAAGTAATCTGAGACAAGCTCAAATTACCAGAAATTGAGTTTATTCAGGAATAGAGAGGAATTGCAATTCGGGAAACACATGCTGTAGCAAGTTATAGGCAAGTCTGTTGAAGGTTTGGGGTGTATTCATCAGCAAGGAGTACAAAGAGGGGGAAGTCCAGCTAGAGTCCAAGCAGTAAGTTCATTGGTTTGAGGATGGGGAGAGATTCTATGAGAACAGTCATGGTCAGGAGATAAGTCTCCATCTTCTGTAAATCAGGCATTTGGGGAAAATCAGTCTCTCAGTTCTTAAGTTCCATTCTTCTGAGGACACATGCATGAGATTCTGTATTTCATATTCTCCAGCTCCATTTTATATTTATTTGTTTGTTTGTTTGTTCATTTATTTTTGGCCATGCTGTGCTGCTTGCAGGATCTTAGTTCCCCAACCAGGGGTTGAACCCAGGCCACAGCAGTAAAAGCACCAAGTCCTAACCCCTGGACTGCCATGGAATTCCCTCTCCAGTTCCTTTTCAGATTGAAATCCTTTCACACCCCCTAGTTACCTATGATGAGACCAAACACAGACCCTCCAAGTTCCCATTCTTTGCTTCATAAATGATTAGCTGAACTGCTCATCCCTACTTATCAATGTGAACAAAATGCTTCTTAACCAAACTTTGGTAACTTCTCTTCTTCCCCTCCTGAACTTTGGTTCACCCTCAGCCTGAATCAGCACAAAACCCACCTAAACAGGCTGGTCTCAGAGTAAACATCCTCTGAACTACTATCAGATCATGCTGCTGTCTCGTTTCACTTCTCCCCACCTGGTTCCTTCTAGTCTTGTTTACTCCTCTCCATAAAATAAAATCTACTTTTTTTCCCCTCACTCTTGAGATGCTTGCCCTTCCCCCATCTTGCAATAATCCTTTCAAATAAAGTCTCTCCTTACTAAGTCCGGATTTGTTTTTTATTTGACACTGAACGCTGGATACCAACTCAATATCCTCTCGATAAGTACGATACAATCTGGTTTTACTAGCATTTGAAGAGCTTAATATTTTCTCAGTTCAACAGATAAAACATTTATTTGATGATAGAGCACAAAAACTCTGTGCCTTCAAACACTACAATCACAGGATGCAGGCATCGTGAGAGCCCTAAGAGCAACCGAGATTGAAGTAACAGCAAAGACCTGTGTTCCACCCCAAGCTCAGGCCAAAATATGTGCTCACTGATGGAATGGCTGGTGAAAACCCCACCATGATTTTTTCTTCCTTTTCTTTCCTGTTTTCCTTTTTTTGTTCTGGATATATACATCAGGTGTGAAATGCAAGTGTGATATGTCTTCTCCATACTATAAAGCACTACAAAGGAAATACAATATAATCTCATCCATCAGAAATCCTTAGAGGATGTGTCACTCTGAAATGTTAGAGATTTGCTCACTTAAATCTCTTTATAGAAAGCTTTCTGAATTGCACTGCATATTTTACTGCTTTCTTCAAAAGGTACTCTAAATATAACTTAACCTTTTCTTGGATGATGTACAATCATTGTTATTTTAAAATAAAATTCCACTCTAGTGTAATGCAGTGATGACTGCATGACCTACTGTGGTGCATAAGACTGTGTATTGCTGAGCTTTCTGAGTTCTTTCCCTTCCTCTTCCTCATCTTCCTCCCCCTTCTCCTCCCCTCCTCCTCCTTCTTTTTCTCCTTCTCTTTCTCCTTCATTTTTCATGGTTACTGTCTCCTTTCTACCATAAAAGATCCAATATTTTTTCCCCTCTGTTATTGTATCTGCCTGTGTCAGGAACTCTTCTCCTTCCAAATGCTTCTTATTATATGCTTTAGCTTTGGGTGGGGGCGAGGAAGAAGAACGACAGAAATTTCCATACTTCTAGGACCTGTTCCAGAGTATTCCAACTCTGGGGGAGTGCTCCAGGGGCTTTTCTACATAAGAGACCACTCACCTATGAGCAAATTGCATAAGCTTTAGCATTTTGATCTTATTCCCACCTTGGCTGTGCAGAGCTCTCTTTATTTCCTGACTTCCAGCCATGTTCCACATGTTGTAAAAGTAAAATATACAGAAAAGAACATCTTAGAAGAGCATGATGATGATAGTTAGGATAAAGTCTATTTTCTGGAGAATTTGAAGGGGCACACTGATAAATCATGGGAAATGATTTGATTGGAAAAACCAGTTCCGTCAAGTAATACAACTTCCAAATCAGTTTTTTAATAGATAGAAGGATCTGGAAGTGTGATTTAGCGAAAAAGAACACTAGACTTGGGGCAGAGTTCTTTGTTCAAACTAAAGACCTGCCATGCATTACTTGTGTGCCCTTAAATAAGTGATTTATCTACACTAATTTTTAGTTTCTCAAGTATAAATGGAAATAGAAATACTTGCTCTACCCATACAACAATATTGCTGTCAAGATAAAAAAAAAGTAATATATTTTCGAAGTGGCTTATAAACTGTAAAAGTATTAAAAGTGAGTGGACAGGGAATAAGGGAGAGGGAGCCTCAGGCTGCTACAGGAAGAAAGCTGAACAAGAACATGTGACATTTTCTCAATCAGCAGTTCCAGAAAGGGTCACCTGATCATGAGCTCCAGCAGACCATAAGGCATAACTTTTACCGCCATGCTGTGCCTTCTGTGTGGCTGACAGGGTCTTGGTGCTCCGGCTGGGTGTCAGACCTGAGCCTCTTAGTTGGGAGAGCTGAGTTCAGGACATTGAACCACCAGAGACCTCCTGGCCCCTCATAATATCAATCGGCAAGGCATGTCCCAGAGACCTCCATCTCAACACTAAGACCCACCTCCACTCAACAACCAGCAAGCTACAGTGCTGGACACCCTAAGCCAACCAAGTAGCAAGACAGGAACACAGCCTCCCCACCCATTAGCAGAGAGGCAACCTAAAATCATAATAAGGTCACAGACACCCCAAAACACACCACTGGACACAGACTTACCCACCAGAAAGACAACATCCAGCCTCATCCATCAGAACACAGGCAGCAGTCCCCTCCACTAGGAAGCCTACACAACCCACTGAACCAACCTTAGCCACTGGGGGCAGACATCAAAAACAACAGGAACTGTGAACCTGCAGCCTGCAAAAAGGAGACCCCAAATGCAGTAAGTTAAACTAAATGAGAAGACAGAGAAATACACAACAGATGAAGGAGAAAGGTAAAAACCTACCAGACCAAACAAATGAAGAGGAAATAGGCAGTAGACCTGAAAAAGAATTCAGACTAATGGTAGTAAAGATGATCCAAAATCTTGGAAATAGAATGGAAAAATACAAGAAATGTTTAACAAGGACCTAGAAGAACTAAAGAGCAAACAAACAATGATGAACAACACAATAAATGAAATTAAAAATTCTCTAGAAGGAATCAATAGCAGAATAACTGAGACAGAAGAACGGATAAGTGACCTAGAGATAAAATAGTGGAAATAACACAGAGCAGAATAAAGAAAAAAGAAGGAAAAGAATTGAGGACAGCCTAAGAGACATCTGGGACAACACTAAGTGCACCAACATTCGAATTATAGGGATCCCAAAGAAGAAGAGAAAAAGAAAGGGATGAAGAAAATATTTGAAGAGATTATAGTTGAAAACTTCCCTAAATAGGAAAGGAAATAGTCAAGTCCAGGAAGCACAGAGAGTCCCATAGAGGAAAAATCCAAGGAGAAACATGCCAAGACACATATTAATCAAACTATCAAAAATTAAATACAAAGAAAAAATATGAAAAGCAGCAAGAGAAAAGGAACAAAGAACATGCATACATAAGGGAATAACAAGGGAATCCCCATAAGGTTAACAGCTGATTTCTCAGCAGAAATTCTGCAAGCCAGAAGGAAGTGGCAGGACATATTTAAAGTGATGAAAGGGAAAAACCTATGACCAAGATTACTCTACCCAGCAAGAATCTCATTCAGATTTGACAGAGAAATTAAAATCTTTACTGATAAGGAAAAGCTAACAGAATTCAGCAACACCAAACCAGCATTACAACAAATGCTAAAGGAACTTCTCTAGGCAGGAAACACAAGAGAAGGAAAGGACCTACAATAACAAACCCGAAACAATTACAAAAATGGTAATAGGAACATACATATAGATTATTACCTTAAATGTAAATGGATTAAATGCTCCAACCACAAGACATAGACTGGCTGAATGGATACAAAAACAAGACCCATATATATGCTGTCTACAAGAGACCCACTTCAGACCTAGGGACACATACGGACTGAAAGTGAGGGGATGGAAAAAGATATTCCATGCAAATGGAAATCAAAAGAAAGCTGGAGTAGCAATTCTCATATCAGACAAAATAGACTTTAAAATAAAGACTATTAGAAGAGACAAAGAAGGACCCTACATAATGATCAAGGTATCAATCCAAGAAGAAGATATAACAATTGTAAATGTTTATGAACCCAACATAGGAGCACCTCAATACATAAGGCAAATGCTAACAGCCATAAAATGGGAAATCAACAGTAACACAATCAGGTGGGGGACTTTAACACCCCACTTTCACCAATGGACAGATCATCCAAAATGAAAATAAATAAGGAAACACAAGCATTAAATGACACATTAAACAAGATGGACTTAATTGATATTTATAGGACATTCCATCCAAAAACAACAGAATACACATTTTTCTCAAGTGCTCATGGAACATTCTCCAGGATAGATCATATACTGGGTCACAAATCAAGCTTGGCAAATTTAAGAAAATTGAAATAGTATCAAGTACCTTTTCTGACCACAACGCTGTGACACTAGATATCAATTACAGGAAAAAATCTGTAAAAAATACAAACACATGGAGGCTAAACAATACACTACTTAGTAACCAAGAGATCACTGAAGAAATCAAAGAGGTAATCAAAAATACCTAGAAACAAATGACAATGAAAACATGACGACCCCAAACCTATGGAATGCAGCAAAAGCAGTTCTAATAGGGAAGTTTATGGCAATACAATCCTAGCTCAAGAAAGAAGAAACATCTCAAATAAACAATCTAACCTTACACCTAAAGCAATTACAGAAAGAAGAACAAAAAAACCCCAAAGTTAGCAGAAGGAAAGAAATCATAAAGATCAGAGAAGAAATAAATGAAAAAGAAATGAAGGAAACGATAGCAAAGATCAATAAAACTAAAAGCTGGTTCTTTGAAAAGATAAACCACATTGATAAACCGTTAGCCAGATTCATCAAGAAAAAAAAGAGAGAAGACTCAAATCAATAGAATTAGAAATGAAAAAGGAGAAGTAACAACTGATACTGCAGAAATACAACAGATCATGAGAGATTACTACAAGCAACTCTATGCCAATAAAATGGACAACCTGGAAGAAATGGACAAATTCTTAGAAAAGCACAACCTTCCAAGACTGAACCATGAAGAAATAGAAAATATAAACAGACCAATCACAAGCATTGAAATTGAGACTGTGATTAAAAAATCTTCCAACAGGGCTTCCCTGGTGGCGCAGTGGTTGGGAGTCCGCCTGCCAGTGCAGGGGACGCGGGTTCGTGCTCCGATCCGGGAAGATCCCATGTGCCGCGGAGCGGCTGGGCCCGTGAGCCATGGCCGCTGAGCCTGTGCGTCGTGAGCCTGTGCTCCACAACGGGAGAGGCCGCAGCAGTGAGAGGCCCGCATACCGCAAAAAACAAAAAAACAAAAAACAAAAACAACAACAACAACAAAAATCTTCCAACAGACAAAAGCCCAATACGAGATGGCTTCACAGGCGAATTCTATCAAACATTTAAAGAAGAGCTAACACCTATTCTTCTCAAACTCTTCCAAAGTATAGCAGAGGGAGGAACACTCCCAAACTCATTCTACGAGGCCACCATCACCCTGATACCAAAACCAGACAAATATGTCACAAAGAAAGAAAACTATAGGCCAATATTACCGATGACCATAGATACAAAAATCCTCAACAAAATACTAGCAGACAGAATCCAACTGCACATTAAAAGGATCATACACCACGATTCAGTGGTGTTTATCCCAGGAATGCAAGGATTCTTCAATATATGCAAATCAATCAATGTGATACACCATATTAACAAATTGAAGGAGAAAAACCATACAATCATCTCAATAGATGCAGAAAAAGCTTCGACAAAATTCAACACCCATTTATCATAAAAACCCTCCAGAAAGTAGGCATAGAGGGAACTTACCTCAACATAATAAAGGGCATATTTGACAAACCCACAGCCAACATCGTTCTCAATGGTCAAAAACTGAAACCATTTCCTCTAAGATCAGGAACAAGAAAAGGTTGCCCACTCTCACCAGTATCATTCACCATAGGTTTTGAAGTTTTAGCCATGACAATCAGAGAAGAAAAAGAAATAAAAGGAATACAAATTGGAAAAGAAGAAATAAAACTGTCACTGTTAGCAGATGACATGATACTATACATAGAGAATCCTAAAGATGCCACCAGAAAAATACTAGAGCTAATCAATGAATTTGGTAAAGTAGCAGGATACAAAATTAATGCACAGAAATCTCTTGTCTTTCTGTGCACTAATGATGAAAAATCTGAAAGAGAAATTAAGGAAACACTCCCATTTACCATTGCGACAAAAAGAATAAAATACCTAGGAGTAAACCTACCTAAGGAGACAAAAGACCTCTATGCCGAAAACTATAAAACACTGATGAAAGAAATTAAAGATGATACAAATAGATGGAGAGATATATCACATTCTTGGATTGGAAGAATCAACATTGTGAAAATGACTATTCTACCCAAGACAATCTACAGGTTCAATGCAATCCCTATCAAACTACCAATGGCATTTTTCATAGAACTAGAACAGAAAGTTTCACAATTTGTATGGAAACACAGAAGACCCCAAATTGCCAAAGCAATGTTGAGAAAGAAAAATGGAGCTGGAGGAATCAGGCTTCTTGACTTCAGACTATACCATAAAGCTACAGTAATCAAGACAGTATGGTACTGGCACAAAAACAGAAATATAGATCAATGGAACAGGCCAGAAAGCCCAGAGATAAATCCACGCACATATGGTCACCTTATGTTTGATACAGGAGGCAAGAGTATACAATGGAGAAAGACAGCCTCTGCAATAAGTGGTGCTTGGAAAACTAGACAGCTACATTAAAAGAATGAAATTAGAACACTCCCTAACACCATACACAAAAATGAACTCAAAATGGATTAAAGACCTAAATGTAAGGCCAGACACTCTAAAGCTCTCAGAGGAAAACATAGGCAGAACAGTCTATGACATAAATCACAGCAAGATCCTTTTGGACCCACGTCCTAGGGAAATGGAAATAAAAACAAAAATAAACAAATGGGACCTAATGAAATTTAAAAGCTTTTGCACAGCTAGGGAAACCATAAATAATATGAAAAGCCAACCCTCAGAATGGGAGAAAATATTTGCAAAAGAAGTAACCAACAAAGGATTAATCTCCAAAATATACAAGCAGCTCGTGCAGCTCAATATCAAAAAACAAACAACCCAATTAAAAAATGGGTAGAAGACCTAAATAGACACTTCTCCAAAGAAGACATACAGATCGCCAATAAACACATGAAAGGATGCTCAACATCACTAATCATTAGAGAAATGCAAATCAAAACTACAACGAGGTATCACCTCACACTGGTCAGAATGACCATCATCAAAAAATCTACAAACAGTAAATGCTGGAGAGGGCGTGGAGAAAAGGGAATGTAAATTGATACATACAGCCACAATGGAGAACAGTATGGAGGTTCCTTAAAAACTAAAAATATAACTACCATATAACCCAGCAATCCCACTACAGGGCATATACCCTGAGAAAACCATAATTCAAAAAGAGTCATGTACCACAATGTTCGTTACAGCTCTATTTACAATAGCCAGGACATGGAAGCAACCTAAGTGTTCATCGACAGATGAATGGATAAAGAAGGTGTGGCACATATATACAATGGAATATTACTCAGCCATAAAAAGAAACAAAATTGAGTTATTTGTAGTGAGGTGGTTGGACCTAGAGACTCTCATACAGAGTAAAGTAAGTCAGAAAGAGAAAAACAAATACAATATGCTAACACATATATATGGAATCTAAAAAAATGGTTCTGAAGAACCCAGGGGCAGGATAGGAATAAAGACGCAGACGTAGAGAATGGACTTGAGGACACGGGGAGGGGGAAGGGTAAGCTGGGACGAAGTGAGACAGTGGCATTGACATATATACATGACCAAATATACAATAGATAGCTAGTGGGAAGCAGCCGCATTGCACAGGGAGATCAGCTCAGTGCTTTTTGACCACCTAGAGGGATGGGCTAGGGAGGTTGGGAGGGAGAAGCTAGAGGGAGGGGATATGGGGATATATGTATACATATAGCTGGTTCACTTTATTATACAGCAGAAACTAACACACCATTGTAAAGCATTATACTCCAATAAAGATGTGAAAAAAATTAAAATATTAAATTTTTTTAAAAAGTGAGTGGACTGTCTAGCTAAACACCATCTGTCATGAACAAAGCATCTGTCCACAAGTTTTTTGTGACTCAAGCCTATCATAGCCTGCATGGCAGTTTCCCTAAATTTCCTGATGATACACAGCACCTAGAACAGTGCTTTTCAATTATTGATTGACATGAATCATGTTAAGATGCATTGTTAAATGCACAGTCAGATTCGGAAGGCTTTGGTTCAGATGGAGATTTTGCAGTTCTAACAAGCTTTCAGATGATGCAACTGACCTGGGGGCAGTTTGCTAATCTCCTATTTGTATGAACTGCAACATCCCCAGGTTCCCCAGACCCACAGAATCAGAACCCACATTTAACAAAATGACCAGAAATTAGAATGCATTTTAAAGTCAGAGGCACTTTTATAGCTTATAATGATCCTCAAAGTTAGAAATGCAAATTCTCAAACACTACTCCACCCAGACTGCTGAGGTCTCAGACAAAACTGAGGAAGAGGTTTTTGGAAAATGAAAGAAAGGTGGTCCTTTTTCTAAAGTGGCAGAGAACTTGGCTGAATTATGTTTTAGTGTTTTGTAGAAAGTTAGAGCTTTTGAGCGATGAATTTAAATATTAGCAGAGGAGATTTCGAAGCAAAGTATTAAAAAGGTGCAGCTTGGGTCCTCCTTACTGCTTTAGTAAAATGTGAGAGAAAGATGAATCAAATAAATAATTGGTAAGCATAAAGGAACCAGAAGTTGAAGATTAGGAACATGCTAAGCCTATCCATATTGCTAAAAATTAAGGGGGAGGGGGGAGGCTTGTTTGAAAGACAGCATAGAGGTATGGCTGAACAACTTTTGGTAAAGAGACCATGGGTGTGACTCATGGATTATAATCAACCATCTCAGCAGAAGCTTGGAATAGAGATGCAATTATATCAGCAGTGATACTGCCAGTTTGGACCAAAGGAGAAGGTGGAACAGAATGAAGGAAGGCTGTCAGACTTCTTGGATTCTACAGGATGGAACCATAGAGTTATTTAGCTGTGAACATGTTTACCCTTTAAAAAAAAAGGGAAGAATGACCCCAAAGGTGATTCAGAGATCATCAGGGCCACCAACTCAGTTTCAACAGGCAGGATAGCCTCTGCCTGACATGAGGTTGTGACCCTTGCCTAGGGTCCACCTAGGCAGGGCCACCACCACAGTGGCTCCAGAAGGCAGGACATCAAACCAAAGAAGATTATTCTCAAGATTTAAGATCTAATGGAATTTGCCTTGTTAGGTTTTGGACTTGCTTGGGATCCATCATCCCTTCTTTCTTTCCTATTTCTCTCTTTTGGATGAAGAATGTCTATCTTATGCCTGTCCCATCATTGTATTTTGGAAACACATAACTTGTCTGGTTTCTTAGGTTCACAGCTGGAGAGGAAGTTTGCCTTAGGATGAATCATACCTCTAGTCTCACTCATATCTGATTTAAATGCTATTTCGATGACACTTCAGACTTTACAGTTGATGCTGGAATGAGTTAAGACTGGCGGCTGTTGGGATGGAATAAATGTGTGCTGCACGCAATAAGGATGTTAATTTTGGGATGCCAGGGGCAGAATGCTGTGGACTGAATTGTGTCGCCCCAAATTCGTCTGTGATGTCAGTGTGACTGTGTTTGAAGATAAGGTAAAGAGGTAATTAAGATTAAATGAGGTTGTAAGAGTGGAGCCCTAATCTGATAAGATTGATGGTTTTATAAGATAAGGAAGATATGCCCACACCTCGAGGCCTATGCACTCAGGAAAGGCCATGTAAGAACACAATGAAAAGTCAGCTGTCTAAAAGCCAGGAAGCAGGCCCTCACCAGAAATAGCGTGTAATATGACCACATTTTACATTTAGAAAATAGTGGATTAGAGGAGGAAAAAAACATTCAAGTAGACCAAAGAGGTTGTTATAGCCTGGGTGAGATATGATGGTGGCTTAGACTAGGGTGTTGATATTGATGGTGGTAAAGCTGTAGAGAAGTGGATAGACTCAAGGGATATTTAGGAGGAAAAATCGATAAAATTTAGTGATGGATTAAATGTGGAGTTGGGAGACAGGGATTGCCAAGGATGTACTCCTGGCTATTGGCTTGTTCAACTGGATAAATGATGGTGCCACTCACTGAGATAAGGAAATATTAGAAGAGGACCAGGATTATGGAGGAAAGAAATTCCCATTTAAATTCTGTGCCTTTTAGGATACATATAACATATGCAAGTAATACAAATGAACTCTGACTATTTAAGCGCAAGAAAATGGAGAAGAAATGTTATCAAGAGCTCACTAAACCAAAAAATGCTGGACCACAAGCCCTGGAAACCAGGCAGGAATCAAAGCAGTCCAGAAGTCCAAGAATCAGGGGCCATAACAAGTATCTTTTGACAAGAATCATCCGACCAGAACACCCTGACACTGCAAGAATTATGCCATTATACTACCAAAGATGAGTCCTCATCCTATCTTTATTTATGTCCTCCATATTCAAGCTTACAATCCAAGGTATCAGTGTCTAATTGGCTAGGTCATATGCCCAAGCCTGTCTTCCAAGGGCAGACAAAGACAGGAGCTAGGATCTTCAGTATCAGTAGTGGGAGGTAAAGCACTTATCCTTTCCAAGACTATATTCACTGGGGAATGCCCCAAATAGAAATATGGTTAAATATGAGACAGAAATAAAATGAAAAATGTATGGTCCACACCTTTGGCAGACAAACATTTATTAATATCCTTCTTCCCAAAATTACACTTCCCCCACAATTGTTCTTCCTAATATAATGCATTACTTGTACCACAAAAACACACTCCTTTTCCAAATGAAGACAGTCCCAAATCTCATGAGTTACTCTATCCAGCCACAAGTCTACAAACTCTGGGTAATGTCCCTTCCTCCTCTAGTTTCATTGTGATATGTATTCTGTAGCCTAAAAGATAAATTTTAGAGTTAACCACCACTAATAAGCCATATGTATTATACCCTAGTGTAGAGTGTAGAGAAAATAACTCCACCAGACCTGCAGTTTGGGGCTAGAGAAATAAAAAGTGACCTTAACTGGTTATTCTTCTGTTTCAACCCCGAGGATTCCATGACCAATTAGTCACTGGCAAAGATCCCTACAGTCAGCCCATTTCATTCCTTGCTGCCATTACAGAAACCAGACCCACCATTCCTCCAGTGGTGACTACCTATCTGTTTTCTGCCACCTTAGGGACTCAATGTTCCTACTGAAATCAGGAAACCCATTTCTATTTCAGCTTCTGCCACAGCCTCCAGAGAACAACCACTATACCACTTTTGTAATATACCAGAGCTTCAATCACAATGGATGTCTCAAAATCCTAGTGAGTAGAATGTCTTCAGGGCCTGCTGAAGGAACATAGTTATTGGATGAGTGGACAAGACACCTATAATAAATCAAATCCAGTATTCCAAACTCCCAATTCTTTGTATTATTTTCTTTATATTATTCTAAGACATTTCTGACATCTCAGGTTCATTTGTAAGTCTAGGATAGTGTTAACCAGCCCAGCTTTTTACCCTCACATGCCATCAGGAATCTCTGGCAAGTGAACTCATATCAGTAAATTCTGTTTAATCTAAAATATATTTCTCCATCTTTGGTTATACACCTTAAATTTCTATCCTTATATATGTTTTCCAAATTACTGCTAATATAAATTGGTGAAGTCCCACAATCTTGTGTGTGGTGCTTCATACTGTTTGTTCGTTTGTTTGTTTTAAATTAATTTTTATTGGAGTATAGTTGATTTACAATGTTGTGTTAGTTTCTGCTGTACAGCAAAGTGAATCAGTTATACATATACATATATCCACTCTTTTTTAGGTTCTTTCCCCATAGAGGTCATTACAGAGTATTGAATAGAGTTCCCTGTGCTATACAGTAGGTCCTTATTAGTTATCTATTTTATATATAGTAGTGTGTATATGTCAGTACCAATCTCCCAATTTATCCCTCCCCCTACCTTCCCACTTGGTAACCGTAAGTTTGTGTTCTACAACTGTGACTCTATTTCTGTTTTGTAAATAAGCTCATTTGTACCATTTTTTTAGATTCCACATATAAACGATATCATATGACCCACAATCTTTTGATGTCTAAGCCTTCTCCTCCCAGATTTCACTTTTATAACTGGTTCCCTGGGGCTTTCTGGGTTTTAACTCTGGATACAAGTCTGCAAATAATTCTAGTTCCCACTAGCAGTATAACCGCCTCATTCAAGGGACTAGTAGTCACACATTGATTCCATGAATCCTCTGTATCCTTCTAATAAGCCCCTCCACTCTCCTTTATTGTTGGCTGAAGGAAACCAGTATTGCTTTCTGTTATTTGCAATCAAAAGCATCTTAACTAATAAAAGAATTTTGAACCAGGAAGTAGGGCGTTACAGAAAACGATGAAAGCCTTTTTAATATTATAGGAAGATAATCCAGAAGTTCGTGGTATACAATGACCAAAAAGTAATAAATTATCATCTTTGGTCACCTGCAGGAAGTACCCAATAGGGGTAAAGATCTGGGGGACAATGTTGCCACCACCAGTGAAGGATTCAACAAATTCAGTGACCATGGGTGGAAGTTAGTGCTTTTGACAGCATTAGAAGTCTTGAAGAAAGAGATGACTAAATTCAAATACTTAAAGTTTTGGCTCACAGTATGAATTAAAACCTAGGAAATTCCAGTGACTATTCTGGAAGTGACTATTCTAGTTCTGACTAACAAAACCTCTCATCTCTGGCAAAACCTAAGCCAAAATGAGACTTTCACCACTTCCAGCATGAATTCTTTTGGGGTTTGCTATATTTCAATGTCAATCTATCCCACTCCAGTGTCAATCTATCTAGGTTTCATATGAAAATAAGAGTTGATTGTTCACAAGTGGTACCGAAAGAATTTGGATTACAACATAGAAAAGAACCTCCCCCAAATGCACCTTTGTCCTCAGAAGCAATCCCCACTTTTCTGACTGATCAGGCTTAGAAAATAGATAAGAACTGAGGTCACTTCAGAGGTCCTAGAACCACAAAGGACTGTGAACAGGAGGAACTATCTGGCCAGAACATCAAAACCACTGCAGCAGAATACCATTATTGCCATCTAAGCTAGGGTCTAGAAGCCTATTGTTTGAGCAGGGCTCACAGATTTGTGAGTTCATGGTTCTCACCAAACTAGTGTTTGTTTATGTATTTATTTATTATTATTGTTATTATTATATATATATTTGCCGTACCACACGGCATGCAGGATCTTAGTTCCCAGACCAGGGATCAAACCCGTGCCCCCTGCAGTGGAAACACAGAGTCTTAACCACTGGACCTCCAGGGAAGTCCCCAAACCAGTGTCTATTTAGATAAATTTTGCTGTGGGTCCCCTATATAAAAACCAGACGAGGTTTTCCTTTCATCTTGTTCTAAGTGCTGAGAGTGTGGCTCTGTGACCAGTGAGAATATTCTCTCTGGGCTCCACCATTCGGAATGTCGTGTACCAGTGTGCATCTGGTGGCCGGTTGAATAGACTGGGATTCTGAGACACAAGGTCACAAGCAGCCTTCTCTTTGTCTGGTTATGCTAGCTCTCAGGGGAGTTTGTCATAAGGGGTCCCAGTCCATAGGGGCGTTTGCCATCTCAACGTTTGTTGCTTTGTTAGTACTGGAAAAGTCTCATCCCACTAGGACCTGCCTGGTATCAAAGATTAGCCGATGTGTAACTGGAGGTGTTTCCCATTCCCATGAGAGACTGGAGTCACCATTTTCACTACACAGTTCCTACTGCTCCTGAGAACAAAGGTCTTTGCTTTCTTAGGCTAACTCTGAGAGTAAACTTTCTGGATGTTGTAAGGGCTGCATTTTTTGCACCCTCTTTGGGGGTACCTGGTACCTCTTGCATCCTTGGTTAAACTATAAAGAGGCTTATTAGTTTGAGTTGCTATTGAGATTAACATAAGATCCTATTGTCAACGGCTAAATGATGGATCCTTTGATTATATTTGAAAGAGAGAACAAATTTTTTTAGGGAGCTCTCATCCTAAACAATTGTCTTGATGATATCTGAAGAAAGACCAAGTTGAAAAATGAATACAAAGGAATATAACACTAGCCTGAGAGACTCCCTTAACAAGATGAAATAATAGAAATTAAAATTAAAACAAAAATTAGGGCTTCCCTGGTGGCGCAGTGGTTGAGAGTCCGCCTGCTGATGCAGGGGACACGGGTTCATGCCCCGGTTTGGGAAGATCCCACATGCCGCGGAGAGGCTGGGCCTGTGAGCCATGGCCGCTGAGCCTGCATCTACGGAGCCTGTGCTCCGCAACGGGAGAGGCCACAGCAGTGAGAGGCCCGCGTACGACATACACACAAAAAAATTAAAACAAAAATTAAAGTCCACATCCAATGTAAATCCCCCATTTCCTCTACTAGTTCCCTTAACTCCCCAAATCCTCCACCTTCCTCAGAAAATTTCTTAAGCATCCAACTACTTATTTTAACTTTCCTTCTCCTACAAGATTTACAGAGAGCATTCTAGTCTCAAGGCCCAGTGTATATAAGTTACTCAGGTAAATGCTGGAAGCCAGTAGGTGAATTTAGCAGAAGCACCCAAGACAGACAATAAAACTTGCTTTGCTGTCTCTTAAAAACTCCTCCTACTTTCCAGGGCTCTATAATCAGGCTCTGCCAGCTTCAGGCCTTCCCAAGCAATGTCCTTCACAGATATGACTTAGGTGCCCCCCCCAACCCGCCCTCCGCAAAGAGTTCATGTTGCCTAGACAACAACAAGTCTTTTGAATTATAAAGCCCTTTTACCTCCACTTTCAGAAGATCCTACCAAATTTAAAGAGTAATTAAAAAGATTAATAGCCATTTACAACCCCACGCACAGGGACCTTGTTTGGCTACTAAGGGGTATTCTTCCCACCCATGATTATACTGTAGTTATCAGACAAGCCAGATGGCCCCCTGGAAAACACTCTCCTCACAGAGGAAACAGATGGCCCAAAATTCTCCCAGGCCCTCCTGCAAATGATCAGGAAATGGCTTAACTGGAAGCTGATATTCAAGGACAAATAGAAACATTGGCAGAGGTTTTCTGCTCTAAGGTGAATTAGTTTAAGGTTAAACTGTGCACTCAAAAAGAAGAGCGTCCAAACACCTTTGCTGAATGCTCTGTACAAACTTTTCAAAGGCATACTGCACTAAACCCTAAAGCTCCAGAACCTAGAAATCCTCTAATTTCCACCTTGGTAGGAAATTTTCTCCCTGATATAAGATGACAAATTCAAAATAGTGTGGCTAGGTGGGCTAATCAACCTCTAAGTATTATAATAAAAGCAGCTACCCAATTCTTTGAAGGTAGATTGCAAGAGTACAACAGAAAAAAAGGGAGTTAAAGTCAATAATTCTTGATTTGCCACTGGAATCTTTTGAGAAACAAAAGCATAACTCTGAGAGCAACTCCAACTCCACTCATACCTCTTCCTACTTGCCTTCAGACATTTGCAGATGTAAAAATTGGGACATTGAAAGTACAATTGTCCCGCACAGAAGAAAAAAAAAGAAAAAATGTAAATAGTAATTGCCCTAGACTTCTGATATAAACAGACTCCAAAACTCCTAGGAAAACACTTACATTCTTTCCCTATCCCATGAAGTTATAAATCTTACCAAGTCTTTGAAATAGTAACACCTCAGGAAATAAGTAAAACACAGGCCCCAGTCGCCAGAGAGGCCTTTGAAAATACAGACTGCTATAGAAGCTCCCTTGCCCAAAATTGAGTCCACAGCCTCCATAACATTACTTGTCAAGGGCAAATATAAATCTTAAAAGCCTTCTTCCATAAATGTTAATAAAAAGCTTTAGCCATAGCTGATTCACTTCATTGTACAGCAGAAACTAACACAAAATTGTAAAGCAATTTTACTCCAATAAAAAACAAAGAGGTATAATTTGAATTCAATGGTTATTTATAAACTAGCGAGTTTTATATTGTTATACTTGATTCATACCTAAAATTTTAGAATAAAATTTTTAGATCTCTGTGTCTGTATGTTTATGCAGGTCTGTGTATGTACATTATAGGTATGGTGTTTTTCTACCTCCAGATGATATTGCCAATTAATTTGTAAAACAGCTGTATTTAACTGGCTTAAAATTAAGTGTTTATGAACAAAGTATTTCTAAAACTCAGAAATATAGAAACTAACGCAAATGTGTGTGTGTGTGCATGTTTTAAGTTTCTGTGATCTGGGACAACCTTTAGTAAATAGAAGCTAATTTAAGTTTGTTGGTTTAATTAAAATAGACATGTCTTCAGAGTTATCAACATTAAATACAATGCAGACATACAATTTTTATTCTACCCGAGTTTACTAGTCAAATAAGTTCATGTTATTTTTTACAAAATTTATCAGGAAGGAAAATAGCTTAGGGTGATGTCTGACTTTGTCCAATATCTCAAGAAGTTTTTAAATATAGTCTAAACATCATTGCTGGGAACAAATGATTTAGATATATATAAGTGAGATAAAAGTTTATAGGTGAACTTTTCAGCAATAATTATGTTTCCTAAAATTTTTTGGTAACTTGAAGCTTTACTAAGTTAAATGATGGGTATTTATTAAATATCTAGATCATTTCCAGATAAAATAAAATACTGAAACATTCATTACTGAATGTTTAACCACTTTTGGCTTCTTATTAAAGAGAAACTAAGATATTTGGATTTGTCAGTAATCGTGTTTTGTGCCACATTTTAAAAATATGTACGTGAGAAAGTATATGCTTCTAGGAATTATGAAATGTATTCATAAATTTGCCAGTTTTAAGAATGCTGATATAACAGTTCGCAATTTCTTACTTCTTAATTTTCACTAGATATTAAGGGTTTTAAGGGTTAAGAATTCTAATGTAATTAAAGCTATTAAAAAATATTAAGAGAGGACTTCCCTGGTGGCGCAGTGGTTGAGAGTCCGCCTGCCGATGCAGGGGACACGGGTTCGTGCCCCGGTCCGGGAAGATCCCACATGCCACGGAGCGGCTGGGCCCGTGAGCCATGGCCGCTGAACCTGTGCGTCCGGAGCCTGTGGTCCGCAATGGGAGAGGCCACAACAGTGAGAGGCCCGCGTACCGCAAAAAAAAAAAAAAATTAAGAGAAACAACTCTGTATGCAAAGCAAGTTAGTTGTGTGTTTTTGGTTAAGAACAGGTATGAGGTATGGAGATGCTTTTTTTTTTAATTTTTGCCTGCACCTGACGGCATGTGGGATCTTAGTTCCCTGACCAGAGATGGAACCCATGCCCCCTGCACTGGAAGGCACAGTCTTAACCACTGGACTGCCAGGGAAGTCCCTGGAGATGCATTTTTTTGTTAAGGGAAAAATAATTTTGTCCTAAAGTAAAGCTGGTTATTTCAGAATGGGAGAGAGGAGAATAAAGGACAAACTATGGACATAGAAAGTTAGGAAGAGAGAGAAAAAAAGAGACGGAAAAGAATCTTCTGTGGTCAAGTTGGCTAAAAATTAAATTGTTATTACAAGAGTTTTTAAAATAAGCTTTAATACCAATAATGTACTTACGTAAAACTACAAGTTAATTTTTTATATGCTAAAAGGATGTAGTTTTATTGAACTATTGGCTTACTCTTGAAAAGATATTGGGAAAGGTTTTTTTAAACCTTTTTAAGTAGTCTTTCTAGAAAGCAAAGATTTCGCGTTTTATCAAAGTAATTCACTGTGCATCGTTATCTTTTATATCAAGTCTTTGATTACTTAGGTAAACCAAGTTTTCTTGATATTAAAAGACCTAAGTTTGCTCAGGACTATGTAACCTTCTGTATTTGACTTTGAAATCTTCTATTTTCATTTGGTTAAATGGATAATTATGTATAGTTTCATAGTGATTTGTCATCCTTTTTAGTCAAATGTCCAAAACTTTTGATATATTTTTTTAACATCTTTATTGGAGTATAATTGCTTTACAATGGGGTGTTAGTTTCTGTTTTATAACAAAGTGCATCAGCTATACATATACATATATCCCTATATCACCTCTCTTTTGGGTCTCCCTCTCACCCTCCCTATCCCACCCCTCTAGGTGGTCACAAAGCACTGAGCTGATCTCCCTGTGCAATGCGGCTGCTTCCCACTAGCTATCTATTTTACATTTGGTAGTATGTATAAGTCCATGTCACTCTCTCACTTCGTCCCAGCTTACCCTTCCCCCTCCCCGTGTCCTCAAGTCCATTCTCTACATCTGTGTCTTTATTCCTGTCCTGCCCCTAGGTTCTTCAGAACCATTTTTTTTTATATATATTCCATATATATGTGTTAGCATATGGTATTTGTTTTTCTCTTTCTGACTTACTTCACTCTGTTTGACAGACTCTAGGTCCAACCACCTCACTACAAATAACTCAATTTTGTTTCTTTTTATGGCAGAGTAATATTCCATTGTATATATGGGCCACATCTTCTTTATCCATTCATCTGTCGATGGACACTTAGGTTGCTTCCATGTCCTGGCTATTGTAAATAGAGCTGCAATGAACATTGTGGTACATGACTCTTTTCGAATTATGGTTTTCTTAGGGTATATGCCCTGTAGTGGGATTGCTGGGTCATATGGTACAAAACTTTTGATATTTCTGACAAACTTTCCAAAATCAAATTCTAAGTGAAGTTTTGTGGGATTTTTGGTTTGTTTTTTTTTTAACCTGGAAGTACCTTGGGATTTTCCAGAGGGATACTGGAACATCTCAAAAGATTTGTTCTCTCTCCTCATGAAAGAGAAATTTAATTTGATTAGTCTTATTTGATATGTTAAATTACATGGGAAACATTGTCAAATAAGAAGATAATGCTAAGCCTTCTTTATGTTTTATTTGTATAGGTATGTCATAAGTGCTCCAGAAATTATACAAAATACTTCAAAATCCAATATGTCCCAGCATGATGTTATCACTTATAACTCTAATTACTATCTTAAAATATATGTCACAGAAATAACTAAAATTTCCTTGTCAAGAACCTTGTGATGAGCTCTCATCAGATCTTTAATCATGGGCATTTTAAAGTCTTCTGCATTTATTATTTTACTCTGATGCTTTTGCAAAAGTGTTTCATCTTCAGAGATATTCATGGAAAGGACTCTGACAAGTACTGATAACTTTCAGATCATACCACTGAATTGGGTAAGAATTTACAAAACTCTAATGGAGAAACTAACAGCTTCATAAAACTGCTAACAAAAGATCAAGATCAACAAGAAATAATTACATGGGACTGAATGAACTGATAAGGATGATAATAATTTTCATGACTTTTTTTTTTTTTTTTTTGCGGTACACGGGCCTCTCACTGTTGTGGCCTCTCCCGTTGCGGAGCACAGGCTTCGGACGCGCAGGCTCAGCGGCCATGGCTCACGGGCCCAGCCGCTCCACGGCATGTGGGTTCTTCCCGGACCGGGGCACAAACCCATGTCCCCGGCATTGGCAGGCGGACTCTCAACCACTGCGCCACCAGGGAAGCCCCTTCATGATTTTTTTGTTTGAAAAGTTGTTGGTTCTTTTATGTTTTATTTTCTCAGATTTAAGAAAATATATATATTTTTTTCTCTCAAGCTACCCCTAACTTAAAGCAGTTTGGTAAAGTATACCCTGTGAACAAAGATAAAGCAATTACTTTTTCTCCCTATGTGATCCCTCTAGAATTTGAAAACTCTCAGTGAGCATTCTTATTTTCATGGCAATACAGTTATTTCCATAACTTCAATAAGAATCTGTTCTCCTTGTAACAGGACACAATTGAAAACATTAGTTATATTGCCGAGGCTTTGACCGGAATGTCATACTTAAGAGAGATGTGCATAGACTCGAATTTGACCAGACAGCTTTAAGAAATTAAGATTGAGTTTATGGAGTCAATAAACCCACTTGGGAAAACAACCTGGTATCTTGCCTACAGGGTTCCTAGCAGCCTTACCAGGTGGAGTAAGGAAGGTCACTTCCCAGCAATTGCAGGAACCTCAGGATTTGGGGTGACTCAAGAAGAGAGGAATGTACCCAAATCTATAGGTATTGCAGGCAAAGTCTAATGGCAAGTTCTTACCTTGCTTTCCTAACCTCAAGAGGTTTTTTAGAGTTCTGTCTGAGTACTTTTATGAAAAGTTTCAGCAAAGCAGATTTGGAAGAGCCTATATGATCATTCACCATTCTTGCTGCACGTATGTAAGCAAGCAGGTCAAGTTTATTAAACTAGACTTAATTTGCAAACAAATTAGTCTTATTGTGGTTATCTTTGATAGAAATGGGGGTGATTATAGGGAGAAAAATATGTTTCAGTAATATATCTTTGTGGATATCAAATTTCAGTGCTATTAATTGTCATTGCGGTTTTGTTTCCTACTTGCAAACGGGACTGAATCCTGAATTCCAGTTTTCTCCAATATCTGGCTACAACTCTCCAAACTAATATTTCCAATTTTTCTCCCACCCTTCTGACTTGAAATCATTGAGAACTAAAACTGCATTTTTTTCCTGATGTCATGCAAGCTAAAATAGGACCACTTGATATAAACTTCAGAAACATCACCATAACAGCTCATATATGGACAATCTTTGCATCTGCTATTGTGTGGACCACTCAGATCATTAAATATATTCAATCCACAAACCAGGAAAATTTATCAAATTACCACTGCTTGCCCTCATCTATCTGAAGATGCTTCGAGCTTGATATCTAGAAATTCTTCCTTACTGGCTGTCTGCAGAACTTAGAAACTAGATGTATGGTCTACTCCAATCATTAATTATTGTTTTTCTTTTGTTTCCATAGAAATGTCTCTTATCAAATACCTGAGAGCTAGCATAATATAGGCCTAATTTTGGGATCCCATTTGCATCACCAGTTCCTGAAATGAGTTTATCTGAACCAACCTATTGTTAGGAATAGGAGACTGGTTCAATGAGATGGAACAATCTACCAACTCAACTTCTGGAGAGTGAAACTTCTTAGGAAAGTTTCAAAGGCAGGACTGAGGGTGAGCAAAATAGGCTACCTCAGAATATGCCACTTTGGCGTGTTGATTAGTTTTAAAGTTACTTAAGAAACAGCCAGTGCAAGAATAATACTGACCCTCTTTGTCCCCCTGAATGCAGAAAATAAGTCTCTCATATGAAGGTGTCCTCCCTATACCAGCATGTAAAGGCATTCTTACCACCAGAGATAGGAAATTCAAGGCCGAGAAGGCTGTATAAACAAACTTTATTACTTCTTTATTAATTTGCAAACCCAAGCCCAAACCCCTTTGTTTTGTCAAATCTTCACAAATAATAGTTTCTTTATCTAGAAGGTATAAAAGCTGCCTGAATTGGTTACTTCTTTGAGTCTCATATTTTATGAACTCCCATAAATATGAAATTAAATTTGTTTTTCTCCTGTTAATCTTTCTCATGTCAATTTAGCTATTCAACCAGCCAAAGAACCTAGAAGGGAATAGTTTTCCTCTTCTACATAAGATATGTACAAAGGCATTATTGTGGTAAAAATTTTAAGTTTTTTTTCTTTTTGTTGCCCATACCTTCTAAATTTTCTATAATATATACGTATTATGTTTGTGATAAGCTTATAAAACTATAAAAATGCAAAAGGTAAAAAACAAGAGGAGAAAACATAAGGTTAATGGGTATATATGAATACTATATGAAAGCAGAAAAATATAAAATTTCTCAGGATGTCTGGTTTTTATTGTTTATTGAAGGCATGCAAAATATTATTTTCTATTTTGGTAGAATTAACTGAACATAGAAGAGTCAGTTGTAGATTCTACTATAAATTTTATAATATAGTCTATTAAATACTTCTGATTTATTTAAAAAATAGAATAGTAGTCAATTGTTCAAAATATTTCAACTTTTTGAAATATTAAGTTAAATATCTTGGAGATAGAAGATAGAAAAAAGAAAGAAAAGATGAAAGAAAGAAAGAAATGATATAATAGATATAAAATATTATCCCTTTAGTCTTATCAAAGATCATTGTGTTGGAATTCTGATGCTAGATTCTCCAAGTGCTTAATAATTATTATTATTAATTAATATTAATATATAATGTTATTGTGTTAATAATTAATATTATTAATAGTTGTTATAATACCTTATAGTTGTAGAGCATCCTCTGATATATATATACGGTATCTAATTTGATCATCACAACAACCCTTTCAATTAGGAGTCCCCATTATTTACAGGAAAAAAATGGAAGCTGAGTGTTTGAAAATCCACAGAAATCAGAGCTAGTTTTAAAAACAGGTCTTCTGATTCCTAATCCAACTCTCTTGCCCCTGCATCATTTTGCTTAGTATAAGGTGCTTACTCTAAGCAGTTAACTTCTCCTGGAAACATTTTGGTCACTACAGTTCTGTGAGGTACAGTTAATTTAATAGTAATTTTCCACACACACAAAAGTTATGAATGATATTACTTGTCCATGTTTTATTTAATAGGAAAGAGTGTAGAAGTGATACATAATTTTAAAACATTCCTTTGGTTTGACTACTCAATAAAAATATATATTTCTCAAGCTGAGAATTTGTAGCATTTTCCTCTGTGTTCTTAAAAATCTTTTTTGACTTTATGCTCTCTACTTACTACTTTTCAGACTTAAATATTTAATAATACCATTTTGTATGATGTCAACTTCATCTTGTTATTTTTACCATTTTTTGCTTAAGGTATTCCATTGTTCTTAAGAAAGATTCTTATAAATGAGTTCTGAAAGGAAAACATTCTTTTAGTAATAGCTTTACTCAAATATAGTTCACATACCATAAAAACCACCCATTTAGTGTGTACAGTTGTAGTATATTCACAGAGTCATGCAACTATCATCACAATCAATATCATCACATTTTTATTACACCCCCAAAAGAAACCTTGTACCCTTCAGCAGTGACCCTTCTTTCCCCTAGGACCCCAGACCAAGGCAATCACTAATATACTTTCTGTCCCTGTGTATTTACCCATTCTAGACATTTCTATATGTAGTCTTTTGTGACTGGCATCTTTAACTTAGCATAAAGTTTTTAAGGTTTATCCATGTCATAATACATGTCAGCACTTCATTCCTTTTTATTGCTGAATCATATTCCATTGTATGGATATTCCACATTTTATCAGTTGATGGACATTTATGTTGTTTCCTCCTTTGGCTACTGTGAATAATGCTGCTATGTATTATGAATATTGCTATTATGAAAAGTCATATACAGATTTTTATGTACACAGATATTTTCATTTCTCTTGCGTATATACCTAGTACTGGAATTGCTGGGTTATATGGTAACTCTATATTTACCCTTTTAAAAAACTGCTGAAATGTATTCCAAAGCAGCTGCACTATTTTACATTCCCACCAGCAGTGTATGTGATTTAAAACTTTTTTTTTAAGGAGAGGGAAATAATGAAACTATACACACAATAAAATGTACTTAATGGCACATTATGTATAGCTTATTAATTAATTGAAAAGTATCACAAATTTACATTTCCTAGCTTTCTTCTTATAGTAATTTATTCTATCCTATAAACAGCTGTGGAATAAAAGAAAATAGCTCTACAGTTACTTAAGTAAACTAAATTCTTACTTTTAGAAACACTGAAATTAATTTCTTGATAGAGATATATATGGACTTTAAGAATTTTTTTAATGAATGGCACTTTTAGGCACTTGATATTTTCATTTCTTGCTGGGTACTGTTCAAGATATGATATATCATAATAGTCAAATGCATTATACCCATTTAATATTTGGGAGAAACTGGAGAACCTAATGATCTCAGCAGATGCTCAAAAGCTGTTTATAATCTAAGAGCCAGAGTAAGTATCTCAAACTCAACACATTTTAAGCCTAGTAGTTTGGAGAAACCCTATATGAGACCCAGCTAGTTCCAGACCATTAAGTCTAACAGATATATGGGTCACTGGTTTGGAATTCTTCCCTTCTCTTTTCCTATGTTAATTTCAGTATGTCCCTCCCATTCCCACAGTCCAGACCGGTATTAATTATACCAAACAATTAGACTACCAAACATTCAGTAGATATAATTTGTTCAGGTACTATCTGCAACACAGATCTGCTTTTACCTTAGCCCCTAAATGAAACTGTATATTGCAGGGGAATGCTTCAAGTGAACTTGAAAATACTTTCTGTGGACAAAGAACCACAAGTGAATTCCTATTCATTTACAGAGACCCAGGGCTGAGAAAAAGTTGTGCCCTGGAGGACAGTATGAAGGACCAAACATGTAGTGCAATAAAATTGGGAAGCCAAGTGCTATTTTGTCATAGTTGTAGAGAGTTTCTCCAAAATAGGAACAAGCACATGTGCTTTCATTTCACTTTATTTCGTGAAAAAATTTTCAATTGGGCAGAATAATGTATCATAATTTTTCTCTTTTTCTGAATTCATTTGGTTTTTCTGGAAAAGCATGTGATCTTTATGGGACAGAGAATGGAGAGAAAAAATACTTTTTTTTTTAAAGAAAAGGCTATTTTTAAAAAATGAATCTAATGAATTTAAAATTAAGAAAAATTTTGTCTCTTTCTCTGGTCATAGGGAAAAAACTTTTTCCTTTAGTTTCACTCAGTTGAGATAGTATACTCTCTTCAAGTCATAAAATTCAAACATTTTATATACAAGGGCTCCGAAAGGTCATTGTTGGCATTCTCTGCCCAGCCTTTCTGCCCTGAATTCTTCTTTTCCTGATTCTTCAAGCACTGAGCAGTAGTATCATTCTCACATGGAGACTTTGCCATCACTCACATTTTCTCAAGGCTTTAGGAAATATAAAGTTGATTGTTTGGTAAACTTTTTGGTCCTATTTATATAAAGAGTGGGGAAACATTGTAGCACGTTCTCCCTACCAAACCTGGGGCTCTTTCCCCCACTTTTTCTCTAGTGGATATTATTTAAATAGAAAGCAGAAGTTTAAAAGTGACAACCATGTGAGGAACCACATAATCCAAAATTTCTTTCCTGCCACCCTTTTCTGGTTCTTGCTTATAAGAATCCTATAGACTGTTCTTTCACCACTAGTGACACCACTAGTGACATTAGTTCCCTTTTTAGGGGAGGAGAGAAATTGAATTTCTTGAATGCTGTTGTGCCAGACACATTAGTTATATCATTTAATCTAAGAGCTGCAGCAATGTTATAGATGAAGAATGAGAGATACAGAAGATGGGTGACATCACCCATGGTCACACAGCCAAGGACATGCATGTCCTCTATAATAAATTACTCTCTCATTCAAACCCTTGCCCAATTACCTCAGGAAAACCTCTCCAGGAACTTATTTACCTCTTTCAGTTCCTTTGTTAATCAAATCAAAACAAAACAGAAACAAAACACCCTAAGGGTAGCACTAGTGATAGACTTGAAACCAAAAGAAATGTATACAGGGTGAAGGAAAACTATACCTAAGAACTTCCATAAACCTTACTGACCTTGCAAGTTTGTTTAGAATCTTGCTGAAACAATCATTATATCTCTTCTTCTTCCAAATAAATCTGTTTGTCCTCAGTCTCCATCAGTCATGATAAATAAAACACCTACTAATTTAATGCTACTTTGATTACTAGCATTACAACACTATTTTTTCCAACGTTTTATTCTTCTCTAGGGTCTTATGTATCTTTGCAGAGCAGGCTAGCAACCAAAGCACCGTTTACAACTTTGTTTCTATGGAGAGAAATGCTCTAAAATTTCTAAAGAGCTAATGCACGAATACTTTGTGGATCACAATGTTTTTGGAGACTGCTAATATTTACGAAGTGAACGTTCAGAACAAAAACAGATCTTTCAACAGGCGCATGCAGGTACAGAGAGGGCTTCTTGATTCAGCCTCTTACTCCCTGCCCACTGCCCCCAAGCACACACAAAGGTGATTGGAATTCTATAAAAATTATCTGCTACTCAAGCTGTTCCAAAGTAAATTGAGGAGGGGAAAAGAAAGAAGCAGAGATATATAATTGTAACCCCTCAAATGACAAAGAATATTATTGATAGCTTATTTTACAACTTTGGTTAATTCTCATCTTAATACATTTCATGTAAAATTCAGCATTGCCCATTGAAGTATTGAAATTTCAAGATTAATGTTCACAATGAACAATTGTTTGCATATTATATTTTGGTTTTTTAAAAATAAAAGCAGAAACCTACTCTGATCTGGAATTTAAAGACAATTAGAAAATCAGCTATAGGAAGATTTTTATCAGAAATTTAACTTGTGGGAGCATTTCAGTATTAATTTTACATATATATGTTAATTCTTTCATTAGATTACTTTTTATTTTTAAAGAACAAAGATTATCAAAAGGATTCTTCCATAAACCTAGTACTTTCTAGAAACTTCCTACTAAGAAATGTTTTTGGCAATTTAATTTTTGAGAACTTATAACTTTATAAAAACATTTATTCACCAGTTTTCATAAAAATATTGTCACTTTTCCTTCTGTAATCCTGTTTATAATTATCATTATATTTAATTTTAGGCACATCTATGTAAAAGTTAAATCTACCGTTTGTTAAATGATATTTTAAAAACAGAAATTCAAGCAGTCAAATAAATTGGGGACTTCCTTGTACTTTGGTGGAGGGTGGGGAGATATCTCCAACCAAAACCAGGTTTTAAAAAAATTACTTGATTCTAAAGATTGTATCTTGAAACAAAAAATTTACAAATTGTCAAAGAAAGATACAGAGATATAAGCTTTGAAAAAGGAAAAGGTAAGAATTAAGTTTGCAAGCAAACTTGCATGAAGTACAAGGGAGTCACTTCAGGACTGGCTGGCCACAGAAGAAAACACAGCAAGTATTTAAACAGAAAAGCTGCACAGAATTACTAAGGTTGCTAAGTTTACATTAGACTGTTCATAATGAGAAAACAGCAACTTTATCACAATCACGGTAATCCCAAAGATCATGCTATGTCTTCAGGTAGGCAAGGTAGAGAGTCTAGATTTACAGGACATATTCAAGGTTTTATTATTTGGAGACCAGAACCAGTCCCCTTTATTTTTGCTTTATATGAGGATACAAAGCGTTGTGTTTCCAACTGTAGAATATGTGCTTATGGAAAGGAAATCAGGGCAAAGTCTCAGATTTTGCTTCTACAAAATGCACGTTTTTACTTATTGAACATTCTGTACTCCTTCCTTACCATGAATACACATGGTTAGTTTTAACGGTTTTACGTGGTTAAAACCGTTAGTTGGTTTAATTTAGTTGGTATGTCTCTTCAAATACCTTCTCTGTGAATTTTTTTTACTTGTTTTAGCCCAAATATGAGCATTCCCGCATGTTTTTCATCCTACCTAACACAGGCTGGCACCCTTTAATATGTATCGCATAATCAACCACCCATGCTAGCTTCTTGTTTAACAAGTCATTAAAGGCAGGCTTCACTCATAATAAATCTGTTTTATAAGAAAAATAGATAAGAAGAAAGCAATCTTAAAATAAGCTACATAAAGGTAAACAAATAAACAGAACAGTCCCTTTAAAAGATTTAAACACAATATAGATGAGTCAAATTTGAAGGCTTTAGAAAAAAAATCATTTTTAAGTCCATATGCTAAATTTTGAATGTTTCCACTACAGGATATAGGTTAAATGCTCAAACTGGTTTGATATCAAAATTAAAGAGTGCCAGAATAGCATTAGGTTTATAACCTCCTTTCATCACCACTCTAACATGCATTTAGAAGCAGATTTTATTGCTTTTCTAGAATACTTTGTAATATTAATTTCAACATTTCTAAATATTTTGTGGTTACAAGAAATAATTCCATTCTTAAAACACAGTAGTTGAAATAGTCATTCCAAAAGAGATGATCATAAAGCGACTGACCTTAATTCCCAGGGATTCAAACTCTTCAGCCTATCTACAAGTTGCAGTTTGAAACAAAAATTACCCTTCCATTATTAAAAACAAAAATCATTGTTTTCTTTTTTCAGTCCTTCTAAACTTTGTTACCCTGCTTGCATATGATGCACTCTTCTGGGCGTAGAATTTCATAGCAGTTATTAAAAAAAAAAACAAGCCATACAGTTGGCTTTATCAAACAATAATTTCCCATTAACAGAAACTTTGGGTGTATGACTCATTTTACACAAAACAAATAATGATCGTTAAAATGAATACTTAAATGAAAACTGTAATAAGGATTTTTAATTTTATTTTTTATTTTCTCACACAGTCTAACACCTGAAAACAACTACATTATGGGCACCTTCCTGAAAGGTGTCAGCTGTTTCCTTTTTTTTAAAGACAACAAGCAGAAACAGAGCTCAAATCACGTTTCCAGAGAAAGGTGAGGGATATAGGATAAGGCTGCTACAAACTAGCTTTCACAAGTGGGAAATGGGAAGTCAGTCAACTCTTTCCTCTCTGATAACCCTTTATTTGCAGAGCAACAGGGGAATTACGAACACATTTTGTAAAATAATGCTGTCTTGAAGACAGTCTCTGGTGGACCAAGTCCTTACTTCCCTCGAAGTGGTCAAATCCAAGACTTAATTTCAACAGTGTTGAAACTTATTACTTGAAGCTATGGCAGCACAAAACTGTCTTCTTTAAATGGAAAATATGACCAACTTGCATGAGATAAATTAATTTTGAAAGTGGGAGTGGGTGGGGGAGCTACACAACTTTTTTTTTTTTTTTTAAAGGGGGTTGAGGATGAACACGAAGACTCCCTAAGCAACCACAAAACCATTATAAAGTCTCCGGATGTAAAGGGATGTTCGACCGGACAGCCCAAAAGCTGAGCTCAAAAGCTCTCCAAATCACAGCTCCTCACCGAGGGACTTTTGGGTTAACGGCTACCGAGCACTGGGGGAATCCCTGCCTTGGGTTAAAGGAGGATAACTGGAGAAAAGACGCACGTCATAACAATCTGGCAATTCTCTGCAAGACCCCGTCCTTCTTGGCCCTCCTCCGGGCGGGCCCCGCACGGCCAGGCGCAGGTCCGAGGGGACGGCGGGGAGGTCCCGCATCAGCCCAGGCGCCTCCCCCAGCAATTCGAGACCAACCGCCCCTGGGACCCAGGCCCGAGGCCGGAGCGGGATAAGCTCCCCAACCCCGTGCCCCGCCCGCCGCCTCCCGCCCTTGGCCTCCGCAGCGGGTCTGGCCACCCTCCCCGCCGCCACCCACACCCGCCTCGCGCCTCCGGGCCCCGCTACCTCCCAGCCCCCGGCCGGGCCCCTGCGAGGCTGCGCTTCCCGTAAACTCCCCTCCCGGCGCTGCCCCCTCCCCGCCTCGGCCCCGCCCCCGCGGGACCCTGAGCCGCTCGTGATTGGCCCGGCCGCGCCATCACTCTCGGGCCGCGTCACCGCCCTCGTTTCCGACCGCCTCGAGACCGGCAGTGGTGTTAGTGCTTGAGGAGCCGCGGTGGAGGGCGTCTTGCTCCCCCGCTCGCTCCTGCTCGCCCGCAGGTCGGCGCGCTAGCCCAGCTGAGCGGCTACCAGCGCTGCGGGGCGGCCGGGCTGCACGCGCACCCGCCAACTGGGAAGCGGAGACACAGCTAGTTCGAGCTTCGGGATGAGGAGCGGGCGAAGTTGACTAGCCCCCCCACCCACGCTGCGCCTCTGCGGCGCAGAGGTGCGCTGCCCTCTCCAGGAGGTGCCCGCGCACGGCTCTGCTCCAGGTGTGCACGGGACAGCCCGCCCCCGAGACCTGCAAACTTCACCCCAAGTCCAAAGTGTGAGCTCCGAGGGCGGTGCCGGGAGCCGGACTCCGTGTAGGGAGAGCTGTCCTGGCGGCTCTCGCGGCCGTCGGAGGGCGGAGACCGGTGGAAACTTTATCACCATCATCGTAGTTACTACGGTTTACTGTTGTTCTCCCCGCAGGGGCTGCAGCGAGAGCTCTGTCGCGCCTGTTTATTTGCCAGAGGAGCCGCCCCGGGGAGAAGACTCGGAGGGGAGTTGTCTCCCCAAGGGATACCTGCAACTCAGGCGGGGGGTTTGGGCGGCCTGGATGCGCAGAGCCCAGCCCCGCAGCCGCTGACGCCGGGCGGCGGCGAAGTTTGGCTGCTGAGCGGCGCGGCGCAAGGCCACTGGACAGCGGGCAGCCAGGCGGCAGCGGGAGCGATGCCGGTTGGGGGCCTGTTGCCGCTCTTCAGTAGTCCCGCGGGCAGCGGCCTGGGCGGCGGCCTGGGTGGGGGGCTCGGCGGTGGCAGGAAGGGGTCCGGCCCCGCCGCCTTCCGCCTGACGGAGAAGTTCGTGCTGCTGTTGGTGTTCAGCGCCTTCATCACGCTCTGCTTCGGGGCGATCTTCTTCCTGCCGGACTCTTCCAAGCTGCTCAGCGGGGTCCTGTTCCACTCCAGCCCCGCCCTGCAGCCGCCCGCCGACCGCAAGCCCGGGCCCGGGGCGCGCGCCGAGGACGCGGCAGATGGGCGAGCCCGGCGCGGCGAGGAGGGCGCGCCCGGGGACCCCGCGGCCGCCCTGGAGGACAACTTGGCCAGGATCCGTGAAAACCACGAGCGGGCTCTGAGGGAAGCCAAGGAGACCCTGCAGAAGCTGCCCGAGGAGATCCAAAGAGACATCCTGATGGAGAAGGAGAAGGTGGCCCAGGACCAGCTGAGTAACAGGGTGGGGTTCAAGATGCTGCCTCCAGTGGACTTAGCACCACTCGTTGGGGCGATTGACGGGGAGCCTGCCGACGCCGCCATCCGCGAGAAGAGGGAGAAGATCAAAGAGGTGAGTGCACCCGGCTAGAAATCCCTGCGGACTCGCAGTGTTTTTCTGGGAGAAACGACAAACCTTTGAAACTCTTTAAGACTGTAACATTACAGTGTGGGGAGACATGGTTTTCCACTTACACCAGGTGCAGTATCAAAGGCTCTTTCGTTTCCATTTCAGTGTCAGAGTAGATGGGGCCAATTATTATCTGAGGTTGAATCCCGTTGTTCTTAACTTGCATGCTCCGGTGAGCATAAGCCACACAAGGTAGGTATTAAATACATGGGCAGGTGCTGTGCAAACCTCCTCTTTCACTGCCTGATCCATGGTTAATCGTCCCTGAGAGCAGTGACAGTGAAGGTTCCAAACAGCCCTCTAATGAGGCTTGGACGTGGCTTTGAAATGAAGCTTGCATGTAAACGCAAAGTATCAATCACGCATGATAGAAATGTTCTAACAGCAAGCCAGCACACCCCGCGTTGGGTCAGGTGGCCCCATTCTGCCAGGTGGCATCCTGTGTGTACTTACAGCCTATAAAGGTGAAACTCGAGAACTTCCTATCATAGGGAGCACACTGTTGTTTACTTTTCAAAAAATGGAAAATGTAAAAGGCCAGCCTACTGCCTCTTGCATTTCGGGTGTAGTCAGAAAAACAGTACTCCATGTGATGCAACAGGTTTTCCTCCACAGCAGCACAATGATGACAAACTTAATCTAGGACAAACATGGACTTTGATAAGTCTTTCATAATTTCTTTCCTGTGTTTTTCAGTTAGAACTTGTAACATGTGGTTAGTTCATGCCTAGCTTAAAGCTGAAGAGGACCTTCCAAATCCTTTCGGACTGTCATTTTAAAGATGAAAGTTGAAGGGTCCAGAGCCCGAGAACCAGTTAGTGATTGAGTCAGGACTTGAAGCCCGGACTTCCTCTTGTCACCAGGCTCTCTGTGGACATGCCTCCTTTTACAGCTACTCTCCCCTGTGAAACTATGCCAGCCTGTTTTTTTACACAATCCAAGAGCTGCAGGAACCATTATTAAAAGCATTTCATCTCAAATCTTGATTCCAATTTCTAAAATACATTATGAATGGAAGTAATATATTTGTCATTTTTTAAGGTTCACAGAGTCTCTGTGAAAATAAATTTTGTGTTTTGACATTGGGCAGGTAATCAGGAAAGGAAGCTTCCTGATTCCCCCCCAATTTTCAGAGACAATTTTGAGGTTGTGAAGAGGTACTTAGCTTGAGTGGCTCCAGAATGGAGGCAGCTTGATTGTTGTAGGATTTCTGATTTTAGTATAAAGACCAGATGAATTTGGTTAAGCTGTAATTGAGCAAGTTTAAGTGGCTTTGGGTGCCTTTCAGTTTACCCTAGGCAGAATGCCTTGATTCATCCCTCCTGTGCAAGTAGCTTCCTTCCACAGCCCATCAGCCTTTCTGCTTTGAGACCCTTCCTCGGGCGCAGATCCCTCCAAGA